>NC_052638.1:26512772-26815735 GCF_016161935.1 Mauremys reevesii
TGTAGAATCATTCTTTTGGAACCAGATTTGCTTTCCATGATTGTGGCAATTAGTGCTTTGGAAACAGTAACTGCAAGTTTGCTCTACAGAACAGTGTTTTATACACTCTGGCCAAGATTTTCAAAAGCGAATAGTAATTATTGGGTGTGTAACTTGACTCCTTAAGTGTCTGACTTTTAAAGATGGTGCTCAGTGCTTTCTGAAAATCAGACTCCTTAAGGTGTGTCAAGATGAACACACAAACAGCAGCACCCAAAATCATTAGTCACTTTTAACAATCTTGGCTTGTATGTTCAAATTCCTGTGTCCTGCAGGTTAGTGCAAGTATATTAAATAATATTGATTTTGTTCTAGATCAAAAAAGTCTCCATACTAAAGGGAAGCTATTTTAAAAGGAAGTAGTCATTATTTGGAAGGAAAACAGTGCATCTCCAGCTGCCTTCACACCACTCCTGACGCGCACACAATCTTGTAGTATCCATGTGACTTGGGAGAGCCTCAAATCTCTCCTCACAGGCAAAGCTATATATGCATGCATCCTTTGTCTTAATAGTTGCTGGGATGTTCTAGAATTGCCATTCTGATAGTAGACGGAGAGGGAGGGGAATTAAAAGTAACTTGATTAATTCTCCTTCTATTGAATGACACAATTTTAATGTTCACGTACTAGCCCAGAAGGCACAATTCTCAAATAAAGCCCTTGCTATCATAGGTAACAAATAGCTCAGTGCGCCACTAAACTTAGCAGAAGTGTTTCTGCCAAATTATTCAAAAGCTATGGAATTGCTGTGGCCTGCATTGTGCAGGGGGTTGGACTAGATGATCATAATGGTTCCTTCTGACCTTGTGGTCTATGAGTCTATAAATTGCCATATTGCCAATGCCAGACATTAAAAAACATGCATTGGACACTAAAAGATCATGAGATTTAAAAAAAAAAATGCATTTTGGTTGTTTTGTTTGCTTTCTAGTTTGAGATTAGGGTGTGTCTGCATTGTGATGAAAGACCCATGGCATATATGCAGCTGGGCTGGGTCACTTGACTTGGACTCAGGCTGCAGGGCTATAAAATAGCACTGTAGACATTTGGGCCTCAGCTGGAGCCCCGGCCCAAATGTCTACACTGCAATTTTGTTAGTCCTGCAGTTTGAGCCTGAGTCAACTGGCCAGAGCTCCGAGACTCTATGCCTGGGGTTATTTATTGCAGTGTAGACAAACACTTTGGGTTTTTTGGCAACGTTGAAAACTTTTTTTAAGGGAAGCTGAGATTCTTCTGTAATCATGAGAGTCCAGAAACTGAGGCTTTAAGAAAACACCAAATATTATAAATTCTGTGATGAAATCTCAAGTTGGCAACACTATAAAATGTGTGAGAATGCCCCAAATTGCATGTATATTTGTGAAAGTTTTGCCTATGTACTTTTTCTTGTGGAATAATTCTAACATGGAATAATCCAGGTACTTCAGTATTTTGGGGCTTTCTTTACTGTTTCTAATATCTGTCGGTTTGAAAGGTCTATATTAAACAATGTGTATTCCTTTTATGAATACATCTCTACCCTGATATAACGCGACCCGATATAACACGGGTTCGCATACGACGTGGTAAAGCAGTGCTCTGGCGGATCAGCGCATTAGCTCCCGGCCGCGGTGCTCCGCTTCCCACCGCCGGTGAGTGTGGGAGGTTGGGGAAAGGATGCCCCCCCCATACTCGGCTATGGCTGGGAGCTGGTGGAGTGGAGCGGGCTGGGGCGGGCTGCTCCACTTCCGCTGCCGCAGCCTGCTGCCGCCTCCTCCCCCTCCCCCTCCCCCCCCCGAGTGACACGGCTGGGGCCGGGGCAAGGAAAGTGAAGCAGGCTGGGGCCACGGTGCTCCGCTTCCCGCCGCAGGTGAGTATGGGGAGCGTCCTTTCCCCAACCTCCCCGCACTCACCAGCGGCAGGAAGCGGGGCACCGCAGCTGGGAGCTGGCAGAGTGGAGCGGGCTGGGGCTGGGCTGCTCCGCTTCCCGCCGCTGCCAGTGAGTGCCTGTCAGGGGGCAGGGGGGTGTGGCTAGGGATCAGGGCAGTCAAGGGACAGGGAGGTTGGGTACGGGGTGGGGTCCTGGGGGTGATTAGGGATAGGGGTCTCTGGAGTGGGTGGTCAGGGGACAAGGAGCAGGGGGGCCAAAGCAAGTTCGATATAACATGGTCTCACCTATAGCGTGGTAAGATTATTTTTTTTTGGCTCCAGAAGACCGTGTTATATTGAGATAGAGGTGTAGTAAGGTTTCACATTTTTATAAACTTTATTATGCGATTTAGTGACTTTGTCTCTGTTCATTGAGCAGTTTAGTCCTACATTTTCTCAGCTCCTTGCATTGCAGAAGTGTATTGTATTCTATAAATATTTGTCTTCAGTCTTCACTAGGATCGTCTTCTACTTCTTCATTCCAATCTGTGGGATCCTATGGTCCTTTTGGCAGGATGCCAGCATACAGCCAGTTTAGTCCAAGTCCATTAGTGGGGCAGCAGTTTGGTGCTGTTGGAGTTGGTATGTTTACTTTTTAATATTTTGTATTTTCCTGTAAAATTAAGATGCAGAAAATGTGTATAAATGACTGGTGTATAATGGTTGTGATTTAAGTATCACTCAGACCCTTTAGCTAACCCTTTCATTTAAGGTGTTAGAGCCAGTAGTGCACCTCCTGTGAGATAAACTCCCTCCCCTACCAATGTCCTCTAGTAAAACTAGGGAAGACGACAGTTGATATTTCTAATGCTTTCTCTAGATAAACATAAACTTTAAGGAAGCACTCCTTGCATGCCTGCTTCATACATTATAAAGAAACAAAAAAGGCACAAGCACAATTTTTGTAAAATCTTTACAAGTTGAGTACCTGGGTCTCAATGGGTCCTAAAATCTGCCCTGGTTTTTGAAAAAAGAAATGAGCAAGGCCTTGTGTATGCTGGCATTCTAGTCACCAGTATAGTTGTACTGCTGTGGATGCAAGTGCCAGTGCAATTTACAGGGCTGATGTGGTGACGTGCAATGGTTGCTAGAAACTCAGGAGGTCTGTGTACAACAGAAGCAGAACTTAACATAGTTTGCACCCTTATGTTTTTTCATCTACAGAATTTGATTTGGATTGCTGAAAGAAACTAAAATGAAGAGGCAAACCTTGTTAATGATCAGGAATGTATTTTGTGGATGACCTTAAGTGTCTTGCTACATTTGGGTGCGAGCAAACTGTTTTGCAGCATAGGATATATCTAACTTAGTGTGATAGAAAAATGTACTTTTGGTAGCCCATAGAATCCTCAGTGTGAAAACTGCCATGCCTAAAACTAAGTGGGAGAAGTGTATGAGGGTACATCTTCCTCTCAGGTTTTTCTGTTACCTCTTAATAGCACGTTTTAAAATAAATAAATAAATAAAATTGAGGCTTTTTAATCAGACTTGTGCTATTTAATACCCATAACATACTTTTCATGTGTATTTGAAAAATCACCCTTGTGAAACGTACACTAGGAAGCTGGCCATGGCGTTGTATCTCGCATTTATAAAATTGTATGGCGATCAAAATTATCTCCTAAAGGGATTTTGTGCCAATACAGTTTACCACCAAATGGAAAGAAAAGTTAAATGTGTAAAGATTATTTTTGATTATTTTAAAAAAAGCACCATGCACACATTTAAAAATAAAAGTGGACTTTATAGTGGCTGTAAAACGGTATTGTGACAATTGTTTGTATCAAGAACTTCCATATCAGATGTGCTTAGTCTGAGTAAAAATGACCTCTGGATGCTACTTGCTGGTCTACAAGTTTAGCCTGTGATCTGAGATTAAAGTGTTGTTTTAGCCATTATCACTAGTAAGAAAAAAGGTTTTAGCAGGCAAATTTAACTCTTCAGTTATACGTTTGCAACCCCATTGCTTTCCATAGGTTTTAACAGATGCATCTGTTTAGAATTTAGTAAATAACTTTTTTTTAATGTAGAAGAGAACAGAATCCAGCTTTCCCCCTTGGTTGCTGTTACTCCACAGAATGAATAGGAATAAAAAGGATAAGTTTATCATTAAAGCAGTATAACTGCTTAATATATCTCCCTATGTGTGAGAACATACCATTTCACTTTTGCAAATGGGACTTTGGCTCTGCAATCTCTTATATGCATCTGAATATTTTACCTGTAGTCACTTCTCAAGGTAAAATTGTGCTTCAGCCTTTCTTGCAATAGCTTATAGAATACCCATTTATAAAAGGGAGACTGTTGCAGAAAGGTTGTGACTTTTAAGAACTCAAGGAGTCAGTCAGTAATACTTGGGAGTTCTGACTATCCATTAGACTGTAGTCCATCAGCGAGACGGAAATGTTGAATTACAACACAGATTATCAGAAAACGTACTTCATTATCTGCCAAGCTTCTGTCACCGATGCTTACTGTCCAAGCATCACCATTTTGTTTGTCAGTAGGATTCCTTAGGCTTATAAAACTTGCTGCAAGGTCACCTCATCATGATGAGATGTCCATTGCAATTTATTACTAAATCTTAACCTTGTTATCTCTCCAAAGCTGTGCAGATTTACAAGGCAAGTTACATTACATGAAGTCACAATATCTGTTGAAGAGAGTTTTTTAAAAGTGCAATTTTTGTCTATTTCAGTATTACTCTAGGATGATTAACAAAGCACTAACAATTAAGTGACTTGTCCTAATTAAAAAAAATGACATGGTACCCACAAAACAGAATAATTGAAACCAATTTTAAATCTTTACAGCTCTTTTATTTTCTTCAAAGCAGGGGGTTCCTTGACATCTTTTGGAACAGAAACTTCAGCTAGTGCTAGCTTATCCCAAAGCAGTGCAGTTGGTTCCGTCTTTACAACAGATGCCAGATCACTAAAAACACAGCTATCTCAAGGTAAGTTCTTGAGTGACTAATTGATCTTTCTTACTAATCATAGTGATAGGCCCAGTTATTGTCATTACCCATTCATTCCATTTTAATGGGACTATGTAATTGTTTATAAATCACAATAGCCAAAATATATTCCATAACAAAAGTGGCTCTGGCCAAGACAAGCAAGAAAGAGGTGTTGTCTTTGTTCCTTAACTTGCTGTATTGCATGTAGTTATAGCACTGGTCACCACCCAGAGAATTCCTTCTACAAAAAAAGTTAAACTGCTTAGTTCAGATTGTTAAAATAAACATTGAATGTAGTTAATGTGAAATTTTGTAATTGGAGAATTCCTTGATTAATTTCATAGATAGCATGATAAACATTAAGTTCTCCGATGTATATGGTCTGAGGGACTTCTCAAATTTTATTTAACCCTGTTGTGAAGTCTTTATTCCTTATGTTATGCTTTTCTTAATATCCTTGGAGCTATTCAGTTTTATTGTCAGTATCAACTACCACATTCCAAGTACCGAATCACAGAAGTATGGGACTGGGAGGGACCTCAGTTGGTCATCTGGTCCTGTCCCTTGCACTGAAGGCAATAACTGAACCATTCCTGATAGTGTTTGTCTAACCTGTTCTTGAAAACCTCCAATGAAGGAGATAACACAGCCTCCCTAGGCAGCTTGTTTCAGTACTTAACTACCGTGACTGGAAGTTTTTCCTAATGTCCAACCTAAACCTCCTTTGCTGCAATTTCAGTTTATTGCTTCTTGTCCTAATCTCAGAGGTTATGAGAACAATTTTTCACCCTTCTCCTTGTAACAACATTTTATGTACTTGAAAACTGTTATGTCTTCCTCCTCTGCTCCCTATCTTCTCTTCAGACTAAACAGACCTATTTTTTTCAATCTTGCTTCATAAGTCATATTGTTTTTTAGACCTTTAATGGTTTTTGTTGCTCTCCTTGGAACTTTCTCCATTTTGTCCACATCTTTCCTGAAATGTGGTACCCAGAACTGGATACAATACTCCAGCTCAGTCCTTATAAGCATGGAGAAGAACAGAATTACTTTTCATGTCTTGCTTAAAACACACTCCTTACAACATCTGCTTTTTAAAGTGGCATGTGGGGGGTAAGCCATTGAACCCAATAGTAATGGAAATTGCCTGGCCAAATCTCTATGGCATACTTAAACACAGAAAAGTTCAGGAGTAAAGTCTTCTGAAAATATCCTTTTATTAATGGCATTGGGGTGGTGAGGAAAAACTGAACAGCAGACTTTTTTTGTTTTTTAAGTCTTCATTTTGTTTTCCTTCGATCCTCCAGTTATTAAAAGATGAAAAAATATTTAACTTCAATTTATTTTCTGTCAAGGTTTAGGTGAACTTTGTGATCAGAGACTAACAGATTCTTCTTTTCAGGGTCCATAATAGAATCAGTTACCAAAGTTGTTATATTAATAGAAATGATGCTGCAATAACTGGGAAAGTGTGTTGAACATTCAAACTTAACTATTAAAAGAACAGCTTGGTTTTTTTTCTATGGATATATTTAAAATTGTATGGTGTTTAGAACTAACGTGTAAGATGTAGTCTTGGGTTGAAGGCTTTACCTGCCTAAACCTTCCAGTCAGGCACCTATTTGGCACTCATTCTTTGTTTCAGATCCCAGGCCTAGGTTGTGGCTTAATAATACAATAATTAAAAAAAAAACTGGGGAACGGGGGGGCAGTGGGTTGATTCACTCTCTGTAATCTCTTGGAATCTGAATCACAAGTGAGGTTTTGGGGGGGGGTTGGTTTTTATTTTCCTTTTTCTAGCAGAAATTTGTCAACATCACTCATGCTATCGTGCAGTTTATGCATGGCTGGGTGTGTCTATTCAGGAGATGCCTATGACTGTGGTAGCAAGTGTATTGCAAATCAAAACTGAAGCGTATGGACAGAACTCTGTGAAGAAGCTTACACAGCTCATCTGCCTGCTGTTCATTAATTTGTAGAACATTCACACAGCAGCACACTAACCTAATTATATAGATAGGTACAGATCTGCCATTGGGAGGGCAGTTACCTTCTACTCAGTCTTCACAGAAAGGAAGAGGGAAGAGTATTTCCTACCACCCAAACATCAGAAAATTCCATTCCATAGCTAGAACACTTGTGGCTGGGTTGGTAGGAATTAATTGTCCTACCCATTTTTTTTTCTTTTAGACTGGGGGAAGGGGAATTGCTATATATCTCTTCAGTCTGGATTAGTGGATCTGAGGGTGCAGAAATATTTATTTCCTCTTTGGACACAGCTGTCTTGACTGGTAAGGCAGATAACCCCTTCAGTCTAGATTGGTTGACTTGAGAGCAACAAATAAAATTTGTAGATAAGAAATTATCTCCCTGGTTACATTTTAGGTCATTCAAGTCCTCAGATAGACCATTTGAGAAAGAGCCCAACCATGGAACAAGCAGTACAAACAGCTTCAGCCCATTTACCTGCTCCAGCATCTGTTGGGAGAAGGAGTCCTGTGTCAGCCAGACCTTTCACATCTGGTAGCCAAAAATCTTTAGAGAATCAGGAGCACAGACGAGGTAGAACTTTGGATATTTTCCTTTTACCTGTCTTGTGCTTTCTCTTTTGAATGGTTTATGGATTCCTTTTAAGTGAGATTTTAAGGTGTATTTTTATTCATACTGCATAATGGTAGTTTATGTGCCAGTGGAGGTCTGAAATCTCATCTTTTTTACCCAATGAATTCTAGTAATCTTAACTTGTTTAATTTTTCTTAAATTAAAAAACACATTTCCGTCATTAGGGTGGGGGAATTGTTATAATTCTGTTAAGCTTTATCACCTACCTGATTTTGAAATTCTATATAACATAGCTATGTACAGAAGAATGATAAAAATATATGACTTGCTTGTCTACATTATTTTCCATCTGTAGCTGAAGCACACAAGGTTTCAAGATCAGAAAATGAGCAACTCAGAAATGAAAACAAGCGACAAATTGGTAAATTAAATTTGTTTTGAGAAAAACCTTACCTTTGTTTTGAGATGTTAATTTTAAGGCTTTAGTAGCTAAGGGTACGTCCAGACTACCCGCCAGATCGGTGGGTAGCGATCGATCTATCAGGGATTGATATATCACGTCTCATCTAGATGCGATATATTGATCCCCGAACGCGCTCTTGTCAACTCCGGAACTCCACTGGGAGAGTGGCAGTAGCAGAGTCGACAGGGGAGGACAGGAGCGCGTTCAGGGATCAATAGATCGCATCTAGATGAGACACGATATATCGATCCCCAATAGATCTACCGTGAGGATGGGAGATAAGTCGATATAAGATACGTCGACTTCAGCTAAACTATTCCCGTAGCTGAAGTTGCATATCTTACGTTGACACCCTCCTCTCCCCCCCCTCCCAAAATGTAGACCGTAGCTAAGGGTATGTCCAGACTACGGATGGGGAAGGACTCATAACTGCTCACTTTATATTAGGAAAGTGATGGGAAACTTTTTTCTCTAGTTATAATTCATAAAGCTTAAAACCATGCAGACTTTCACTGCTGTACAGAGCACAGCAATACAGAAAATCCACCTAATTAGTTTTAGGGAACTGATGGCATTTAATTATGGATGGCAACAGTAAGTATTGAAATGGGATACCAGGAGCAAAAATCATGCATAAAGGAAACACGTGCCCTGATGGCAGTGCATTAAGTAGTGATTTGAATAGTGTTGTTGTAAAAGCAAATATTAGTAACTAGATGATAAATACAGCAGGTGTGAAATGCGAAGCCCTGATCATTTATTATAGAAGTTGTCAAAGAATAAAATGTTGCAAACATCTTTAAATTCAAAACAATATTTTTTTTACTGTTTTTTCTAACTTAAATTGCTTAATCAAGGTAATCGAACATCCTCATGGAAGGCCTAACTTCTATTCTATTGTAGTATTTATTATAGGTGAATTTAAGATTGTGAGGTGCTCTCTGATATAACAGATATTTACTCACAAGAGATGCAGAAAGTTGGTGCATGAGATACAGACCTGTCATACTGGGCATTCTTAAAGTTGTGAATCTTTTCAAATCCTAAATTCTCACAGCTCCAGGTGGACCTTCAACACGAAGAGGCCGTGGTGGTCACCGTGGTGGCAGAGGACGATTTGGTATTAGGCGGGATGGCCCAATGAAGTTTGAGAAGGACTTTGACTTTGAAAGTGCAAATGCACAATTCAACAAGGAGGAAATTGATAGAGAATTTCATAATAAACTTAAATTAAAAGGTAAACTCACTTCTGTTCTAGAGTTCAGCATGGGAAAATAAGAAACAGGTTGTGTGGCTTAATAAAGCAAAGGCTCTTTTGGGAAAATTTCTTTAAAGGCCATATCATAGTAAACCTTTGCTTTCTAGAAACTGATAGATACCATGAAAAAAACCTATTTTCTAACATTTGTTTCTTTATGTATTAATGGCTTGAAAGACTTCTAAACAATATTTGGCTTAGTATTTTAGGCTGGGTTTTTAAAGAATTTTGTTTTCAATTCTGAAGTACAGAATATCCAAAATTGTGCTACTTAGCTGTAGCAGGTGTATTTTCTAGCAACCCTGTTTATGAGCAGCCTTTCTCAATAGGAAAAGGTAGTAAATGTTTGAGTTCTGGAAAGATGGTGGGATGTAGGGAAAAAATCCATGGATTATGTTCCAACTCTGGAATTTTTTTATGTATTTCAGTCCCTAGCCAGTTTTTTAAGTCAGTCAATAGTCCATTAATTCAGTACATGAAAGTCAAGTGAGATACCAAAATGAGAATTTGGAGCAAATATTTTCATTGGAGAGGAGGATATGTGTTCCTTTTTCCTCTGCCAGTGTATCCATTTGTTTGTCTTTGCCTTTCTCCTCCTCTAGGAGCAGCCAGAGGAGCAGTAGTTGTTTGAGGGATTGTACATGTCCATTCCAGTGCAGGGGTGTGCGCACTGGGGCATAGCCCTCTTTTTACCTGGTTGTGAGGGCAAGAAGGGGTGGCTTGGGGGGAAGTGGTGGTGCAGGTTTGGGGGTGGGGACAGGGGTGGCGTGAGGGCAGGGCCATGGTTTGGGTGCCGGTGGCCCCACACTTCTAGAAAGCTTTTGCTGCTCCTGGTGTGCACCCCGTGCACGGCAACTGGAAGGTTTTTTTTGTTGTTTTTTTCCTCAGTGGTATCCAACAGGTCGATTCTGGCACCCGCATGTGCTTTGCGCTCATAATGCCACTTTAAAGGACCTGGTTGACCTGTGCCCCCTTCGTTCCTTCTTACTGCCTGTGATGGTCACTAGAACTGCTCTCCTTGCTCTACAGCAAGCTATTCTCTGGACTTTTTCCTTCGGGTTTTTTTTGAACTTCTAGAGTGTAAATCGCTGAAGGAGAAGTGTCAGCTAGATTATCTAACTATCAACTGAGTTTCATCTGCTCCCAGTTCCAAGGCGTGCCCTGGTCAGTGGGCTTCAAGCCCTGTTCCTCCTGCAGCAGGGCTTTGTCTTTGAATGACGTGCATTCTAGTTGCTGAAAGTGTTGCTGTCAGATCTGCCTTGATTTTAAGCTTCATACAAAGAATGACTGGGAGGCAGGCTAATGTTCCTATTAATGGAGGCGGTGCTCATTCCTTCTTCCGAGCTGAGCCGGTTGGACTCAGCACCGAGATTCTCAATGTTGGTGAGGAGGCCTCCTCCCACTGAGCAGAAATCTCAGCACTGCTTGCCATCCTTGGCCGAGAGGGAACGTTCTCCACCTCCGCTAGGCACGGAGAGCGGAGTGCAACCTAGGTTGGACCACTCCTCTGCCTCAGTTTTGCGGGCAGCACCATTGACTCCAGCCTGTATGCAGGCACCGTTGAATGTGGTCCCAGATGAGCTGTTGACTCCGGAGGGAGAGCAGTGCTAGCACAATTGCAGTGCCATCCATTCCCGAGGTATTTGCCACAGCCAGACACCTACTGGTGCTCTAGGTACTGCCATCACCAGCAGTACGAAAGTCGTCAGCGCTGATGGGCAGGAGGGAGCAGGTAGCCCCTAGCTGCCATCCAATTCTGGGCCCCACAATACCATCCAGAGGGAAACTGACCTTGCTAATTCCGGTGCAAGCTTCCCTGCCCCAGAACCGATCTCCAACACTGGTGGGAACCGCACCTCCATTGTCCACAAAGGAAGGCTCATCCTTGGAGTCAGGTTCAATCATACCCCTGTTGCCCAAGGAGTCACCCCTATAATCCTTCCGGTCTCCCAGACCTGCCATGGACCCAGCAACAGAGGTGCCTCCGACTGCTTGGCCCGGTGGTCACTGACCTTTACCTATGTAGTGACCTCTTCTGAACCCATGGGCATTCCCCCCCCATGCCAGGGCCCCATTTGAGATGCTCCTTCTTGGTGGCCTCTGAAAGGATGACACCTGTCCCGTTGGGCAGCACGTTTTTATCAGCTCCACCCAGATATTCCAGGGTTTCGAAACAGTCCTTTTCATGGGACGCCTGAAGTCATTACACAAGTTCCTATATCGCTGGATCTTCTGTCCCCTTTTGTTTTCGAACCACCTGTTCCACTTCATCTCAGCATGGTCTCACATCACCACAGACCATGGGGTGCTGAACACCGTGGAGGTGGGTTCAGGAAACCCTCTTACAAGCAACTTCTAGCCCAGGACGTGAAAGCTCTCCTCCTGGTGGGAACCGTGGAAGAGGTTCCATAGGACTTAAGAGGGAAAGCGTTTTACTCCCGCTATTTCCTGATCCCGAAAGCCAATGGTGGTCTCAGACCTATTTTAGACCTGTGCCACCTCAACAGCTACCTCAAGATGAAGAAGTTTTCACATGGTCTCTCTAACTTCCATCATCCCCTCCCTGGATCTGGGGCCTGGTAAGCTGCCCTGGATTTAAGAGACACCTATTTCCACATTCCAATTTTCCAAGGCCACAGAAGATTTCTCACGTTTTTCATGAACCAAACCTGCCACCAATTCACGGTCCTCCTGTTTGGCTTGTTGGCAGCCCCACAGGTCTTTATAAAGTGTATGGCAGTAGTGGCAGCTTTCTTGAGAAGATGGAGAGGGGATGTGCAAATCTACCCCATCTAGGCAACTGGCTAGTCAAAGGCTGATCCAAGGCTTAAGCAGAATCTTCAGACAGTCAACTTTCCAGGCCCTGGGCCTGCTAATAAATGAGCAGAAGTCTATCTTCACTCTGATACAAAGGATAGAATTGATCAGAGTGGTTCTCGACTCCACCCAAGCCAGGACCTTCCTCCTGGAGGGCTGGTTTCAGGCAATTACATCACTAATAGCACACAACAAGAACCATCATTTCTGTCTCAGACTTCTAGGCTACGTAGCCTCATGCACGTATGTGGTGCAGTGTGCAAGGCTACACCTCAGGTCCCTTCAGGCTTGGCTTGCCTCAGTGTACTCACCAAACTGCTATTATTTGGACTCAATTCTCAGAGTCCTCCCCTGGTCTTCACCTCCCTCGATTGGTAGTGGGACCCTCTGGGGGTTTGCACAGGTATTCCCTAGTCTTGGACGCATCAGAGTTGAGCTGGGGAGCTCACGTAGGGCCCCTCAGAACCTGAGGCCTGTGGTCCCCCAGAAGAGCTTTTGTTACATGTCGTCCAAGAGCTCAGGGCAGTTTGCCTGGCGTGTCACGCATTCCTGCCTCACATTTCAAGCAAGAGTGTGCTAGTGCTCACTGACAACACCGCAGCCATGTGAAACCTAAACAGACAGGAAGAAGCGCTCTTCTCCTCCTGTCACCTGAACCTCAGCGCTCTCCACCTGACAGCATGGAAGCTCCATGGCTGAATAGAGCAGAGTTAGTCTGCTCAGAGCAGGTTTGCCAAGTCCTGTTAGGTAGCAGGAAGCCCTCTACCAGAGCTACTTACCTCACCAAGTGGAAGCGTTTTTCTGTTTGGGGTTCCCAACTCAATCTCTCACCTATGCAATTGTTGATGCAGACTGTTCTTAAGTATTTGCTACACCTAAAACAGCAGGGTTTCATCAATTAAGGTACATCTCGCAGCAATTTCTGCATTCCACACTCACCCCCAACCCCGTAGATGGCCTATCTATTTTCTCGCGCGAGACGTCCATTTGTTTCCTCAAGGACCTGGAAAGGCTATACCCTCAAATTCTGAGCCCCATACCCCTGTGGGACCTAGACCTGGTTCTATCAAAACTCACAGGCTTCCCATTTGAGCCACTGGCAATGTGCCCCCTGTCATACCTTTCCTGGAAGATGGCCTTTCTGGTGGCTATTACTTTGGCCAGAAGAGTCTCTGATATCTGTGCCCCTAAATCAGAGCACCTGTCCATGGTCATCTTTAAGGATAAGGTGCAGTTGCACCCTCACCCTGCTTTCCTTCCGAAGGTAGTTTCACAGTAATCAAAGGCAATTATCCTACAGGTTTTCTACCTGAAACCACATGTGACTAGAGAGGAGCAACATCTCCATTCTCTAGATGTCAGATGTGCCCTAGCATTTTATATTGATAGGACCAAACCATTCCATAGATGATAGGATGAAAGGCCTCCCCATCTCTGCTCAGAGGATCTCCTCCTGGATCACATCATGCATTCGTACATGTTACGAACAGGCAGGTGTTGGACTGCCAGCTATCCTGACTGTCCATTCCATGAGGGCGCAAGCTTCATCAGCGGCGTTTCAGGCCTGGGTCCCTATCTAGGACATCTCCAGAGCAGCGACTTGGTTGTCAGTGCATACATTTTTCTACTCACTGTGCCATTACTCAATGAGCCAGGGCTGATGCCATTTCCAGACACGCTGTTTTACAGTCCAACCTAACCTCCTGTGTTACTGCTTGGGAGCGACCTACAGTGGAATGGACATGTCTGTGCAATCACTTGAAGAAAAAATAGTTACTAATCTTTCTGTAACTGTTGTTCTTTGAGATGTGTTGCACATGGCCATTCCACAACCCGTCGTCCTACCCCTCTTCAGAGTTAGCTGGAAAGAAGGAACTGAGGGGCGCAGGTTGGCTGGGCGCTTATACTGGGGCTATGAGTGCACAGCACTAGCGAGCACCCAACGGGATACCACTGAGGAATAAACTTCTGGAGACTGTGCTTGGAGCGCACACACATCCTTAGAGTGGAATGGACATGTGCAGCACATCTCAAAGAAAAACAGTTATGGAAAGGTTAGTAACTGTTTTTAGAGCTCTGTAGTGCAAGAGTTTAAAATGTGGGGTCTGGCAAAATATAAAATCAGATTTTTTGCAGCCATTTCTATGCAGAGAGGGCGTCTTCACAGCCCTTTTACTGGTGGTGGTCTGTCTTAGGTAGATATGTCTTGAACGAAGATGCTGCTTTGCATGTTCATTTGAGGAAGTATGTGCAGTGTATGGCAGTAGACCAGTAAAGGTTACTAACACATAGTGCTAAGGGGAATTGTTGTAAATATTTAACATTGGTGTGCAAAAAGTTCAGCTTTTGATGTATCATTTTTATTTTTTCCTTTTTTGGCAAGGCATTGAGATCCAAGCAAGACAATTTAACTTTTGGGGACTATTACAGAACCGGCTAACTTAGCAATGCACTATAACATTGCAGTGGAGTCCTCTATAGTATATCAGAAGTTCTTTTGATAAACCTCAACCCTTAAAGAGGATGAAGAGGCAAAGTTTTTTTAATTAATTATATGTTCTGTTCTTGTATGTTAAATAATACAGATCTTTAGTCCTGTTAAGAATCTAATAAATTCACACTTCCAAACAAGTATAACACACCTCCATAACTATAAAATGATTTTAATATCTCCCCTACTAATACCACTTCATTTAATCTGCAAAAAATCAAGTGGGCCTCAGTCCACTGGACAGCAATAACACAAATCCTAATTTAGAAGGTCTAGTTAATAGATGGCTACAGTTGTGACTGTTACATTTGGATACTCACCTTCTCTCAATGGAGTTATCTTATGGTTATTCCCATGTATTAGATCTTCCAGAAGTTCCCCTCTAAATTATGAGTCATAACTAACTGCTATATATGTTCTTTCATATGGGAACCATATGAAGGTCAGATTTTTTTTTAAAAGGTGGAACAGTGTGTAATGTTTAGGCTTTAGGATTTTTTTGTATTTTAAAAATTCGTTCTTTTATTATAGGACTAGATTTTTGTCACAAGTTAGTGTTGGCCTTTTCTGTTAAATCTTATTGGAATGGAGGAATTCTGATTGTTTTTATTTTTCTAGAAGATAAACTTGAGAAACCAGAGAAGCCTGTAAATGGGGAAGATAAAGGAGACTCAGGTGTTGACACCCAAAACAGTGAAGGGAATGCTGATGAAGAAGATCCACTTGGACCCAACTGCTACTATGACAAAACCAAATCCTTTTTTGATAACATCTCTTGTGATGACAATAGGTATGTCTGCAATGGAAAGCCCATTATTCTCCTCAGTGCATGTCTGTTTCATAATATAGTGCATCAGCATTAATTTGTTTATAGTTTAAAAATGAAGTTCATGACTATGGTTGGAAAGCAACCAAAGTACAAGTGGGACTTGAAATTTCCCAGTATAAAAATATGCAAAATAAAACACAGGTCCTTTGATGGAGTGATGCACTTTTTGAGAGTTGATTCAGCGCTTTCCCGGTGATGCACTGATAGGAGGAAGGACAAGAATTTAGATTTCTATAACTTCTTTTCACCAGTTGGAGGTTCAGTGCTGTTTCAGTGCCATCAGATAGAGAAAATAGAAAACTAAGGCCTGACTTCAAGTTTCCTGGTACTAATTTTCTCAATTTCCTGTTTGAATCAACATAGAGCCTTTGTAATTGTGCAGAATGTAGTCTACACAAGACAGCGTTCCATCTTAAAGTGAAATTCTCAGTGCAATATTACAGTATATAGCTACAGCAAAACATTCCTTTTCATTATACTAAAAGGATTGTGCCAGGCATTCAAATACCTACAAATAGGTATCACATCAAGCAAAACTTAAATATAAAAGATAAGCAGAAGTGTTTCATTTTAGTGCCTTTTGTGGTGACTTGGGTGCTGCTGGACAGGCTCTCTCATTGTAGGCTGTTTCAAAATGAAAGTTTAGATGCATTTTAAAGGGCTCTTACCGCTTTATATGTGATAGAGAACGGAGACCAACCTGGGCTGAAGAAAGAAGGTTAAATGCGGAGACTTTCGGCATACCACTGCGTTCAAATCGTGGTCGTGGCGGCTACCGCGGTAGAGGAGGAATTGGTTTCCGTGGTGGCAGAGGACGTGTGGGTGGAAGAGGTGGCTTCGGCGCTCCTCGAGGTTTTCGTGGCGGATTCAGAGGTGGTCGTGGAGGCAGGGAGTTTGCTGACTTTGAATATAGGGTAATAATATACTTTATATTTAATATAATTTTGTTTAGTGCAATTTGAAGGGTTTTTTGTTCTTGTCTTAGTTACATCCTTAATAAGAATTTAGGCCCTAATCCAATGCCCTTTGGGATTGTACAGTCAGGAAAGGCAGTTGGAACAGAGGCATTTCTTAAGCAGTATTCTGAAAATACAAGGATTTGAAGAAGAGGGTTGAACTCTTTTTGTAGCTTAAACTCCTTTACTGCAGAATTCATCACCCATTTTTAACCTTTCACAGTAAACAAAATAAATATTAGAAGCTTTAAAATTATTTCCATAGTTCTGGTATTTTCTTTGATGGAGAAACACAGTTTTCTAAGACAGCAGTAAGCCACTGTAAGCTCTCATCCTGCTCAAGCATTTCATACTCAAGTTACCTCTAGTCTTCCACAAAAACTGTTCTTTAGGGATTAAATTCACTCCCATACTGAGGGGTCAGCACAAGGCCTATGCAGTTGTTAAATTCCACTTAAACCCTCAGAGTAGGATGTTAGTTGAGCTTAGAGATGCAGATGCCTTGAGTTGGCCTTCTGCAGAAGTCTCATTTCAACTCTAAAAAATCAAACTGAGAATTAAGGCTATGGCCAAAACAATTTCTGGTGTGCTTATAAATTGCTCTTATGTAAGGTCTGATGAAGATGATTATTTTCACTTTTTGACATTATAAAAACTGCAATGGAATGCTGCACAGGGATAGGAAGAACTTGGAAGAAAGGGAATTTCCCACGTCATCCACTCTTGAACTGCAAAAATAGGTCAAATTTATCCATACTTCTTTGCTGCCTTAATTTAAGTGTCTTAATGATATACATATAACAGTAAGAAAGCTTGAAGTCCCCCTAAGCATAAGATGAGACAGTAGTTGCCCAACTGAAATAGTTTGTGTTCAGGATGGGCAGAGCCACTGAGTTAGGTGAGAAGTGGAGTCCTCCCCCAAAGTATATAAACTCTAAAACCACCACCTCAAAAACTTACATGATGTACTCCTTTGGAGTCATGATTGAGGGGCAGAGCAGGTGGACATCCCTAAGTATCAACTGCCAAGTGATGCATTTAGTTAAAGGGACACTTCAGATAGATTTGGCACTTTTTTTTAAGGATTTTTGCTTTATTTTTACTAAGAACCATAATTGGCCAGATCTTTTGCTGGGATAACTAGTCATAGTTCCATTGATTCCAATATTGAAACTTTCATAACGTCACTATTCCAGTGAAAACCACTTGTATGGGAACTGCACATTTTCCCAAATGTTGCATTGCTGCTCTAGAACCAGAAAGTTAGTCAGACCAGAAAAAATACTAAAGTGACAGTTTATTATCCATGCTGAGTGCCATACATCAAGTAAACAAAAATAGATAGGCTTACTTCTATGTTAAAATTCTGGCCCAGGTTGCATACGTGTTCTTGTGATAGTTCACTTGGGAAGGGAGGGGAGGCAGTTGTCAATTAGAAATTTTCATGATATTTTTCTGGTTCATTATGGAATCCTGAATTTTCTTGCATTGGTACAACTTCCTGACTGTGTCAGGCATGCTTCACAAGCTGGTAGGGGTTAGTCCTTCCTGACTGTGTCAGGCATGCTTCACAAGCTGGTAGGGGTTAGTCCTTCCTGACTGTGTCCTGCATGCTTCACAAGCTGGTAGGGGTTAGTCCTGTAGTTTTGAGCTCCTTTGGGAGCTGAGCATGCTTTATCCAGTCAGTAGCATTGATATGGAGTGAGGCAGCATCTGAGGCTTGAGCAGAAGCAGGTGCATAATGCAGCAACTAGGCTGACTGGAAAGTTGATATATCTTTACATAATCTATAATGCCGTAAGTGTTTCCAAGCCTGGATGACGAGCCTCCATGAAGTGTGCCAGACTACAAGGGGTGCATTGAATAGAAGTTAAATTAATTATAAAAAGCCATTTTTCTGTGGTTCTGTTAATAGCCTTTGGGAAAAATACTGTGATGTCTGTCTTTTGTGGCTATCTAACATCAATTAATCACTTTCCATATTCTCAAACTAATTTGACTACAAATATGTTTGAACAAAATATAACATTCTGATGTCTCTTCTAGAAAGACAACAAAGTTTCTGCATAGTCTACAAGAAAGCTGGAACCAGGTGAACTTCTAGATCTTCATGGTCAAGAGAATTAGTTTGTCTTTGCAAAGAATGAAGTTAATTTGCTGTATACTTGTCACCAGCACTGGGATTTAACTATTTAATTTCAAAGGGGGGTAATGCAGTTACTTTTTGAAAAATGGCCATCTTTGAAAAAACAAGGAGCATTAAATATATTTCAGATAGAAGGGTAAGTAATTTCTTATGTATAGTTAGCTATAAAGCAGTACTTCGATGGAATTTAAGTATTTTTTCATCACTGAAAGGATTTTTCTTATTACTAAACTGTATTTAATAATTGCCGCAAGTTACAAGGACAATTGTATGCAGAAGGCCGTCGATACTGTGAGTGTTTTTGATCCACTGAAGGTTGTTTTTTGGAAATCCTGTAATATCCCTTTTGAGATAGTTGTACTTTGTCAACTAGGGTGCTGGACAGTAGAAAACTTGTTTTGTCAGACAGATATGTACACACAGTAAATATTGTTTCTTAGGCAAAGGAAACTTTTTATATAGTTGTAAAATTCCATTATATCCCATTGCCAAAGAAACATTACAAACTTTGTATAGCTGTATAAAAAGCAACTAATTTTTTAAAGAATAAACATTTTTAAGTCAGCAAACCTACTATGTTATTGCAAAAGTTGATATGCTAAAGAACACTGAGTTAGTTTTTCTTAGTAGCTTTTCAGGCTTTAAATTTTTGGTTTTTACATTTGGATTATAATGAAGATTTGAAAATGTTCTTCCATTATACAAAACTGGATACTCTTCTTTCTTGCAAGAACTTCATTTTGTAATGTCTGGCATATCACAGGATTTGACCAAATTAAGATTTTTCAAATAAGAACAAAAAACATTTTGTTATATGTCAGGACTTGCAATTAATTTTACTTAGTAGTAAATATTCACTTTTTAAAAAATGGACCAGGCGTATGAGTTAATATGCTCCTTCTAAAATGCTTGGGATAAAAATATGCCTCTGTGTCAATTCTTGAAATGTTAACTTTGTTGTAATACCAGTAGTCATAATCAATTTAAAGAGAATTCTTAGTGTTTGAAGTTGTTTGCATTTTGATAGACTCTAGCTTGGAGACATTAAAAATTCTGGTTGTTAGACCACTGAACCCACAAATGACTTGGTATGGATTTTTTTGTCAATTCTAAATTACTAGTTACAACTTTTTGATATGTTTAAGTTATAATTGAAAAAGGAATCTGGTAATTTGCATTTGTATATGTATATGAAGGCCACAGGAATAAAGGGATCCAAAGATTAAAATGTTTTGATCTGATTTGCTGATTTTTTGTTAACTTTTATCCTCAATGTTCAGTGGTGATAAAGATGTGGAAAACTGCACTGTTGGAAAATTGGAATATTTAAAAGTGGTTGATAGACTCTTATCTTAATTTTATATCTTTTTGTATAGCACTACAAGGAAGTATTTTGTAATTGGTTTCCTTATTAAGGTCCAGTATTGGCAGCCGTAGAAGTTAGATAATAATATTGTTTAGTAATGTTTTTTGCATGTTAACAACAATGCCTTTTTGGGAACCACAAATCATGATCCTGAACAACTTCTGAGGTTTTTGAACATAAAGGCAAGTGCTGTACTGTTGCAATAACCATGTATACTGTATGAGGTGTCCCAGGCTTATTTAAACAAGAGAAATTGTAAATATTACCAATGATACATGCTGTGAAGGTCTGAGTTGATGCATCTTCCCCAACTCGTTTGGGTTACTAATTGGGGTGTTTTGTACCCCAGTAACTAGCAGCATGGCATACCTTCAGTGTACTTTGCTACATGAAAGTAAGGTTTTTATTTTAAGGCAGAATAAACAGTTCAATAAAATCAGTCTTTCTGAAAATTCTTTCTAGTTCTAGTAAAACTGGAGTAGGAGGAACAGATTAATAATCTGTTTTCCCAAGCAGATGTACAGAAGAACTGTGCTCTTCCCCCTTCATGATGGAAGCAAGGTAGCAGCAACTACCTCAGGCTCCTCTGTTCCCTCTAATCCTGTTTTCCACTTTCTTCCTTTTCAAGCAAAGGGACAATTTAGACAAAGGCAATACTAAGGAGAGGGGAAAACAAAAGAATAAGAAAAAAAAGTATTGTTTTTACAGTTCTTTTAAGCAAGCTAGAGGAAGAACATGTGTGAAAGAAGGGAAGCTTACCCTCCTGTGGTTGCTTCCACTTGGGGGCCCAGCAGTCAGTGCCAGCTAGAGATTCAGTGCTTCCCCAGACCAGCTTCTATTAACCCACTCCCTGTTCAGGCTGTCCTGTGGTGTCCATCTTTTAAGATAAACTCTACTACTCTGGGCCTTCCCTTCTTTTTCTTTCCAAAGCAAGTCAGAGCCTCCTGGGCCTCTCAGGTTACCTGTGTAATCCCATTAGCATCAAGTTAATAAATTGAAAACAGTGGTATTGCACAGATATAGAGAATAATTCAAGCTGTAGAATTTTTATTATGGGTGCTGTATGAAAGAAACAGCCTGAATGTCAGTGTGAGTGTGAAAAATCTGTTTGCTAGGCGCACCACACAGCAGAATATTATTGACTTTTCAGGGTAGAGCTATATTTTTCTACCATGCTACTCCTTATAAATGACAAACTCCCAGAATCAAATTTATAAAGCCCCTAACTTACGTCAGTTCATGTCCTCCTTAATGACCTGTGATGCCTGCAGACTACTGCCAATTGATAAGAATTAGGCAGGTGGTGAGCTACAGTTGGTGCACAGCTTTCTGAAAATATAGCAATAATACAGGCACCCTAATGGTGTTTCACTGACCTGGTGCATCTCTTCCTCAAACTAGATTGCTGTCATTTTCTATGGTGCCTAGCATAATTGGGCTACTAGCTGCTACTGTCACTCTCTCTCCACTTTCCCTTATCTGAAATAAGCAGAACTTGGTGATCACCTTGTCATGCTGCAAAAGCTTTTGATTTGACTGGTTGTGGGAGGATGAAGGTGTTTCCAGATGTGGTGTCAAATGAAAAGCTCCTCTTCCCTTGTTTCTGATTTGCTCAGTGGATGAGTTAGTTTGATGGTTCTTCTTGGACTCCCAGAACTCATTAAATCTAGTTACCAAAATGCCCTGCAATTTGCTTTCTAAGAAGGGCTTGCCTACAGCCCTCTTTTCCCTCTTCTCATCCTGTGGTGTCTACTACTCCCCATACAAGAGTGTTTCCATAGACTCTACAAGATAAGTCAGTTGATTATTTCTCCTTCTAGTTGTTCTTAACCATTACAGGTGCTTTGGAATTCAGCTGTGGATACTAGATATCTTCTATGTAGCTAACTATGAAATACTACTTCCCTTCTCATTTTCAAACCCCTCTTGTATTCACATTGCAGTTACTTCTCCAATACCGTTCCACTTGCTGACCTGATTTTTGTGGGAAGACAGCCTGAAATTACGCAACACAACTTCACTGAATAATGTACCAGCTGATTTTGTCTGTCTTTTTTAAAAAAAGATCTGCAATGTAGAAATATTCTAAAAATGCACAAATTAAATGTCTAATTCATACTACTCCTGGGCCCTGGGAAAAGACATGTGGCCAAAATATGGGGGGGGGGGGACGGACGACACACGACTGATTTAATTACCCTCCAACAGTTAGACTGGAAAGGGGTGTGTGATTTAGACTTTAACATTTCTAGCCAGAAGTTTGAAAACAGAAAGCGGTTATAGCTGCTGCAGCAAATAACAGGTAAGAGTTCACACCTTACTGCAATGCAGTTTTCTTATAAGGGAGGATCTGCACCACTCTAAAACTTACAGCTTTCAGCATGCATAGAAGATGTAAGTATTCATAAAAAGTCATTTTTCCGCTTGAAAATTGAATCTGCATTTCTAAAAAATAGAAACATGTGAGGGGGGAAAGTGCTGTGTGTGTTAATTCCACTTGTACTGCTGTTCAATCACAGCTGAGTTAGTTTTGAGCCTTATTACTAATGATGGAGGAAGTGGGTTTGAGCTCCTCAGGGGAGAGTCAGAGCAAAGCTCCCCTGTGCACCTGCGGCAGGAATGGCGGGCTCTGCCGGATACTTCGTACAGAGCTGGGGCAGGGGGGGCTTTGCCGGCGCGTCCCCGCGGAGCTAGGTGCAAAGCGGAGCCCAGGGGCCTCTCCCACTTAACCGTGGCGGCGCCGGGCTGTGGCCTATGCAGAGGAGGCCTGGGCCAGGCCCGGCTGGGGTGGTCCTATCCGCGGGGGGTGGGGAGGGGGCAATACTAGCTGTTTACAAGGGTTCAGAGTAGCTGCCGTGTTAGTGTTAGTCTGTATCCGCAGAAAGAACCGGCGCCCCTGTGGCACCTGAGGGACTAACCCGTTTATTTCAGCAGGAGCTTTCCTGGGCTACGAAGCAGCTGAACTAAACGGGTTAGTCTCTAAGGTGCCACAGGGGCGCCCGTTCTGTTTACAAGGGAGATCCCCGCCCCCGTTTGGGGCGGCAGGTTGGGAGCGGCCGGGGCGGAGCCAATCAGAATCTGCCGCAGGAAGGGCTGGGGCTGGGGCCGGCGGCGCGTGATTCCCAGCTGCCCTTGCGCGGGGAGAGAGGCCGGCCCGGTACCTGCCGGCGGTTTGGAAGTGAAGCCGGTGAGTCGGGCTGTACCACCCCGGCCCGGGGGGGGGGGGGTTCGCTGGTCCTGTCCCCGGCCCCCCGCCCTCTCGAGACCTCAGCGGGAGTCAGCGCCCCCCTGCCCCCGCTCTGTGGCTCTAGCAGGGAGCGCGCCGTCCCACGCACTAGTGGCGGCCGCGCTGCAGCGCGTGCACGGGGCGGATGGAACCAGTCGCCTGGAGGGGGGAGGAGGCGATAGAGGTTTTGTTTACAACGTTGCTTCCCCCCCCCTTGGGTTTGCAGGTGGTGGTAGCGACCTGTGGGCGGAGCTAAGCGGAGCCTGTGGCCGGGAGAGAGGCCGGAGCGCACGGAGCTGGCGCCTCGGGGCCATGTCGGTGGTTTTCGTGCCGGAGCGGCTGCGCGGGAAAGCGGAAGTGACGCCAGAGACCCTGCAGCGGGTGAGTGTCCGGCCCCGGCCCCGCCCCTCGAGCCCCCCGCGTGCGGGGCCCGTTCCCCGCTTCTCCTTGGGCCGGCTCTGGCCGCCGCGCCCGCGTCTCCCTCCCCCGCGGCATTACTGCCAGTAGCGGGCGGCTCGCGCCTGGCCCATGGGGCGCACCGCGGAGCCGCGCCCGGGTCATCCCTACGGTACCTGGGACACTTGCCAGCCGCCCCTGCCCCTGGGTCCCGTAGCTGTGCAGCGCCGAGCACCTGGCAGCCTCGAGCCCTATTGCAGCTCGGGCGGCGGGCGGGGTCTCGACACATGTTGTTAGTGGCCTCAGCGTGGCCACCAAGTCTTGCTGGTGCCCCTTTGATCAGTTGTCTGAAAACGCTTCACTTTAGGGAAAACTAAGAAATATGCACAGACCCGCGGCCGAATCATCGTGGTTTGTTGGTCGGGTTTTTTGTAGCCTCAACGACAATACTATAGAAATGGCGCCAGAGCAATTTCTATAGCGGAGATGCTGAGAGCCACTGAAACGGCGAAGCCCTTTTTCGACCTTGTTCCCCACCCCCTCGCCCCTGCTCACACCTGCCTCCTAGGGCTGGGGCTGGGCGCAGGGCCAAGGCTCTGGGATGGGGGGGCACGGACAGGGGTAAGCGGGCTGATGCTGGGGGCAGGGCTGCCAGACAGGACCCCCGCCTGCGGGGCAAGGAGCTGGGACCCCAGACCCTGCATAAAACCTGAGAGCGCTGCAGCACCCCCCCTGCCTGTAGTTCCTGCGCCTATGGAATGTACCGTTGTGTTTTGGTGCCCTTGGCCCCTGCTGCCTCCCCTGGGTCCCACTGCCTCTCCTCAAGGCCCTGTTGCTTCTCTTCTCCCCATCCCCACCCCATTGCCCTGAGCACACCCAAGGCTCCTTTACCAGCTCTGCTGGCCAGAGCCAGAACCCCATGGCTGGATCTGGGGTGGGGAGGGGCGAAGCCCCAGAGCCATACCACCCTGTGGGGCTGGAGCCATGCAGCTGGAGCCTCCAGCTGAAGGTGGGGAGGGTGAAGCCCACCCCAGGAGTTCCCCAGCTGAAGCCCCCTCCCCCCCCCGGTGCTGCTTTGCCCCCTCTCCCATCTGTGCCAAGGAGGCGGTCATGGCCACAGGAAAAACTCCTGGTGGCTGCATTTGAGAAATGCTGTTCTAGGCCCTAGTCTACTACAAATAAACCACAGCCTGCAAACCTAAACATGAGAGAGGTGCAGGAAAATATTTTCAGCCCAATTATCATAAAACAGGTAGAACCAGCTAACAGAAGGGAATTTTTGCAGTTACTATAAATAACTTATAACAAGATTTCAAGCACCTGTAGCAGAAGCAAAGCCCTAACTTGTTTATTTTAGTTACTAGATGAAAACGATCAGCTGATTCGATGCATTGTAGAATATCAAAATAAAGGAAGAGCTACAGAATGTGTGCAGTAAGTAAACTTATTCCAAAATGCAGTCCCTGTACGTATAGAAAAGCTAGTAGTTTAGATGCCCAGCACACTGTGAAATTTGTCAGAAAATGTTTTATAGAAAGTTTTTGGCTTAAAATAAGCCTTGTTCAGTCACATCAAGATACTGCATCATCAGCTGAAAAATAAGCCATGGAAGTCTCATCTTTAGGATGAAAGTGAGTTGGAGAAGGTATATGGGGAGTTGGGTGGAAGAGAGAGAAAATAAGATATTGGTGGGGGGTGGTAATTATTTCCCAAGAGTGAGTTTTTCCATTTTGGGTGTGTAGTAGGTGACCTAAGATAGCATTTATTTATTGTAAATATGCATGACTACTTCAATTCTATCTAGGCACAGCCTGCCCTGATCTCTCTAGTGTAGGGAATACAATTATCAAGTCTTGTTCCCTTTTGAATTTTCCAAACTTTTTTCCTCTCATAGGTACCAGCATATCTTGCACAGAAATCTTATTTATTTGGCTACTATTGCTGATGCAACTCCAGCCAGTGTACAGAAGACTGACTGATCCTACAAACTTGAACACCCATCAGTGGTGCCTGTATAAAGCATGGAGACGTGATTGAATTGGGGGAATTCTGAGGCTAAGAGGGATACAACATTGCCTCATTTTGTCTGACTGGCTAAGAGCAAGCTTTGATAGGGATCAGCTGGGAATCCAGGGGCCAAGATTGATGGGCATTAGGGAATAGATTCCTATAGCAATAGAGTTGCTGTAGCCTGGCATCCTGTTAGTGATGAGCTGATAAATATGTGGAAGATCCCTTGAACTAGTCTTCCCCTTCCTTGGTGGTTTTTTTTTTTTTGAGAAACATACACCTTATTTAAAAGTGCTACTGCCTAAGTTTTTCATGCTTCCTTGAGTGGTAGGTGATAATGGGGAGTAGGAAATCAAGCTACAGTGACACTAAAACCCCCAAGCAACCTGAATTTCTTCATGTATTCTTTTGGAAAATGAGCATATTAAGGTGATAAATGATGACACTGGGTATCAGAGGGCAGGTTCAGTTTTAGAAAAGGCTCAAGTTCTAACCCACTTACCCAGGAGAAATAGTGAGATAACTGGAGGTTGTCCAGGACTTGCTGCCTTCATTATAGAATTGCAGTAACAGCCAGAAACTCCAAGCAGAATTAGGGCCTCATTATGGTGCCTGCTGTGTAAAGCTATATGCCCTGAAGAGCTTACAGTCTTTGTCTACTCCGGTACCACTTATTGGACCATGAGGTTAAGGAGGATTATGACTGCTCCCCTGACTAGGCTCAGGCTTTTCCAATTTTCATTGCAATTCCCCACATCATCTAAGTTAGCCCAGAGAATGATAGTCAGCATGGCTGTTTGGTCGGGGAGGACTGTAGCTTAAGTCTCCCTTAGTGTCCTATCCCTCTTCCACTCACTTGTCACTTATTGGGCATACTGTAGTTCTCAAGAATGCATCTAGTTGCAATACTCACTTTAGAGAATTATTGTCAGTGGCCTGAAAGAAAAGCAAACAGTTTAAGTTTGCCATTCCTGCCTCCTCCTGGTTAAACCAAATGTGTCTACAACTCATTTCCCATTTGTCTAAGTTTGTGAATTTACAAATTCCACAGTAAAACTGGTATAATTATACTTGACTTGCTTTGGCATTGGGCATTGCAGAAATCAGAAGACATTTATTCCTTCCCAGTGCATCCCCTCTGAGCATGTCTTCATGGGCCAGGTATCCTGGAAAGGGATTCAGACTTGGATCTCAGTTGGCAGTACAGCTGACACTTGGCTCTAATTAACTCTTTAATCTACAAGATTGAGCATTATGGATAATGCTGTTTGCTACATCATAGGTTAAGTATCCACCTGTTTCAATAATTTTACTTATGATTAGTGAAAATATTTTCATTTAAATTGTAAAAATCTTATTTTTGCAAGACTCCAAGATGGCAAAAATGCAGGGTTAGGAATTTGTCAGATGCAATACAGGGACCCATCTGGCTGCACATCCGATTACAATATGATACTATGTAGATTGAACTAAAGCTCTTTCTAGTAAGCAAAAGCACTTTTGGGATTAGTATGAAACCCTACTCATGCAACGAGTGAGTTAGAGGAAACCTACTTTACTTCTTGTAGACAAATCTAAATGCGATTTCAAACTATGGAACTGGCTTGAATATTTGGTTCCCTCCCAAACATGAAAGTTTAATCAAATATTCTGAGGCGCTTCTAATTTTCCAACAAAAGGAACAGCTGACTTTTGTCTTGAAAACAGATTAATTAAGGAAATAAGTAATTTAAACTTTTTCAGAAATAGTATGTAGATATCTATTTATCGAAAACACTAGACAAATGAGTTTTATATCTCCATTTAAATATTTTATAAGGGAATACTCATTTCAGTAATGTCTAAAGTATTACTTTAACTTGCTTGAAAATGTGTTAGATATTTTGTAATAAAATCTGGTAACAAGCATCTCTGAATTCATTCCTTTGATATCAGTGTAAAGACTACTTGATTTTTAGCAGCTTTTCTCCTTAGAATGAGTTGTCATGTACAGGTATTTCGTTGCACATTTCAGATTTTTGTATTCCAGTCACACAGAGTAATTTAAATGGAATAGCACCACTCTATACCTTTGTCCAAAAGCAAAGGTTATTAGCCATTCATAGATTTGTGAACAGTACATAAGGAAAGTGACTTAGTTGCAAGAGTGCAAAATGTTCACCACCAAAAGCTAAATATTGGGCATGAGGTGTCAAGAAGGAAAGTTGCTGACAAGCAATAGTGTGTATTAACAACTGCCAATGAAGGAGCATCAATAGGGGTGCTATACACTCCATCCTAGGGGTAAAGTAGCCCTAAAATAAGGATTATGGGGAAATTTGATATCAGATTCTACTGTGCAGACAACGCATTTAAAAAGTCATTAGACAATTTTTTATATTAATATTCCTTAATATCTCTTCATTTACAAATTTAAGTTACATCTTAAGGCGCTGTTCATTTTCAGTCGGGAGCATATTTCAAACAGGTATGACCTATTATTAAATGTATATCTTTAATAAAGCAAATAGCTTTTACTTTCAGGCGCTTTAAAAGTAAAATACAAAATGTTCAGTTCCAGTTCAGAAGCATTAGTTATTCACAAGAAACACTGCAATAAGGGTAAGTTAACTAAGCACCAAACCCTTGCACTTGGCAGTGTAAATGATAAACAGATTTTATGGCAAGACTTGTTTGCCAAGTGCAACAATGTTAAAAATTACCAGTGTTCAGAACAATCGGCAGCACAGGACATAGCACCTACGTGGTCAAAATGCAGACACAGAAATGGTTTCAATTTTGTTTCCACAATTCACTTGGATTAAGTTTAGAAACTTTCAGTATTTGTAATTAACAGTAAATTACAAAAACTGCAACAACAGTTTTGGCACTGGTTAGGAAAAGTTCAAATAAACCTAATTTGCATTTTGGTTTTAGTATGAATAATCATGGGACATAAATACAACCAAATTTAGGATCAAATATTGTCAAGCTTTAGGAAACTTCAAACCATTTGTCAAGCTAAATAACGACTAGTACTTTCAGCAGAGGGTTTTCAAAAGTAAAATAGTACAGAACATTAACAATTTACAGACAAAAGCCACGCTGATTGTGCAAAGCACATTACTGTAAAAAGTCTATGTACAGCAAACAATTCTCTGTAAACATGGTAAGTATGAATTTTCAGAAAACATGGTGACAGTATATCAAATACAGGCAACATTGGCATCCTTAAACAGCACAAAAGGTAACATTCTGGGCCTGCAACTACAGCCCATCACCATACAAACAAAAGGAGTGAATGGGTTTTAAACACCCAAATGTTTAATAGTATTAGTGTTGTATATTTTTTTATATATATATATATATTTTATTTTTTGGTATCTTTAGATATAGATGTACTTAGTTTGTAGAAAAACGGGAACTTAAATGTACTTTTATCTTTGCAGAAAATTTTTTATATGTAGTTAGAACTAAAACACCACTTTACTAGTAGTTAACGTATTAGAATGGTATAATGATTTAAGAAAATATAAAAATAAGATTAATACTGTCAAAACTTTATACCAGAAAATATTATGATTTAATTACTCTTTTAAAGATGAAATATGAAAATTTTAAATAAGCTTTAACTATATAAAGAATCTTCTGTAACTTCAATTAATATACAATGGGATAACTATACATATATATTTACTTCCCACCCCCCTCCAATTTAAGCACCAGTCACACACTGCTGGATCCCCTTTGGTTGGAACGTTATTCCAAATTCCACAGGTTAAACTTTGTAATGGCACATAATATACTTTTAAGTATCTGCTACCCACATTTTAATTCTAGTTTCTCTTCTGAGCCAGCTCACAATTTTTACTCTAACTGTCGCATCTGAAATAAGACTTTAAATATATGCAAGTAGTCTTAGCTATAGTTTCACACATTTAAGGAGCACTGTGGGGGTAATGCCTTTGGCCAAAAGTAGAAGTATCAAATTGTGTATTTGAAAATCAGCATGGTCATATCCACACAGATACCATACCATCTACCTTTGGCAGCCAAGAAAACATTTGAAATGCAAGTTTGAGTGATTCCAGCTGCTCTGTATTTACATTAATGAAATGACTGCAAACCTTAGTTTTGCAATGGTTTTTGCAACACTGCTGTAACAAACCCACTTGCATGGCATGTTAAAAGCTGCTGCCCCACTTCACTAAAAAAAGTTGTCACAGGCTGTTTACTTAGAATACAAAGACTACAACTTGTCCATTATAAATCTAAACAAGAACAGTGTTGAGCAAAAGCAACCACTATATTTGCTTAAAAAGTCAATGCATTTTAGCAGATGTTTAACTATAAATCTATATGAAAATAGCTATAAAATACAGTGTCTTGCATGGTAGTCTTAACAATTTTTTTAAAAAAGGGGTTTGAAAAGTAAAGGTAATATACACATTTTAAAAGTGTTTTGCATCACAGTTTTGGGCTGTTTCATGTACATTTAACAAATATATTGTCTGTTTGCTCAGCACTGTAAAACAGTTTAAACCCTATGTACATCACCATAAAGTTTTCACTCCACATATAATAAAATAACCAGAACACTGCCAATACATAAAGAGGAAACAAAGATAATATACATAATTTATAAGACTGTTTGGCCCTATGAGGCATCTTTCCAATATAAAAAAGCAGTTAGTATTGATGCAGGTAAGATGGTCTGCGTTCGTGCTTTACTGGAAAAGATTTAAAGCCCTTATTCAGCTGTTTGTGCTGGGAAGTCTGCTGCTGTGGTGAGTGTTGCTGCTGAGCATAGGCAAAATTGGAGGAAATCCCTGTAGATGGAGCACAGTCACTGGCTGTAGACCAAACTGGTGACTGTAAAATCTGCATTGTGTCATTCCACTGACTGACTGGATTACTCATCTGATATAAAGATGTATTCTGATTGGGTAGTGTGTTTGAAACGGATGAAGAATGCTGCCAAGGGGCCTTAGGAGGCCAGGTTTTGGTTTTATTATCCTGTGAAGACAGAATTATCAGCTTTGATTTTGCAAATCAAAATATTTCAATGCATTTTGTTCTGATTTCAGAAAGTTGATTTTTCTATTTACTTAAATTATTTACAGTAAGGAGACAGCTGAGCAGATCAGACAAAAAACCCTTCATTTTTATAGTTGCATAATAGATACCCTTTTTCCTAGAAAAAAGGGTCATGTTGCAACATCCATAGGCTTGGATATTCCCCTATTTTTTTGCTCATAAAAATGACTATTGGCTTAAAATAGGCATATGTTGATCAGTTACATGCAGACTTTCCTCAGGAAGTATTCTGAATACACTTATGATTTGTAGAGCTCTACAACAACATCTTTATAGGGCAAAGACTAATTTATTTATCATTTATGTTGGTGGTCAGCCAGAGGCTGGCAGCTCACTTTATGGTGTGATTTAGTCCCCTGTTCATTTTTCACTTTAAAAAGTTACTTGACAGTGCAGCACTGGTAACCCGGCATCTATGCCACCCTGGCCTGTTACTAGAGCACCCTGACGGGCATTCAGCTTGCTCGGGTTTGTCAACAAAATATCTGGGAAGTGAGGGGAAAAGAGCACTACAAGCAATCAGGAAAGCACTTCCAGGAACAGTTTGCAGGAATCCAATAGGAGGGAAGCAATACGTTTTGAACTAATTAAAAAAAAAGTTTATGTAGTGACAAGCAATGGGGCAAAGATGCTTTATAGGATTCCCTATTTTAATACTTAAGAAATTTTGTTCAAAGCTTTAGATTTCTGCTGCAATGCAAGTGGTTTTTGGTGTTGATTCAAAACTTGTCTCATGAGCAGTCTGAAGTACCTATATCCAGTTATCAAGTTTTTCTTCTCTTGCTAAGTCACCTTCATTAACAAAGAGAAAAAAGGAATTTTCAGCTTACCTGATTAAGATCATCTACAGTGGAAAGAAGAGGTGGCGATGGTAGTGTGCTATGTTCCTGCTCACCACTACTGTGTTTTCTGCAGAAAGCAACAGATTGACATGCAGTTTGCTGTCATTTAAAAGCACATCTTTTCACCTACTGTTGTTACATATAATTCTTAAGATGACTGAAAGATAATTGTTTACCCTATACATTTGACAGCTGTGTGTGTGTACTCGTCTCTGTTTTCACTCTGTCTCTCTTTCACCCAGCAACGGAAGAGAAGAACATTAACAGTAAGGTTCCTGTTGCCTTAAAACAGTTGGTAGGTGAATTCTGGGACAGTAGTATCTAAACTTTAACTTTTAAAAAAATTAGTAATTAAAGGGCCACATCTTGAAATTACAGGTTTCAGAGTAGCAGCCGTGTTAGTCTGTATCCGCAAAAAGAACAGGAGTACTTGTGGAAGAAGTGAGCTGTAGCTCATGAAAGCTCATGCTGAAATAAATTTGTTAGTCTCTAAGGTGCCACAAGTACTCCTGTTCTTTTATCTTGAAATTAGTTGCCCACCTTTTTTCTGTCCAATTGTATATAGTAAGCCATATCTTTGAGGTATGTTCTGAGTACTCATACACTGAAGCCAGAGTAATAAAAATCCTTCAACAGTGTAGTGTAGCTCCCAAGCTCTGCACATGCTATCTGTTACAGCAAGTACAGAGTCTGGCTTGTAGCTGGTGATAGAGAAGTGAGCTGAAATGAGCTCAAGTACCAAAAAGATTCAGTGTTAAAATTTGGAAATCATAACAGCTCCTCTGTCAATGGCTGATTTGATCAGAAGCTCTTAAACACAATTTTAACACAGTATTAACAACTTCCACCCCTTGTTTTGTTTGGTTTAAGTAGGTACACCTCTATCCTGATATAATGCGGTCTGATACAACCGGAATTCAGATAAAACGCGGTAAAGTAGCGCTCAGAGGGTCGGGGCTGCTTTACCTCATTGTATCCAAATTTGTGTTATCACAAACATTTACTCTGCACCCACCCGTTACCTGCTGCAGCCCTCCCCGGGGCCTCCCCGCCCCAGCTCACCTCCGCTCCACCTCCTCCTCCCATGAGCACACCCCAGCTCCGCTTCTCCTCCCTCCCAGGCTTGCTGCGCCAATCAGATGAGTGGTGCAGCAAGCTTGGGAGGGAAGAGAAGCGTGGGAGGAGGTAGAACGGAGGTGAACTGGGCAAGGGGGCCCCGGGGAGGGCTGCAGCAAGTAACGGGGTGCAGAGGAACCGCTCCCTGCTCCAGCTCATCTCCGCCTCCTCCCCTGAGCACGCCGCCGCTCCGCTTCTCTCCTCTCCCCCCATACTGCCCTTACAGGCTTGCCAGGCCAAACAGCTGATTGGCGCGGCAAGCCATGAAGAGAGGGAGAAGTGGAGCAGCGGTGGCGGCGCGCTCAGGGAGGAGGTGGAGGCACAATGGAGGTAAGCTGGGGCGGGGAGCGGTTCCTCTCCCTACCCAGATATAACGCAGTCTCACCTATAACACGGTGAGATTTTTTTTACTCCTGCGGACCGCATTATATGAGGGTAGAGGTGTGTATTTTAATCACCATCTATAGAAAGTTCTCATTTAAATGCCCTAATGGTGAGTAATCATAAGAATGGCCATAGTGGTCCATCTAGCCCCGTATCCTGTTTTCTGACAATGGCCACTGCCAGATGCTTCAGAGCAGTGGTTCTCAATCAAGGGTACATAGAGGTCTTCTAGGGAGTATATCAACTCATCTAGATATTTGCCTAGTTTTATAACAGGCTACACAAAAAGCACTAGCGAAATCAGTACAAACTAAAATCTCATAAGGACAATGACTTGTTTATACTGCTCTATATACACTATAGACCAAAATGCATTCCAGTTGATTTATTTTATAATTATATGGTAAAAACGAGAATAACCAATTTTTCAGTAATAGTGTGCTGTGACACTTTTGTATTATGCCAGCGTTTGTAAGCAAGTAGGTTTTAAGTGAGGTGTAACTTGGGGTTAAGCAAAACAAATCAGACTCCTGAAAGGGGTACAGTTGTCTGGAAAGGTTGAGAGCCACTGCTTCAGAGGGAATGAACAGAATAGGGAAATTACTGAGTGATCCATCCCGTCGTCCAGTTCCAGCATTTGGCAATCAGAGGCTTAGGGGGACACACAGCATGGGGTTGCATCCCAGACTATCTTGACTAATAGCCATTGATGGACCTATCCTCTCTGAACTTAATTCTTTTTTGAACCCAGTTATACTTCTGGCCTTCATCACATCCCTTGCAAGGAGTTCCACAGGTTGACTGTGTTGTGTGATTTCCTTACATTTGTTTTAAACCTGCTGCCTATTAATCATATTGGGTGACTCCTGGTTCCTGTATTAGGTGAAGGAATAAATAATACTTCCTTATTTGCCTTCACACCATCCATGATTGTAGAGACTTATATCATATTCCCCCTTAATTCTCTTTTCTAAGGTGAACAGTTCCAGTCTTTTTAATCTCCTCTCACATGGAAGCTGTTCCATACCCCTCATTTTCCCAGTGGGACAACCAGAAGGTCGTGGGCATAGCATGGATATATATATAGGGGCAATATGACATTTTGTTTTATTATCTATCCTTTTCCCAATAGTTCCTAACGTTAATTTTTTGACTGCTGCTGCGCATTGAATGGATGTTTTCAGAGAACTATCCACAATGACTTCCAAGATCTTTCTTGAGTGGTAACAGCTAATTCAGACCCCATCATTTTATATGTATAGTTGGGATCATGTTTTCCAGTGTGCATTACTTTGCATCACACCCACAGGATCAGACAAAGTGGACAGAGCACCAAGCGGCCTCAGCACGCTGAGCACACTACAGCTCAGTGGGCCACCATACATTCATTGGAAATTGGAAATTTGTGAAACTCCATATGGCACATCCCCCAGGACAGAAAACTGATTACCTAGAACTACCCTTAGAGAAAAGAATGAAGCCAGCGTACGACAGTCCTATATACTCTGCTTGGGCCTGTAAGCACTTGTGATCACTGGTACTAATAGATCTAGTACTAGCAGCAGGAACAACTGATTTTTGTTCATTTCCAGGAGACCTGACTCTATGATATGAGCTTTTATTAGACACCTTACTCAACCCTTTTTGGATAACTACTAAGAAAGCAATGTGTTGGGTGTAACGAGTTAGTCAGGCCTGATCGGAGTTGATGTTACAGAACAGTGAACCCTTTTCCAGTTGGCGCTGAGGGGTTCTCGGGAAAACCAATTATTTCCTCCCTGACCTGTCACCTTTATGGAAGCATATGTACAACTGATTCAAGAAACTTGCTTGGCATTGCCAGGTTTGCCAACTATAGACCTATTTTTAATCTTCCATGTCTGATTAAGATTGTAGAGAAGATTATGGAACAGAATTGACCTTTGTCAAGATAGATAGACAAGGCATAAATGAGATGATAATCCTAAAACCCGCAACTCTGCCATGCTCTTGTATAGTTTCATATATATTTTAGTTAAATGATTACCTAAAGCTATGGATAGGCTCTTTTAGTTATAAAAAAATAACTAAAATAAACCACAGTACAAGCAAGAAACACCAGCACTGCAGACTAGCTATTTTTATGATACCTGCAACTCAGATACATGGGATTTTTTACCTTCCATTTGGTAAATGGAGTATCAGAAGTCTGTTAAGGAGTTGTGTCTTCTCCCTCCGTCTCCCCCACCCCACCCCCAAACAATTATCCTGGAAACCGATATCAACAGGACTACCAGAATGCATCTGTCAATATAGCACAGAGTGTTACGTTCTCTGTCAACTTGCTTCCCGGCTTTCACTCTTCCATATTCAGGTGCTGCTTTTTCCTGCAACTGCTTACAGACATTCCTCTTCATCTAACTCTGCAAAAGCACTCTCTGAAGTTTAGTTCTTGAGCCCTTATAGCCTCAGGTATAACTCCTATGCTGCAGACACTTCAGTCCCCACTCCTTTATTGTTCTGACCATCCTTCACTTGCTTTCTGCATGCATTAACCTTACCCACATCTTGCTCCAGCACACTGCTTTCAGGGCAACACCTCCACAAGGATGACACACTGCTTCAAGGAAATTTAGCCATGCTGCCATTGGCTTTCAGCACTCAAACCCCAAAATGGGTAAATTTACTTATATTTGCATGTTTTGGCTCTAAATTATTCAGTGGCTATTATGGAAGATTCTGTAAAATATGTTCAGCCACAGCACTAGTATTTGCTGATAGTTTAGGTTTACCAAAGGGCAACCACATGGCAGATTTTGAAAACTACATATCTTGGGAACCTAATTAGAGTAGGGGACCTTGGCCCTGATCCTCAAAGGCACTTAAGAGATTTAACTTCCACTCATTCCAGTGGGAGCAAGGCACTTAAATGCCTTTGAGGATCTGGGGCCTACTGCCTTGAATAATTCACTTTTTAATTTAGGCCTCTTCATTACTCCTCTCTTAGCGACACACCTACCCTCAGATCAGTGAAAAATTCCAGCAGCAAAGCAGAGCTTTCAATCCCTCGGGAAGGTAGAAAATGATTAGGTTGTTATGTGTAGTGTAACAGGAATAATCTGCTGTAATTCACCTTTGAGACTGATTAAACACCTTGGCTCTGTTTTAGCTATTCATCAAGCTCATTAGTTTATTTGCTTTATATGATACAAAAAAGTGCATGCAGAAAAGGAGGGACCAAGCTAACATGGCCATTAAAGATAAAGACAGGAAGTCTGAGGCTGATGCCCACTTGAAGGGGGAACCAATGGAAGAACTCAAATAGGGGCCTGACATGGTAAGAATGACCTGGCTGGTAGATTATTTTAGCAGCAGCATTTTGAGTAGAATTAAGGGGAACAAGGCTGCAGCAGTCAAGGCCAGAAAGGAGGAAGTTGCAGTAATCAAGATGCATAAAGAAGGTTTGGATGAGAATTTTAGCATGAGATGGAAGTGTGGGAAAAGTGGTAGGGTTTATACACATGAGTCTAGAGAAGGCCAACTGAAAGATGACCCCCAGTTTAAAAGGGTGAGTAACTGGGAAGATGGAGGTATTATCCATAGTGACAGAGTAAGGTGGGAAAAGTTCAAAAGCTCACTTTTGTGCATGTTGAGTTTGAGATGATAAATGGACATTGGTGAAAAGATATCAGAAAGATACTAGACTGGAGGAGGTGACAGCTCTCCAGCGAGATTTGTGAGTCATTTGCATAAAGATCAGATACTTACAGATCCATATGACCAATGTGGCTACCAAGTTTCAATTCATATGGTTGTCTCACAATCCCACCAACTGAACACTCCTCACACAAGATTTTCACTTTGTCTTGCCATTATTTTATGAAGTTAGGATTAAAATATTCAAGTGGCACATGTTTATAGTAACACATATCTGCTCACCTCCTTTGCTTGACGGCAGCAACAAGGTCTGGCCCTGAGAACATGGAAAACAAACTGTCTCCATTAGCTGAGGAGGTCTCATCACTTGAGCTGGCTGAGTCTCCTTGATTACCGGACCAGCTGTTTGTCACATCACTGTAAGGAAATAGGAAGTCAGTCTTCATTTCTACACTGTCCTGACCACAGTACCTGCCATGAAGCGTTCATGGATTTTATATTAAATGCTGAATGTTGGGAAGTCCCTACTCCTGGGACCCCTGAGTTAAACCCCAATTGTGCAGAAAGTAGAAGGGGGCATATTTTTTATCTATTTACATGGAAATCAGTAAGTTTCACTGATTATTATTACAGTAATAGTCCTGCCACTACAACATCATCAACTGCAACAATCTAATGTAAAAAAGAAAATCTCTTTCCTTCATTCATATATACATATTCAGATTAAACACACGAACACACCATAACCTCTCACTCAGGCAGAAGATCCAAATGATACTTGGTCTAAGAATTTCCAAAAGGGTTCAGACATTTATTTCAGAATTAGATGAGCATGGGAGTTCTACCTGGAGGCTGCAAACTGGTGTACAAGGCGGGTCACAAACAACCACTCTCCCTTGGTGGACAAACGGGAAGAGGATCCTGAAACTTTTTTGTGTTGTAACATGAGGCCACAGCAGTAGTTCTCAAACTTTTGTACTGGTGACCCCTTCCATACAGCAAGCCTCTGAGTGTGACCCCCACTTATAAATTAAAAACACTTGTTAAATACCACTATAAATGCTGGAGGCAAAGCAGGGTTCGGGGTGGAGGCTGGCAGCTTGCAACCCCCCCCCATGTAATAACCTCGTGACCTGCTGAGGGCTCCCAACTCCTAGTGGGAGAACCCCTTGGCCACAGCATGGAAAAGGTTGAGAACCACTGAACTAGAGAATGTAGCAAGCCTCTCACTACATATACTGAAGACTGAATCCACATTTGTTGATTAAGCAGCTCTTGCTGCTCCACAGTAGCAGCATCCAGTTGATAACGTCTAGGAAGCTCAATTCAATCCCCTGACATACCAAGTGGCTTCATAGCATCATTCCTGATCATAAATATCCTTGGCCTTTAAGACATTAAAATAAACTCATTTTGAATTAAGCTTTATTATAAACCTGTCACTTCTTATGTTAAGATTAAAAATACACTGTATAAATTCAACTGCACTAAAATATTTGTTTAAAGGACATTTCAAGCCAATGTTACCACTTCAATATCAACAAGGCAGAAAATGGTCAAACCTACTACCCTTGAAAATTATGTAATTTTTAGAAAAATATTACAGCATAGTCCAGTGAAGCAATGGCAGTTAACATAGCTATCAGGAAACACCTAGTTATTTACAGCATTTCTCCACTATGTTCAACCTGAACATAGAGTGGATAGAACATAATGTATAGGGGGACGCTATGGTCTCACTTACCCTTCTGTGAAATACTCCGGAAAAGGCCAGGTTCTGTGAGGATCATCAGGAAGAGGCCAGTTGCTACGTGTGTTGCTTGGGCGACGGATGTGCTGTGCTTGCCTTTTTTGTTGCATAGCCTGGCTGACCCCGGCTACATAGCGGGCAAACTCTGGATCAGAGCCAACTGAATATACAAAAAGAAATCTGAGAGTCAGTTGCTGACATAGTCAGCTATTTCTACAGTAATTATCCCTTCATTTAATCCTTTCACTAGACTGTCTATCCCACCAAAAAAAACCTAACAATGAATACCCATCAACACAGTTGATAACTCTCCGTGAAACAATAATTTAGTACTAAATAACTAGATAACTGAAAAAAAATACGTATTGACAAAGAGGTACACAGTATCTCCATATGCTGAATAAGGGGAAAAGGGGAAGTTACTGACCTGTAACTGGAGGTCCCTCAAGATGTGGTCCCTCTTTGTATTCCACTGTGGGTTATGCATGTGCACCATGAGCCAGAGAATTTGAAAATAGTGTCCATTGGTCTGCGCGTGCACCCTGGCTCACCTTGTGCCTCTGTCTGAAGGGATAAAGGCTGTGGGACCATCTCTCCAGTTCCTTCTCTACCACAAATCAGATAATATTTGAAGCAGAGGGGAAGGAGAGCAGATAGTGGAATACTGACAGGAACCACACATCTGGAAGAACCTCAAGTTACAGGTCAGTAACTTCCCCCTCTTCTTCAACCGATGGTCCCTATTGGATTCCACTGTGGGTGACTGACAAGTAGTACTTAAGTAGAAGGAAGGTGTGAGGATGTAGAAGGCAGAGCTAAGTGGAAAACCCCCACCCAAAGGAGGCATCAATGGAGGAGTCCTGCACCAAGACATAATGTCTCACAAATGTGTGACTGGAGCCCCACATGGCTGCTTCACAGATATCAAGGAGGGGCACCTTCTGAAGTGATGCCTTACTCATTGCTTGTGCTCTAGTGGAATGAGCTTTCGCCACACTGATGGGGGGGGGGGGGAGTAAGGGGAGAGGTGAATTTGGGATGTAGATGCAAAAAAAAAAAAAAAAAAAAAAAAACCAACCCTTATCCTTATGGAATATAGTCAGGGCCCTACCAAAGTCACAGTCCATTTTGTTCAATTTCATGGTCATAGGATTTTAAAAATCGTAAATTTCATTTTAGCCCTTTAAATCTGAAATGTCACAGTGTTGTAACTGTAGGGGTCCTGACCCAAAAAGGAATTGTGTGGGAGTTGTAAGGGATTCCACAACCTCCCTTGGAAGCCTATTCCAGGGCTTAACTATTCTTAGTTAGAAAGTTTTCCCTAATATCTAACCTAAATCTCCACTGGTGCAAATAAAGTTGATTACTTCTTGTCCTACTCTCAGTGGACAAGGAGAACAACTGAGCACTGTCCCCTTTAGAACAGCCCTTGATTTGTTCAAAGACTTATCAGTCCCTCCTCAGTCTTCTTTCCTCAACTTTTAACAAAAACTCACTTTTTTTTTAAACCCTTCCTCATAGCTCAGGTTTTCTAAACCTTTTATCATTTTGCTGCTCTCCCCTGAACTCTCTCCAATTTATCCACATCTTTCTTAACAAGTGGTACCCAAAACTGGACATAATACTCCAGCTGAGGCCTCATCAGTGCTGAGTAGAGCAGAACAATTACCTCCTGTGTTTTACCTACGCCACTCCTGTTAATACATCCTAAAATATTAGCCTTTTTTGCAGCATTCTGTCCTCCAAAGTGCTTGCATTGTCATCTACAAATGTTATAAGCATACTCTCCACTCCATTATCCAAGTCATTAATACATTGAATAGTACCAGCCCCAGGACAGACCTCTGTAGGACCCCACTAGATATGTCCTCCCAGTCGGACAGTGAATCATTGATAACTACTCTGAGTATGGTCTTTCAACCAGTTGAGCATCCACCTTATAGTAATTTCATCTAGATCACATTTCCCTAGTTTGTTTATGAGAATGTCATGTGGGACTGGGTCAAAATATACTAAAATCTAGCTATAGCACATTAAGCTCTAAGCACATTAAGTTCTAAGCACATTATTTTAAAACAATTTCAAAAATTAGTTTCTCCTTTACTTACTGTACTAAGCAAAGCCTGAGTTAAGGATTCCTACCACTCTGCTCAGAATATGGCACTCGAGTGAAGGAGGAGCTGATTTTTCCATTGTAAAAAGGTCAACTTATTAAGTTTTTTAAAGGCCAAGACATATATAAAACCATCTCTTTACCTACGTAACAATTTATTAAAACAGTAAATGAAAATATTCACTCTGCTTAATTACTTTCCACATTCCTTTCAGCAGGGAGGAAAAAAATAAGGTTTGTTTTGCATTCATGTTCTCAGTCCAGTAATGCAAATGCTACAAGCGGTGCAAATGACACGTTGTGGGTTTTGTTTTAAAGTTCATTGGAACATTTCCATTGGACAGTCTTTTTTTTAACCTGAAATCTAAATTCTGGGTCAATTTTACCTTAACAGCATCCCTGTAATTGGGACCCCAAATTTGTTTGGGTTTTTTTTGTTTGTAAAGAAAAAGGCCTCTGGGCACAGCTAATAACTTCTCCTCTCATTTTAGTACTAAAAGAAATACTTATCTTACACTGAATATTTTTTTTTTCTTTCTTAGCATTAATAAACCTAGTCAGAGCACTACTCTTTTGGAATTTAACAAATGGTGCTGACTGCCTTTGGAGTAAGCACAATAGGTAGGTCTCACTGTAAGCAGCAAAGCTAGATGAGTAAACAAAGTAGCCACATACAAATAGGAAACAAGTGAGTTGGTTGCTAAAAAGTCTCTATCTCCCTCAGGTGCACATGAATTGAGACACAATCTCATGGTTGGGGGAAGAGACTCCTCTGCCAGTCCAACTACTGTCTCTCCAAGCAGTTTTAATAACTGCATAATTTCTGCACAGCAGAAACTTTTTGATATTAGATGTGTTGTGAGTATGAAGATAATTATGAAGGATCCTTTTTTGTATTGTGATGTGGTCCATGTTATGAAAAAGTTTCAGAAACACTTGAAATTAGGGCTAGAAACTGAGGTTTTACTCCCACCTTTGCCAATGACTTGCAAGGTGTCACTTAGGCCCAGATTGTTAAAGCTATTTAGGCGTTGCTGCGCTCAGGATCACAACACGTAACTGATTTAGGAGCCTATATCTCCTATCTTTTCAAAACTGATTTAGGCACTTATGAGTCTAAACTCCACTGTCAGTAGATGGAATTTAGATGAAGTGCCTAAATCCTTTTAAAATTTGATTTAGGCTCCTAAATCAGCTAGATGTTGTGTCCCTGAGTGCAGCACTAAATAGCTTTAAAAATCGGGGCCTTAACCTCTCTGTTCCTCAATTCACTCAACTGTTAAAAATAAAAGTGCACAGATGTTAATGCCCACTGACCTTTGTAAAACACTTGGGATCAAAGCACTGTTACCATTACTACCAACATTTAACAATATTCTTTACTTTGTAAAAAGTATAAATAAAATGTAGTTATTTGAAGAAAAAAGGACACACACCTGCAGGATCAAAAGGCAGAATTTCTCCCAGCATCCCAAAGACTCCATCATTCTGGTCACGGTTCGGCCATGTGTTGTTTCTAGGTCCTTGTGGTTTCTGTCCTAACATCTCAGACACCATACTGTCCATATAGCTGCTCACAAGACCCAAGCTATACAAATCAGAGCTCAGATCTGAGAAGCCAGGATTGTTCCACTGACTAATATGAGACAATCCAGCCCCAACTGCTTGTGCTGACTGCTGTGAAGAATTATTCACCCATTTGCTGGATACACGCTGTTGCTGCGCTCCAATTGGTTGAAGAAGATGTTGATAATACTGCATTTGCTGCTGCTGCTGCTTTTGTGACTGCTGTTGCTGTGACAACCCTTGCTGAGAAGGATGCAGAGATGCGTGAGACATAGACTGTGGTTGCTGTTGCACTGCTCCCGATTTTTGTTCTGTTGCTGTAGAAGATGCAACAGAGTTCCTTCTTTTCACCAATGGAGAAGTCTGCTGGGATTTGCCCATATTAAAACCAGACAAGAAATCTATAACCTCCTGCATTTCCTGGTCAGTTGGTAAATTCATACCTTTATCATCCTTGCCATTATCTGCTTTGAAGAAATTATCACACCTTTCAACAAGAAATCCATTGACTATTTGGTTACTTGTGCTCTGAGTTGGCTGTAATGGATCTATAGTCCTAGGGAAATTACCAATGTTCAAAATACTTTGTAACCGTGTGTCTATGTTACTGGGCATTTTAGTTTTCTCCTCTGCGTTGTTACCTATGAAGACATTTTTGGAAGGCGTACTGGGGATAGAGTAACTTCCACTGTTACTTGAACTGGTGCAGGAAGTTTTCTTTGTAAACCGTGAAGTCAGTTTTGAGAAAGTCTTTTGCAGGCCTCCCGATGACTTGCTTCCATTTCCAGATGGCATGTCAACTTGATTCCCGAAGTCACAGATCTCACGCTGTAACTGGATCTGAATACAAGGCAAAGCTTGCTCCCTGTTTCAACAAAAAACATCTATTTCAAGCCAACCAATACACTAGCCTAATACAACACACAAAACTATGTCTTAACAAGTCCACACTTTGTGTATTTTAGGGGAACTGAATAATTGGGTAATGGATGGGGGAAACATACAAAATAGAGCTCTTCAGACAAATCTTGGTTAAAGTCAATCTGACTAGTCAATTATTTTCTTATTTGACAGTGATATTAACTAAACAGCTACATTGGTATTGATTAGTCTCGTTGACTTGAAGTTTTGGGGTATTAATGTTTTATTTTTCTGAATGTATTTTAATAAGGCTCAAAAATCTGACAAACACACCCATGCCTGTGCAATAGACCAGCAGACTGTGTAATTTTTGTTCCAAATTTAAAAGAATCTACAGCACCTTTTCATCTACCTACAGGCTACCTAAGCTTTGCAAACGTCTTACTGCTTAGTCTGATATATGCACCAATTCTCTGCCTTCCTTCCCCCCAAGAACAGACACTAACAATTTTTGCAATTGTATTGAGTCATCTTACAGACCTCCAAATAATTCTGACTTCTTTTAAACTGGAAAAGTAGAGCATGAGGAAAATGTGAGATGTACCTTCCTTCCTTCCACCTGTTTATGTCAAACACAGCAGTATAGAGCACATCTACCAGTCCCAAAGTCTTCTCTGGATCCAGACTCCTCTGCAGTAAAGACATTGTTGCTGGATCTTCCTTCAGACACCTATAAATATTGAGTTTTTTAAAATGTTATTCTTGGACTATTCCAATCACAAATGTTTAATATGTTGGAAAAGCAACAAAATGCCACTTAATTATGCTAAAACTTAGTTATGCATTTGTGAAACAAATCAGGTAGCGTTCATGGATAGCTTAGCTACTACCACTTAATATAGAGCAACCAAAATCACTCTGCTTTTGGGTAAGAACAGAGAATTGCTACCAAGTACTGATGATGAAATTCACAAACTGGAATGGATGGGTTGCACTCATGCTGTAAGAATGACAGGCAGCAGAGACCAAATAAGGACTCAGAATTCTCAGCATCTCCCCTTACAGAACTTCCTGTTATCTCCCAAATAAAGCCACTTGTACCAGTAAGGCAATGTTCAATGCTGAAATAACAACAGAAGTCTCTGCACTGGACACATATGACATAACCTTCTCAGATGGGTCATTCAGTACTGGTAGAACTGAGATGCAGAACCGTTACTAACAGTAAAAATATCCTGTCTCTTGAATTTTACAGTCCACCACTCTGGAACTGATAGGATCTCTATAGCAATCACACATCCTTAATAAAAAGACAAGAATATCAAGAACAAACTGCTTTGAGAACAATGGAAATAGTGTCAACAGAAGCAAGAGTGCCCAACTTGAAACGTTTACACAAAACAACAGACCAAGTGGCTACCTCAGCGTCTTCTGCTGAAGCTTCTGCAATTTCAGTCCAGGAAGAGGTGAGCCAGCCTGACATGAGTGAAAACAGACTCCATGTTCAGCCAGTGCAAGACAGATTAAATCACTTGGAAAAAGTGATTCGAGAAGCTCCCCAAGTACTTTACTACACTCTGAAAAGACAAAAAACTCACATCCCCCTCTAACTTAAAAAAAACAACCACCTTTTCACACCTTTAATGGCAAGGGTTCTCTAATGCAGGACTGAGAAAGAACTACTTTTTGGCTCAAATGGATGCAGGTGACCGAATAGGGTGAAAAGTTAATTCACACACACACACACCCTTGTGCAAAAATAGTCACTCTCTCCTGAGAGTTCCATCTTCCCTGCAGAGATTATGGCAATTTAAAAAAATATTATATTAATACAGATAGAATAAGGAATTTGACTTATAGGCTTCTGAGGGGGTTTACACAGTAAACTCATTAGCTAAGTCCTCAGCCATTTTGCAGGGAAAGGTGAGTTTAACTGGAGATCTGGAGAGACAACTTTAAAATATAAAATTATCAATGGATGACCCCAATGAAAAATCTTCAGTTCTGCCACGGAAACTACTCAGGGTAGACGCTTGAACCCTAACACAAGTTACAGCAAGAGATGTCTATTCAGCTCCTAATGGGAAAAAATAAAACACAAGCTCAGGAACAGGTGTGGAGAAATGTATTCTTATTGAGGACAGCCGGAGCATTTTTTCTAGACATTGCAAAAGGAACAATTTAAGAGTATAGAACTTCCTAACTAGCCATTTCTGAACTACATTCACCCTTTCAGGTCACTCAGTCATTAGCTCATAATCAGTAACAGGTCCATGCTTAAGTATGTCATGGCATTAGGAAAGGGATTATCCACAGAGGGCTGTTACAGACCACAACAGCATTGCATCTGTGCATCAAGAAAGGTGAAGAAATAACCTCTGTTCTACCTGAAAAAGAAGGCGTTTTGACTATATGAGTGAAGGTCTCTGTAAGTCTGGCAGTATTTGACTGATGTTTTGGTTGGCATATAAGGCAAGATAGCTCTCAGCTCAACCTTCTAGAAAGTTAAAAACTTGCAGGTGAAGTGGCTTCCATGTTTGGTTTATTAGTTTCCATACTGTTTTTTCATAAGGGACTGAAGAGGAGTTTGTTGGTACTAGGACTGCTTGAGCAGAAAACAATGCACAGCAAGTCTTATGGCTCTCAGTTACAGAACACAGTGCACAGTATTTTTCATTATTTACTCCTTGCCTTGTGCCATCTGATATCCCTCAAAGGCCTCCAGCTGAAGGGGTTGGGGATGTTTCATACCCGATACAGTTCTCGTAGACCTCTGGTTAAGAGATGTAACCTGTTTAGCTGCCATTGAAGTCAGGATCCAAATCTGTCATGCTAAATTACTGCAGATTATCTGAGAGGCACGCCTTGTTTTGTATCAGAGCTAGTTGTAGTTTTCTGCAATTAAACCCATGAAACTACATCCAGGCACAGAGACCCGTCACATGCAGGCCCTCCCTGACTAGCTACCAGGGCAATGACCGAAAGGATTTGCTATGCAAATCAGGCTAGGCATTCATTCCCACCTTCTGAACACATAGTTGGTCTCAATTCTGAGTGTGAGATGCGGAACTTCTATCCAGCTCCATTACTAATCTTAATAGAAGAGATCGATATCAAGTTGATTACCCCTTCAGCTAGTTTGAACAACAGGTAGGTCCAGCAAGGGCACCATTTCCAATTGGGGAGGAGGGCAACTTTAACCATGATTACAGAGGCTACTTAGGCACCTAAAAACATTATGTTTGTTTTTGGTTTGTGATTTTTGTGTGTTTGTTTGTTTTTAAGATAACGGGGTGGGGGCTGCAACCAAAAATAACTCAAAGGGAGGGGCTCTCTAAAAAAGGTTTGAAAACTGCTCAAGGTGCAGGCATGGGGGGTAGCTAAGGCTGTGTGCTGGGAGGGATATTGCTTAGGGTGCAGGGAGGGGCTGTGTCCAAGGGGGTGCTGCTGCTGCTGTGGGGCCAGCCCTGCACTCAGTCCCTAGTTGGCACAGTGGGGCAGATCCAGGGGGACTTTGCCCGCCCAGGTATACAATGGGCAGAGGAAGGGGGACACCCTGAGATCAGCCCCACCTGGCTCTGCACAGCAGATCAGGAGGCAGGATCCAAGTCCCAAGTAGGTCGGACAGTGGCGGCTCCATGGCAGGAAGCAGGGGCAGCCCAGGGGCTCCAGATGGCTGCAGAGCAGGGGGAGGAAGGACAGCATCTTCCCTCCTGCTACAAAATGTGGTACGAAGCTCGGGGGGGAGGGGGGGTTCCCCCACTGCAAATGGCACCCCTGAGGCCCAGATCAAGAGGTAGGAAGAACTGATGCACTGGGTCTATCTTTCATTTTAGGGAAGAGCTACAGAGCATTCGCTAGTTCAAAAAGTAGGGCCTAATACTTCAGATGTCGTTCAGGGCAAACCCTAGATATTTTTGATAACACTAATTTATCATTAAATAATTGAAGGTCCACTGATACGAGGAATTCCTGGAACTGATGGCTGAATGATTACCCCCCATTGACTCCAAGTCTAACTTACTAACAAAGATTTCACTGAGCCACCAAAGCACAGAATTGCCAAAACCTGGCTAGTTCTCCCGCCACAGAACTGAATTAGAACTCTCGTCACTTGAAATGGGATACCAGTGGAGAACACTGCTTCTTTTTTACAGTAATTAGGGGACAGAATTTTTGTATAGAAAGAAAGTTAAAGAATTTTATTTAGTACCTCTCCAAGTGAGATCAGGAAACTAACAGCCTTATATCTGCCTAGTGAGCCTCAATCAGGGTCGAGCCCTTTATCAGATGCACCCCAGGAAGAGCAATTAAACTCAATTTAGTAGATTTAGTTTCAGAAAAGCCTCTCCTATTACCTGTAGATGGGATAAAGGAATGGTTACTTTGGTATCTAAAATGAATCTTCTGTGGAGGAGAAAGGATAATTTGCATTGCCCTAGAAGTACAATTGGGATATTGAAGAGATCTAAGGCCAGGCTTTTAGTGAGGATGCAGAGACTCTTTATGGTCTGGAATACTTAACATCATGATCTAAGACCGCCCTAAACATACTTGCACCCTTAGGGGTAAGGAATAAACAGTTACAGTTCAGATGTACTAGGTGACCTGAAAATAAACAGGCTTGCCTTGCTACCACTAAGCGGAACATTCTACAATTAGGTGGTCAGAAACCTGAACCACAACATGAAGAAAGACAGCTACCAACTTCATTAAATCCAAGGTATTTGCAGCAGACCTGGAATGAGAGAATGCTTTCTTTCACTTGGAGGAATCAAGCACCATAAAAGGTACACAAGGAAATGGTTAGCTGATCCACGAAGAATTCCAACCAACTACTTATTCAAAGAGTCTTTAGAAGTAACCATTGCCTTTAACCAGGAGAGAGAAGCAGCCATTGCCCATACCCAGTGAGCAGTCCACTTCTAGAGTCTTATCTCCCACCAGTAGGGAGCCAACAGCATTTATGTGATTGACTAAAATGTGATACACTAACATCTGGATTTGGTCAAATATTTAAATAGCACCTATTGTGAATAGACAGGGCTCTATTAATGTTTGTCAGTAGGGGGAGCCCCTCCAAAGATTTTCAGTTGTGGTTCAAGTAGTTTGCAATTTCTTTTTAGTTGTTTTAAAAAAACAGAGCAATTTAAACAGCATTCCAATATCCAGAGTGCCAGTTTATAATCTGGAGGAATTAAAGAAGAATTCACCTTTCTCTGCAGAAAGTGACTAGGCCATTTATACTTGAGGAAATGCCATATATACTAGTAGTTGCAGGCTGTCTCCACTAAAGGCTCAGACTCATCACTTACCATAAACTGAAGTCGTCCATAATACTGGAAGCGCTGCAACAAAAAGGATCTGAAAATATGCTTGTTGTTTCAAAAGGATGCCAATATTTGGTCAATCCTGGCAATTAGAAAAATGAATTCATTTAGCTCCATAGTCTACACTACTGAAGGCCCCACACCAACTTTCTGGAAAGGTTCAGTGAGGTGCTAGAGTCCCTCACCTGCTACCAAGATACTTGAGGAGGTCCTCTTACCTCCCAGACTTCCTGAGAGACATGCCACCTCAGAGAAAGAGTTCATACACTGAAGGTCTGCCACAGAAGAGTACAATAGGGAAGGATTTGTTTGCCTTTCATCTGTTTAACTATTACCATCCTTTCTTCTTTTAAAAAAGCCTCTTCAGTATTCTTGTCTGACAGCATTGCCTCCACTTCTATTGCCTCCTGAAGAAACAGTGCAAATACTAGGAGCTAACAGAGAAGAACATGCAAAGAAATTCTAGGCGCACCTGTCAGTGAATCTTACAACAGGAGTGCCACACCTCAGTTCCAGATTGGAAGAGCCTATCACAACATCAGTTTTCCTATATAAAAAAATAAAATCATGCCTACTAGTGTTATCTGATATACAATATTTATTTACCAAGTTGATGGGACTTGCACCACAATTCTGGATCCTTCTAAACTAATTTGAGGAGCATATGCTTCTTTATTTTCAATCTGCGCTGTGTCCACAACCACCTAAGCAAATAAAGCAACAATATTTAGTTCTTTTAAGAATACGGTTAAGTTGTTTTACCACCTGAAGTTCAAAAGGTAATGAAAACGGACAAAACACACAGAACTGCAGCAAAATATAATTGCAATCTGATTTCCATTTTAATATATCAAAACAGAAAAAGTAGTATAATTTCTCAAATCAAGCATTTAAATAAACAGCAGAGGCATAATTTTATCCTCAGCTACATCCTGTAGTTATGCATCACCCATGCAGTATCAGCTACTGCACTTCACACAGGCACCACAATGGTTGTCACACTTGGAGGCAAGGAATACTAATTCTCCCAAGCTGCCACTACCTCAAAGCCCCAAAAGCATCTTTTTGGTCAACTCTTTTGGATAAAACTGATACTTAATTGGGATGCCTGAGGTGAAAGAGATCAATTTTATTTTAGTCTGCAACTCTAGATTAACTTGCAATTCCATGGTTTTCTGGGTTCTAAGATCCTACATACACAGTCCCTGCCTCTGCCCATGCTGAATTGTGTGTCATTATTAATGCCTTCCTTAGTAAGAAGAGGGAGATGACTATCCAATGTGTTGAGTTTGGATAAGACATTGGTAAATAAGATAATTTCCAAACCCTCCATAAGACATTGTTTCTGAAGCTGGAGGGTTTGGAAATTACCAGTCTGTCTTGAACCTTCCCTTATTAGGGAAACTGACTGAGAAGGATGGGTTCGCATCAGCCTCAATAATTATATTTTTTAGTAGGTTCCACATTTGATTCATGTTTTCATTTGAGGTCCAGTCTTCATCCACAGGCCATTTTGGTAATTTCTAATAGCTTATTTTGGTTGTGCTGAGATTCCCAGCAACATTTGAGTCACCATCTGACCGCATGTCAGTGACTAACAGATTAGTTGTACCATTTAACCTTGAAATGGCCAAGTCCTCCTGTGCAGAGAAGCCTTAAGGGATTTTAGTGGCATGTCCACAGTCACCCTCCACTGGTTCTGCTATTATCTGGTAGGCTGGCGTCAACTAGTGGTGATGGAGAAATGTGTCAAGTGAAGCATTTGAAATGGAGGGGCCTGAAGTCTGTTGAGATTCTATGTTCCTTCCTATGGTGTCAAACCTACTAAAATTGCAGCAAGCATAACTGCACTGCCATTACCCACCCTTTAGATGTTCCATCGTTGAGCATATTACTGCATTCCCCTGGATAGTCGCCTCAGTCCATTCATCCCTACTTGTAAACAGTCTGAGTCTTTTTTTTTATTTTTAAAAAGAGGCCATTATGATTAGTGTTTGGCCTATGTACAAGCTTCCATACACCTTTTTTTTTTTAAATGACAATGCCATTCTATTACTTTGTTTAGGTTTCAGAGTATTTATGAAACTTGAATTTTATTCTGCAGATGTATTGATTTATGCCGCACCTGTAGCTATGAGTATTATAGGATAAGAAAGAAAAGATTTATGAATGATTTAATCCTAGTATTCAAGGGACAGATACCATCTGTAACTCAGATGTGTGTAATTCAGGAGCGAATCTTGCTTCACTCAGACCCAACTTACAAACAAAAAGAAAAATTCTCAACATTTGGCCAAGGTTATGATATCTAGGGTTTAGAAATTACTAGAAGCTAGGATGTTGCTGTTACAGGAACACTGTGCTAACAGCAGGGAGAAGTGCTAGCACAAAATTACCTTGATTATAATTAGTTTCATTTTATCTCTACCTTATATGACATCCAATTAAGAAAAGTCATAGTTGTGATTATTTTTTCCTGACAAACTAAAAAGAAAACATCTTAAATCCATGTGCTAGTGCTATTAAAAAAACGGGCTGTCATTAAATATGATTCTTAATACCAAAGTGCATGACAAATCACATAAAAAAGCATTCACAAAATGAAACTTCAACATTACTGCAGAAGTATCAACTCAACAGTACTAACATAAATGTTTTGATAAGAGACTGGAGGTCAGGCAATGCCACAAACAAATCAGCCACTGCTCATGTGTAAACAAATGCAGGAGATGATTCTGTAGGAAAAGCAGTGCTGTGCTCCTAATCTTTTGATTTTTCCCTTTGAAAAATTAACATTAGAAACACTTTGAGTGCTGGTCTGCACTAGGAAATTACATCAGCATAGCTACGTCTCTCAAAAGTGTAAAAAATCCGACCTAGCCCAACCTAATTCCAGGTGTATACAGTGCTAGGTTGACAGAAGAATTATTCCATCAAAGTAGCTACTGTCTCTTGGGGAAGTGGATTATTACCTATGCCAATGGAGAACCCCTTGCGTTGGTGCAGATAATGTCTACATTGAAGCGCTACACAGTGCAACTGGTGCGCTGCAGCTGTACCACTGTAATGGTTTAAGTGTAGACATACCCTTATGTTAACAATAAAAATCAATGTTAGTATCTTTACAATACAGCAGGCCTGGTCAGTCAAAATGGGTTTCCAGTTGCTTTGCGTTACTGGAGCAGCACAAAGCAGAGCTGGAGCGTACCAGTGAATATGCAAAGACCCCTGAATTATCAAGCACAATGGGCTAAGTTCAACCGAGTGTAGCAGAATAAACTTTGGTGAACGTCAGAACATTTGAATGTAGTTTTGAAAATTTAGAATATGATTTTCATAAGTGTTGAATAGTCACAACTTCAGTTGACTTAAATGTGAAGATCAGGTTCTTAATCTACAAATTAAGACAAATATTGAATAACTAGAGCAGGGGTAGGCAACCTATGGCACACGTGCCGAAGGCGGCATGCAAGCTGATTTGCAGTGGCACTCACGCTGCCTGGCTACCGGTCTGGGAGGCTCTGCATTTTAATTTAATTTAAATGAAGCTCCTTAAACTTTTTAAAAAAAAACCTTATTTACTTTACATACAACAATAGTTTAGTTATATATTATAGACTTATAGAAAGAGATCTTCTAAAAACGTTAAAATGTATTACTGGCACGCGAAACCTTAAATTAGAGTGAATAAATGAAGGCTCGGCACATCACTTCTGAAAGGTTGCCGACCCCTGACCTTGAGTAACTGCTCCTTTTTTGTTATCTGACATAGTAAGCCAGTAAAACCCAGAATAATTAAGCAATTTATGAGTCATACTTCATTTCACTTTCTAATCTTTCTCTAACAAGATGCATAGCCAAAATATGTGCGGCATAGAGTAAACGAAATCTTCATGAGATTGTCCTACAATGTTTTATTTGGCACTTAGGTAGCAAGTTAACTCATAAATCTCAGCCAATACAGATACATTAGTTTCTAAAAACAGTAAAATGAAGGGTGTGCTATATCTATTCCTGCTTCATTTATCTGACTTCTGAACAAAATAAATTCAAAATACAGTGAACGCGTTTCTCACACCCAGCCTGGTGGTTACTTAGGAAATGGCTTCCTGTTCATCGGACATCTATTGTTCTTGTTTTACAGGTGCTTCCTCCCTCACCCCACCCAGAGAATGCTCTAAAGGAAAAGATTAGAATTTGTCGTCATTACATAAAATTGTACGCAAATGTAAACTAATTTTGCAGAATTATCTTTACATAGCACCACAGATGTGCTAAGCAGTCTACAGACAAAAATGGCAAATCCTTACTCTGAAGATATTACAATGTAATTTAGGGGGAGGAACAACAAGGAACGACAAACCAAGAGTAAGACAGGAGTATAAGAAGATGAGGCTTACAAGAGTGAAAGACATACACTTTTTACTGTTATTTATGCATCTTGTTAGTGCCTCTGAATATGAAAGGCCTCTGCTATTAGATAATTGATGCCAGCAGTGAATAGAGTTATTCATGATTTTACCCAAGTTATTCCTAAAAATGACAATTTCATTTTAGTTTGCACAATAATCAAAGGAGTTCTATGCCAACAACTCTCCCTGCTGCCAGCATGGAACTCTCATGATAGCAGCACTTCAATGGCCAGCAGGGCTGCCCTGCTCTCCACCAGCCGCGTTTTCCCACTGCTACTGAGTCTCAACCTTCCCCTCCAGGTGAAGAAACCACCTAACCCTCTTGAGAACAGCTCTACCCCTGATCTAACCCCTCTTGAATCTAATGTTTTTAAAGTATTTTGTCCTCAAAAACACCCAATCAGAATGAGACCAACAATCTTACTGTACTACCACCAACACCTTCCTCTACCCCTAAAAAGAACAGGAGTACTTGTGGCACCTTAGAGACTAACACATTTATTTGAACATTATGCGCAAGTAAATGTGTTAGTCTCTAAGGTGCCTCAAGTACTCTTGTTCTTTTTGAGGATACAGACTAACACAGCTGCTACTCTGAAACCTACCCCTAAAAAGTTAGAAACCTGTGCCACACAGGTTCCTATCAGCAACTGCTATGTCAGAGGATTGATAGTAGCAGCACAGCTGCTGCCATATTAGCAGCAGAGAAAGCAGAACACCATGATTAGAGTCAATTTCATTTTATATCTTGTTTACATGTCACAGTTATGATGATATTCCCTTGAGTTAAGATATGAACAAGGGAGAATATCTTAAATTTGTGCTACTAACGGTCAAAGTTGTAGAAGCAATTTAATGTGATGCTTATAATACCAAAGTAAGTGATGTTCAAATAGATAAGCATGACAAATGAAGCTTCACTATTTCTGTAGAAATTATCAACTCAACAGTACTAGAAGAAACGCTTTAATAAACTAAGACAGGAGGTAAGTCAAAGCCACGTACAAATCAGCTACTTCACTTGCCTGAACAGATGCAGTAGCTGACCTTACAAGATATGTAGCAAAATGCCCTTTTTTTTTTTTTTTTTTAAATCAGAGATTAAAATCAACCACCAATTCTTGATCATTTTATGTTCAGGTTGCACACAAAGTAAGAGACCATTGACAGTATATAATCCAACAGTTAGACCAAATTTTGATTCTGTTACCAAGTGCTGGCTTAAAAAGAAGGTGATTGAAACTCTTGTGCACAATGATGTACTTTTAAAACACATACCACACACACATTTCCTGCTGCATTGTTGTTAAAGGAAATCTGCTCCCATTTTACTTGCCCAGTAGATTGAAAATTCACAATAGCCCAAAAGAAACACTTGTCATGAATAAACGGAAGTGCATTTTATTAAATAAAGACTGCAGTGATTAGTTATACCATAGATAAAATGTTTACTTAAGAAAACACACATATCTTAAAACAATATCCAAACAGTTCCTAAATATACCTTACTGATGAATAGTGCAAGTGTCTCCATTTGAATTGCCATTTTACTGATATTCGAAGGGGAGGACCTCCTGCTGGCAATTAAACAGGAAATCCAGCTCCCACGTCAGTGGTGAAAAACAGTATTTTCAGAGTTGTTGTAGAATAAGATTTTTTTTTTTAAATGTGGTAGTCTCCTGATTTTACCATGCATTAAAATGGGAGCTGCATTTCCTGTGTCCTAATCTACATCAGGTTGTAAAACCTGCAGCTTCCTATTTGATTTTAAAAGTTCTAGTGCTTTTCTTTTCATAAAATCAGTGTTCAAAATAGTCTTTATGTTAAGAGTGTAAGTTTTCAACTACAATTAAGACTTCTGAATCTATGGTCTGCTAAAATCCATCTTGTCTACCAGTAAAGTTATCTCTAACACTGGAAATGGAGGAGCCCACTGTAAGAAACTGAACCAATTTCCAAAGTGTTTTAATTATGTTTTAACATCTGTAAGAGAAACTTTAGTGTACTGTAGTGTAGTTTTATGTAAGTTTTATGTAGCGTAGTTTTATGTAAGTGTTTTGATTGTTAAATTATTGGTCAAACTGTCAACTGTAATTACAAAGCTTTTAATACTTTTCATATTTTACTAAGTTGTACCTAATTTTGTGAACTTGTAAACTGATGGGCTGAGAACAATGGTCCCAGTCCTACAAATTGCTCAGCACCTTGTTCTATCAGCCCAAAATGATCTCAGTTTTGCTTTAAAAGAAGAAGTATTCTTGTCCAAATATAGCTTTAAAAATAGTTTGTTTACGGCTGATCTGTCCCTATCAGCCACGGTTACTTACCAATCCAGCTTGGCCAAATAATAACTGTACAGCAGTCTTGCAGGCTCCCCGCCAAGTAGAAGGGCAAACCTGATTTAGTACTTCAGTAACAGGAGAGTCATCCCGGGGTGTAAGTCCATTATGGCAACCAGCTTCTTTGATCAGTTGTAGCATTGTGTGCTGCAAGTCACAAAAGCTTGTTACACACACTACTCAAAACAGAGTAACATACATTTGAAAAAACATCTACTACTGAATGTATATGTTGAGGTTACAAACAGGAAATATAATGTTCCCAGATGTCCTTATCTTGTAATTTTTATTTGTCTGAAGGATACATTCAAGGAAATTAAATACACATAGTAGTGTCAAATAGAAAAGCTTTCTCAATCTTAACGGAAGCATTTGCTACCTGTAAAAGGTCTAAGTTATAAAATGCACCTGTATAAACTGAATTATGGAAATTAGTATAATAATCAGAATACAAAAGAGCACTGCTTATGAGACACTGTAAATAACAGTTCAAAACACAATCCATTTTTAATGTTTCCAGGAACAGGGAGCTAAGTTTACCTCGAAAAAGTGAAAATGCTCAAAGATATCCAAATAATTTTTGAATGACACTCCCACCTTCCCCCCAAATTTAGAAATCCATTTTCCCACTAGTTCTAAGAATACCTTTTGAATTCATTTGGCGTAATTGGTTTTAAAATTGTAATTTAATACTGAACATTTAATATTGAATTTGTATAAGAGGTTAGATTTAGGGTCATTACCGTTTTTAGCTTCAGGTTTTCTGTTGCAGACTCATTAAAGGATATTCCTTTTAGAAAATGGGATCCTATCTGAACAGGTACAGTGGGGAGTTCACACTGAATTGGCTGAGGTGGAGTCTGTCTCCTTCCTGTTTGTTGGGCTTCAGCTTCACAACAGCAGCCCTTGAAGACAAAATGTAGATCAATGAGCAGAAAGGGAGACAGTAAATAAAAAGCTAATAAAAAGACCAAAATTTAAGGAATTACCATTCTTTACCATTCATTTTCAGGAGGAAAAAAAGAGTAGTGGCTCTTACCTGCAAACTTGCTTCAATAGCTTTTGGATTCAAGTGGAAGCCAGCCTTCATTGCATATTCACAATGGCCCAAACTCTCCAAAGCGATTTTATATGCCTGATATTACAAAATGGTTTAAGATACAAGTTAGCCATAATCAACAAGTGATGTGAAAGTATATATATGAATTTACACTGTCCTATTTCACAGCACATCCACAATCTTCTATGGACAATACTGCAAAGTCACAACACTTTCAGTTGACTGAACTACATGTTTTTGTGTAACACATTCCTTTCCTGCTTCAATCCCCTACCTCCTGACTGTAGTGGACGTGTGTAAAAAAATAAAATAATTAAGGTAACTAACCTGCAAAGCACTGTCAATTTTCATATTCAGTTCTTTCAGCTGGTGCTCAGGGATTGCCACACTTTGTGAGCAGAAGAGTTGCTGAACCTCAATTCCAGCCAAACACCCATCACAGCCTCTTTCTCTCAGCCGAGATGTGGCCTTTAACATAAGGGATAATAAAAAATAATCGTAGTATTGGTTCAACATTGGGACAGATCTAGTCTACCCAAAATTCCCACACCAGGACCAAGAACAACAATTAACTGGTATATCCGGTGATGATTATAGAAAAAACCACCTGTATATTAGTGATTATTTAAGAGCATAGGTTTTCAAATAGTATCTTAAAACCTTACAATTATTGGGATTGGTGATTTTAGTCAATTGTGGAAATAGATGTTTCTCTTTTTTCTAGCTCTGTAATTGAAGATAATTTGGTCTTATGTTTTTCTCTTATTTTCTCATTTTGCATGCCTAATAGACTTTATTCTGTTAATCTGTATATGATTCTCTATATTTTGACAAATAATAAGGCATTTCCTTCATAAAAATAGCTTAACTGGGCCAAGGTCATAACTGGCTCTTTTATCATAAATATCAAGGCCCCAACCCACGTACATAAGTACTTAACTTTAACCAGTTATAGCAATTTCTATGTAGCAACTTCCAAGAAACTAGGAGAATAAAGTACTGAGACAACATTTGAAATCCTGCTCATATTTAACAGAATTCATAGTAGATAAAGCTATGGTATAAACTTAACAACAAAAGTATGGAACAATAATATTCACCAAAAATTGTATCTAGCAAACAGTTGTAAATCTCTATTTTATTCCAGTCAGTGAGAGAAAGCAGTTGCAGCATGTCCAGTTACAAAGAGTTCTTTAGATTCATAGTCCCACAGGAAGCTTGTCTGTTGTCCTATACCTTGCAGATGTTAGTGGATAAATGGAAATCCTGAGAGGATTTCCAGTCGAGATGACTAACATGCCTGTCTGTTCTGCCAAATTAGACTTCAAAAGCACATACTTCAAGTTACTTTAATTTTAAGGAAACCATGTACTCAAAAAGTCTGAAGCCATTTTTGCTCTAGCAGATTATAAATTTAATGTCAGCTATAGAAAGAGGAAAAGCAAGTATTTTAGATCTATTAACTAGGTTCCCTTGAAAGGTGTTTTTTTCCTTGCAGTGAAGATATGGATTCCACAGATTATGTATAATGTTTTGGAAGTATAAATCTAGAGATAATTTTGAGTAACATAATTAAATTTTTTACAATTTTGTAATTCAACCACCAGCAAGAACAGCAGCTTTTCAACAAAGTGGACATAAAAGTCATGAGTAACCTTTTTAAAATACAGAATAAGATACATATTCAAAATGTTATCAAGATACCATCAAAATCATTTCTGTCTGACTTTTGGGGTGCTTTCTTTGCCTACTCTTTTGACAAAAGCAAAGGCTACTATAATTGAAAGATCGGAGAAATTTTTCTGTTTCTCTAGTTTGTGCATCTGACAGAACTTTGTGTATAATGGCACTGCTTCACTACAGACTGTTTCCTTTGTTTTTGTGAAGTTTTTCACATAGAGAAAAATTTAAAAAAAATATATATAGGAAAATTGGCTCCAGGATAATTAATAGTACTTAAAACTATTTTAAGTCATTTAAAGAAAATAGGATTAAATATCAAGTTTGGTTTTCCTTTAATATAAAACAAATATGAAGAGTTTTGCATATTAGGGCAACTAATTTCAAAGTTGCCAGTTACTAATATGAAATATTCAGCTTAATTAAAAACAAGGCATCCATACCTCTGCAGCTCCTCTCCACGATCGTACTGCATCTTCTAGCTCAGTTGTGGGGCTCAAATTGGAGGTTCCCACCCCACTAGCATTCTTCCTTTCCTGAGCTACAGCTTCAGCAAAACAAGAGTGTGCCACTGGTTGGACCTTCTGCAAAGCTTGTGACAAAAACTGAAAGTGAACCTGCATCACTGTCAAGAAACATCGTCCAAGTAACTATGAAAGAAAAAAAACAAAATTCAAGAGTGAGTTTGGGGTTACTTTTGGTCAGTGAATCCTGATGACTGAGTTAAACAAGAGAGTCAAGTTCCTAAGCTTGAATGGATCAATGAAGAGGTTGGTTTGTTTTTTTATAATGCTTCACAATCAAACCATCATCAATACAAAACATATTTAATACTTAACTATGTTCTTAAAACACTTAAAAATCTCTACAGAACACTGGGGTTCTATGTATCACACTGAATATCTAAGTTGCAGCTTTTCTTTTGAGAGAGATCAGGCGTCTGATTGCTATGAATTTTGTCTGCATCATCTTTACAACACTTCTGTTCTCAAGTCATGGTTATTTCAAGAATGCAAATCTGAAAAGCTGATGAGTCACACTATCTTACAATGGTTGACCAACATATAAAATCTACTTTGGTTAAATCAGTACGCACCAAGCTCATCACAGTATTAAAAGGTTCATAATCAAGTTTAACATTCTGCTTGGAAGATCATCAGAAATATATGTGAAAACCTTTTGACAATTAAGACAGTGAACACATTTTTTTGGCTTCTTTGGAGAGTAATCTTGACTGATCAGGAAATAAGGTACACCTGGAAGAACTTGTACAAACTGATGACCTATGTCTTACATCATCTGACAGGAATCCCTAGAGCTAACAAAAAAATTCACTCCAAAAATATTTCAAAAAAATGTATAATTTAATGCTGTTCATTTGGATGGGGCGGGGAAGGGGGGGGAAGGGCGTAAAAGAGGGTCTAGAAACGCAGGACGACACTTGCAAGAGACCAAAACTAGAACACCAGAGCAGCAGATGTTTTCAGAGTTACTGTAGAAAGTATTGATTTGGATTCATGAGGCATGGGCCAGTAGTGTACTGGACTAGGATTCAGAAGAAAATGGGCTCTATCCTCAGCTCCTCCACTTAACCCTTTTCTGACTCCGGGCAAGTCACTTTCCCTCTCAGTGCCTCTGTTTCCCCTCTCACTTTTTGTCTCTCTTCTATTTAGACTGTACACTATCCAGGGAATGGACCATCCTTTATATGTCTTTATTGAGTACCTTACACAATGAGGTCCAAACCTCAGGTGAGGCCTCTAGGTATTACAGAAATACAAGTAATGAAAAAAAAACAGCATTAAGGAATCCTTGTGACTTTCAAAAAGAAAAGTAGTCAAAATTACAGTTGTAATCTAAAATATTTTACATTTAAAGTGTTAATTTTTGTCTGTTAGATAAGTATATACACTTGTTATAAATATAAATATGGATAAACTTCACATACAGTTTCTGTTCTTTTGGTTTACTGTAGTTGTCACAGAGAAAGTGACAAAATATGAATGTATAAATGTTTACATACATTTTACCTTCCTTTACAAAAAGTCTACCAGAATTAAACTGTTACACCATTTTAGGAATAATGCATAAAATGTACAAAGAGTGTACAAAAGCATCCTGACTTAGAGGACAAGAAGTTATCTGGCTTATTTTCAGTTACATTCTTTTTTTAATAAAAGTATTCAGCTACAGTGATCTTACTGGCAAGATATAGGAGTCACACTAATAGTTATATGCATTAACAATCTACTTTTAACAGAACTTTACCAGTGGCAAATTTTGTTTCCCTTTGCAGCCAGTCTCCTTTTGACATTCCATTCTGGTTCAATCATTTCCCCTCTTTGTACAACGTATAACATTAAACAGTTTTGATACTGTGACTGACCTCTGCAAGTGTAGTCTGCCTTATTAAAAAAGTATTCTGCAGACATTAAGAACAAAACACCAACTTACTTGATGACAAAATTTAAAAGATTTCTATGAAAACTGCAGGAGCCAGTGAGGAGAAAACTATCAATCTAAACATTTCAGTGTATGGAAGATACGAAGAACTCCAACCATTCTCAGGGGAAAGAAAATCCAGGACTCATTAGGAATTTCAAGCTAGTGAGATTCTAAAGGACATTGAGGTACAAGTGGTTGAAATCTTCCCGTCCCTGGGAACTGCTCTCAAAATAAACAACCTATTTGGTTTACAAGGACAGCACACCACATTCCTGGTATAATTTGCAATGTTAGGCAATGAGATTAAAATACTAGTATTGGCACATAAATCCAAGTCTTCTTTATAAAGTCTATGTTTTGTTTTCTAAATCTAGATGTTAACTCTCCTCTACTTCAGTGATTGTTCAGAGGCATTTCCAATGGTTAAAATAAGAATAGTATCACTGGGATGGGGATTCTTGCACTGTTCCAGCCTGCTAGATTAAGGACTCATTTCAGAGGCCATATACACTTCCTTGTAAGACTTCATAATTTTAAAGGTTTTTTTCTAAAGAGGAAAAGAGCTGAATCCCTCTCTTCACTGGGGGGAATGTAATTACCATCATCAAATCCTTGATAAATACTCTCAATCTAGGTCTAGAGATCAAAGTAGAGTACAGTACTTGTAGCAAAACCATCTGTGTGAATAACATAAGAATATAGAGTTGTTGTATTGGTCCCAGGATATTAGAGAGACAAGGTGGTTAGGTGGTATCTTTTATTGGACCAACTTCTGTTGGTGAGAGAGACAAGCTTAAAGAAGAGCTCTGTGTAAGCTCGAAAGCTTGTCTCTCTCACCAACAGAAGTTGGTCCAATAAAAGATATTATCTCACCCACCTTGTCTCTCTAAAAAGAATATAGAGGCCTCCTCCTGTCCAATCTATCAAAATTGGATAGTCACGTAGGGCACAGTTAAAATAGCCATTCTGAACTTATTCTTCTTTGCTCACATTTTGGGACTTGAGTTTTCCTCTTGGGGACTACAAAGGGAATAAGATCATAAGAACGGCCATAGTGGGTCAGACCAAAGGTCCATCTAGCCCATTATTCTGTCTTTGGACAGTGCCCTGTGCCAGGTGCCCCAGAGGGAATGAACAGAACAGGTAATCAAGTGATCCATTTACTGTCACCCAATGGATTAGATTCTTAGATTAGAATATCTAACAAACAGGGACCAGCTTGATTCCCCACAATTTGCAAAAGATAAAATGGCCTCTGCCTCCTTTTCTGGAATCCTGAATATTGCAGATATGATGAAGCAAGGTTTCTGCGTCCTCACAAACATTTACTCATGATAAATAAATCTCCACCACTTGTATACCATTCCTATTCTTTGCTACGTCATCAGGAAGACACAAATGCCTCTCCTTATCTCAATGGCTGAACAATCTTGTGTAGAGGAATTTGGCATGTTTGGACAGCTGAGAATAGTGTGGCTGTTGGAGACATACTGTGTAGTAAATCCTCCCTTACCTCCAACACTCGCAAGATCTGCTGAGGCTCTGCTTCCTCTGTACAGCTTCTAGCTATAGACATGCAAGAAACTATTGTGAATCCCCTCCAACAGGCCTCAAAGCCTGAAAAATCACACTTTTCCATGTCAGCACATTCAACAACTGCTTTCTCCAAATCTGTATTACAGTAGCACCTAGGGTCCCCCAATCCAAGACCAGAGACCCTTTGGTCTAGGTGCTGTACAAACACATTTGAAAGTTCCTTTCCACAGAGAGTTTATAATCTCGGTTTATGAGAAGGCACAAGCAGGTGTGTGAAAAACAAGTGGGTGGAAAGGAAGAATAAACTAACAGTAAAACAAGCATGGTTTTGCATAACAAATAATAGTTTAAGTTCACCACCTGGCTACCCACTGTTTTGGGCAGCAATTCTCAGATATCACAGTGCTGAGGCAAGACATGGAGAAGGATAAAGAAATGACTTTACATGATTTTGGGGGGAATTCCCTCTCCCCATGTATGTCCTCTACAATAGAAAATCTATACTTTTACATTTTAGCATTTTTTCAGACAGAAAAGGCAATCTAAAACACAGTGTACATATTTTAAATGGTTATGTTATGAAGGAGTGAGGATCAGTAAATTGATTAGCTTCTTCATAATCAGTACAAAAATATTGAGAAAGATTTGTGATATGCTTGTGCTTTCACAGCAAGCTTATATACTTGGCTTCATTTTGAAAGAATGCTCTAAATCTCACTGCTTATGTCTTTTCCATGACAGATGGTAAGGTAGCACATATATGAGCAATCATGACTACGCAACAAAAATAAAATGACACCTGTCAATTCAAATTAGTATGAGATGCCTGAAGGTTTCTACTGCAAGTCTCTTTCATGGTTACATATTACCAAAAAGAAAATGTAACTAATAAAGCCAATTGCAGAGGATGGTTTAGTTAGTTGAGGATTTGTTGTAATCTTCTTAAAATTTAACTATTTACAAACAATTTTAAAATTGCCTTGGCAAGCCACTCAATTGACTGGTCAACTGACTGCCTATCATTTGACCACAGTCAAATACAGGGCTGCTCAGAGGATTCAGGGGGTCTGGGGTCTTCAGTGGCAGGGGGCCCCCGCTTTGGCGGCAATTCGGCGGCGGGGGGTCCTTTCGCTCCGGGACCTGCTGCCAAAGTGCCCCGAAGACCCGGAGCAGAAGAAGCTCCAGAGGCCCGGGACCTGTGAGAGTTTTCCGGGGCCAGTGGAGCAGGGGCCCCGAAAAACTCTCGTGGGGGCCCCTGTGGGGCCCGGGACAAATTGTCCCACTTGCTCTCTCCCCCCCGCCCCGCCCAGGGCGGCCCTGGTCAAATATTCCAGTAAGAACACCTTGACATAGTTGCTGACCTACCTTTTTGATTGCCTAATGGTACTATCTGCTAGCAAGCCTATTTAATTGTCCTGATCACTCACTCTACTATATACTCTCAGAAAAAAAGGTGAACTAACTGAAATTTGTATGTATGTATATTTTTATTTGTATATCAGGCTATCAATGTACATAGCGATTTACAAAAATTAACAAGACATGGTCCCTGCCCCAAAGAGTTTACAATATAAACTGACTAGATAAAACATACAGAAATTAACTCAGAAGGGAATGGGGGAGGGAAAAGAGGGTTCAGTCATTAAACCTCCTTCCCAAACATAAAGAGAAAAGATGCATAGCCATTAAGCTGCTTGAAGAGTTGGCTAGCAGCCTGCCTAGCAATTGTGCATTTAAAAATGACATTTTCTTTTATAGTTGCTATGTTTATTTGTTTAATTTCATTCTTCTTTTATAACTGTTCACTCTTGAATAACATTCACATTTAAATGCTAACCTACCATTGCTAAAAAAGAATTTCATTTTTTAGAATTTCATTTCATTATGTTTCACATTTTTCTTAGTTAAAATAACTCAGCTAAGTAAATTTGTTTTTTTTAAAATTAGGAATAAGTATCTAAAGCTATACTAAATGGAGACCATAAAGTCTTAATCTTTTTTTGTTGTTGCTGTTGTTGTTGCTATAGTTATATTCTAATAAATTAGTGCTTTAAAATATTTGACTTTTTTTACATTAATTGACCAATCAGCTGGTCAACTGACCAGTTATTTTTTGACCACTCAAATGCCCAAACCTACTTTAAAAAAAAAATCCCAAAGTTATGAAGATGCAAGTGAACTGCAATGTAATGCAAAGAACTGACATTAAAGATCATTGGCATTAGACCACGTCACTGCTTCAAAGCTAAATTTCTAACAAAACAAAACAAAAAAATATTTTTCCTGAGCTATTAAAGTTAGCTCTTTGTATGAGGGCATAGTGCACATCCAGAAGCACACCAATTTTAGGCAACACTGTTTATTTTAATAGCACATAAAGGCATACAATTTGTTTTCCATAATGTCATCTTACAATTTTGCTGGGTGTATTACATATTTGTCTGTGACTCTTTAGGAAATTTTTTTAAGTGGTTATTTTTCCATATCTTTAGGGTGAAGCATGACATATGATGTCTTGACCCTGAAGGTACACTTTTGTAATTTTTGAAAAGTTGAACTGGACTTTTTAAAGAGAGTTCCAGTTTATCTCTTTGAACAACTGGAATAATGACATTTTCCAATCCAATCGTGTTAACTGTGTATTTTGGTTATTTAAGGGGGAACAGAAGTACTTCACTTGGATATATAGTTTTGATTGGAAAAAAAGGTACAGTAACAGGGACTACTAGCAATAAATTAATTTCTCTATTACTGTCACACTCAGACACCCTGAGATCAGGACCCCACTGTGCCAGACACCCTACAAACACATAGCAAAAGACAGTCCTCTGTCCTAAAGAGCTTACAGTCTAAATGGAGAAAGACTATTAAAATGTGGGAGGGGAAACAGATTAACAGAGAGATTAAGTGACTTGTCTAAGGTCACAGCACAGAACTGAGCCAGGCACTGAACCTAGGTCTCTCAAATCCTAGTCCAGGGCACTATTCACTATATGCCAGGGTGCTTAAAGTGCCAAAATGAAGCTTTAGACAGAATTTTCACTTAGTATTTTGGAAGTGATGATTATTTAACTGTTCAAAATCTTTGTGGCTTTAGAATTTCCTCATGTAGCTAGATGACTGATGGGCTGGTTTTAAAAAAATCTTTGGTCCTTTTCATTACAAACTAAGAGCCGGATATCAGTATCAGGGTACTGCTTAACAATGGCGGCTCATACCTCTGTTTTCTCTTCCTGACAGCTGCTCAAATATACAGTGTTTTGTTTTATTTTGCTGATTAAAATGATTCTCCTTATAGAATTTTAAGAATTTTCAGACGTAATTAAAGTAGAAAGTTATATACTATTGTAGATAAGGTAAGTTTATATACTTTAAAGTTTCAGTTTCTAAAATTAACTGACACCATATAACAATCCTCTCAATGTGAGATTTTAGTTAAAACACAACTCCATGTAAAGCTAGTTTTGAACTCAATAGAATTTTCTCTGTAGCATATTCTCAAGAGTATCCTCACTGTTCTGCCCTTCTTTCCCTCTCCACTCAGAAGCAATGTCAGCGGGCACAGCTGCTCACAATGGATGTGGCCGTACCAAGGCAGCAGTGTAACTAGCCTGATTTGTTATTGTAAAGAACTCATTAGCAAAGTACTATTTTGCTACTGGCCGTTTAAAACACAGCAAGCAACTAAGTGAATCAGATATAGTGTAATTGTTCAATTGGATTATAGTTTTGCTGTAGCAGATGTTCAGGTTCCCATCAGCTTGTTCACCAACAAATGACTGTCAGCTAAAGCTCATTACTTACTAATATGCAAACTGAGAATGGGTATAAAGATTTTCAACTAATTTGTGAACAGGGAAAAGTATTAGCCATATCCACTGAAGAAGAATCACTGTAAAACTATAGGTTTGAATAAAAATCCAAAAAGTGTGTGTTGATTACTAAGAACTATTCCATACAATATAAAAAAAAAACCATTTTCATCTCATTTTTTAGTCTTTAGAACTCTGTAGACAAGAAAAGAAACCTACAATCATATTTCCAAGCTCTGCAAGGTCATTATCATAAACTATTTAAAATTTTGTTGCATTGGATAATAAGGTGTAAACTCAAGGCTTCAAGGTTTTTTTTTATATTTTATTTTATTTTATTTTATTTTCTAACTTCTCCCTTCCTTTCAACCACCCTTAAAACTTAATTACTGCTGGGACTCTAGACATAGTGAACTCAACAGGTCATTTACTGGGAGGAGATAACAAATGCATCAGTAGATGGTTCTGGCATGCCTCTGCATTACATTATCCTCAATTATTATGCAACCTGAAAGCCTGCATTCCTCTGTCCCTAAATGTTGGTCTACCAATCCCCCCTCCCTGCACGGCTGGTTTCCCCGCCCCCGGTAATCTATGAAGTAAAGGACAATCTTTCACACAAGTTAGTGTCTCTCTCAAAAGTATCTAGTTTGCAAATGTATGTAAGATCACTTTATATCATAAATAAGAGTGGTCTATAGAGAAGTTTTACTCTTGAAAAGTGACTGAAGATTGGCATAATGGGGTTAGACGTCTATTGTCTCACTGATTCTAGACCAAATATGCAGAGTTTAGAAATAAAAACATGAGTTTTGTTCTAGACTTCAAGTCCAGCTAGATTCTTTCCTCTAAATGCATCACTACCAATCATTGATTCTAAATGATTCTCTTTTATGTGTCTGCAACTTCACTAGCCTTCAAGGAGAGTGAATAGGTACAAGTGGCCTCATTTGGCCTGCGGACTGTAAGTGGTTATGTGTAAAGGAGGAAAGAACCCAGTATGATAACCAGAAGAGCTATCTTTATCTGTCAACTTAGGAAATTTGACATGGAATCAGTGAGACAGAAAATAAATCTAGCAATGCCTTGTTCTTGGTTGTTTTTAAAAAAAGAAGTGTCCCTTTTCATACTAGTAGCACACTAAATCATTCCAAACAGTTATCTTCTTTGAAGCAACTCCAGAGAGGAGAGTCTTTTATCTTCCCATATCTTGTATATTAGGTCTTCACAACCAGGAAAAAGTCCAGATAGATCTAAAGGCTGAGTACTGGCTAAGTCTTGTATTCTTTTCTTTAAATAGCTGGCTCTTTCCCTCACCAGATTTTCCTATGTTGCCAAATATAAGGGAATTTGCCATAAGCAGATCAGGTCAGAGAGTAGCCATGCTAGATCACTTCCCCTCTATCACTCTCCGCAGTAGAGCGGATCTCAAATATTACATGTTAAACTTCCAGTAAATTAAGTTATCCTCACTCTTTGGATCCACACAGCCTCAGCAAGCTGATTTTGGGTCTCTTCCCCTGACAGAAAGAAGTCTTGCATATCCTATCCAGATCTTTCTTGAACTAATACATCAGTAAGACTGGCAAGACTGGTAACCATCTGGGTAGTATATTCATCTGTATCAATAAAAGGTTGTTCCCTCTAGATCAGGGGCTCTCACACTGGGGGGGGGGGAAGTCGTGACCCCTCAGGAGGTTGCAAGGTAGTTAACATGGGGGTCGCAAGCCCCAATTCTCCATTAAATTACACTACCCCCATTTTTAATTTATAAGGTGGGGGGGTCACACTCAGAGGCTTGCTGTGTGAAAGGGGTCACCAATACAAAAACTTTGAAAACAACTGCTCTAGATTATATCTTCCTTTAGACTATGTAAACAAGAGAAGGGTTTAAGCATAAAAAGACCGGATATCATGAGCGTGATGATGACGCCCAGGTATCTGAAGATTTCTACAGTTTGTAAAGAATTCCAGAGGGAAGAGAAGAGGTACTAACCTCCATCACACAATACAGTCCATTTAAGCATCTCCACTGGGGAAGATGGATTCATTCTAGTTTCTGCAAGTTTTCCTTTGGCTAAATCCCATTTTCGGACTGTGAAAAGTCATTTCCCTTGGAAACTATGGATGTCTGTGGATTATAAATCTTTAACGACTTGTTACACATCAATGAACTAATGGTCTTACATTACCCTACAATAAGAATTTGGCCCTCTACTACACCAGTATTGGTAATATTATTAATCATGTTTAAGGCTATGTTTTAGTCATGGCTATTTTTAGTAAAAGTCACAGACAGGTCATGGGCAGTAAACAAAAATTCACGGCTTGTGACCTGTTCATAACTTTTACTATATACTCTTGACTAAAACTTGGGGGCAGGGGGGCACGCACGACCCAGAACCCCCACTGGTGCTGGGGGGGAAAAGGGGGTCGCCAGCAGACTCTCTACCTGGCTCCGCGCCTCCCCTACCAGCAGCAGCAGAGTTTGGGTGTGGGAGGGGGAAGGGGGTTGGGACACGGGACGGGGTGAGGCGGGTTCTGGTTGGGACTTACCCGGGGGGCTCCCTGGAAGCGGCAACATCCCCCTCACTCAGCTACTAGGTGGAGGCGAGGCCAGGCAGCTCTGTGTGCTGCCTCTGCCTGCAGGCACTGCCCCCGTACTCCCATTGGCCACGGTTCCCGGCCAATGGGAGCTGTGAAGCCAACGCTCTGGGCGGAGACAGCGCGCAGAGCTGCCTGGCCATGCCTCCGCTAGCAGCTGAGCGAGGGGGACATTGCCCCCCTGGTAAGTGCTGCCCAGAGCCCAAATTCTGCTGCTGCAGGGGAGGCGAGAGCCTGGTGGCCCAAGACTGCCCCAGCAGCGGCCAATGCAACTGGCACAGGGGCCACCTGGACTGCCCCTGAGCCAGGCACACTGGCCGCTGCAGAGGTCATGGAGGTCACAGAATCCGTGACAAACTCGCAGCCTTAATCATGTTTATTACAGGAGTGCCTGGGGACCAACCAAATTCAGAGGCCCATTGCGCTAGGCACTGCACAAAAACAGTAGTAGACAGTTCCTGCCCAAAGAGCTAACAAACTTATAGACAAAGGGTAGGGAAAAGAGATATAACATATAGGCAATGTGAGCAACATGATAATAATGAATGTCATGTTAGTTCTATGATTTTTTTGGGTGGGTAATGTGGTTAGGAGGGGATTAGCTAAATGAAAATAAAAGAGAGGCAGGGGAGAAATGGGAGGGATATCTAAAGCTGAAAGGGTGATATTTGCTTTTTAATAAATTCTCCCTCCATCGCTAAATTTAATTGAATGGATCTTACTTGTTTAGCTCGTACCTCACAGGCTACATCCAAAAGATGAGCTCATCTCTACACTCTGATTGGTGTGGGGGGAAATAAAGATCATATCTGAAGAAGAACTGAACTTTGGAAACAAAAATATTAAGTGTCCTAGGGACAATATTAAGTGTCCATCAGGACCACTCAGTATAAAATTATTCTTCCATTTCTACCACACTGGAAACCAAGTGAAGTCAATGAGATTTCACTTAGGTAAAGCGGGCTGCATATCTAGATGAAGCGAACCCGACTAAGACAGAGATGATGCTGGTAGGCAGAAGAAAAATATTTCGAAGAGTTTGCAGCCATAGCATGGTCTCCTTTTCTTGAAGATCAACACACACAATTGGACATTTCAGTCTCTAGTTTGGGTGTATTCTTGGATTCCTCACTGACATTAAGCTGTCAAATAGTATATCTGCCAATAATGCTTTCTACCACCATCTCTGGTTGGCTAGGAGACTCCATCCTATCCTGGCAGATGACTTGACCTCAGTTATGCATGTCTTTGTCATAGGGTGACCAGATGACAAGAATAAAATATTGGGACACGTGGGGAGGGGCAGCAATAGGATCACAGCCCCCACCCCATTGGAGCCATGGGAAAGGGGGATACACAACCTGAAGGAAGCCACGGGTCAGGGACCCCCGGCTCCAGGCACAGCCCCGACGTGGGTTGGGGGTGCACGGCCCCCGCTCCTGTTGCAGCCCCGCCATGGGTCGGGGGCTCACCGCCCCCACGCCAGCCCTGCTGCAAGCTGCGGGTTGGGGGTGCATGGCCCCAGCCCCCGTCACAAGCACACATCCCCGGCTCCCGCCCACAGCCCCGCCACAAGCCAGGGGCAGAGAGCCCCAGCCGCAGCCCTGCCACTTACCTAGGGGACAGTTCCCACCCACTGGGAAGCACCTGGCAGGTTCCTCTGGCTCCTAGGGTCAGCGGCAGCCAGCGGGGTCTCCATTCCACGTGCTGCACCTGCCACAAGCACTGGCTCCCGCTGCCATTGGCCGGAAGCTGTGGGGGCGGGACTCACTTTGGGGCATGAGTAGCATGCAGCACCCCAGGTTAGGGGCAGCCAGGAGGAGTCTGCGCCCTGTCCGCGCCCACAGCTCCCACTGGCCACGATGGAGCCAGCGCTTGTGGTAGGTGCAGCATGCAGAGATACCCGTCCCGTCCGCCTCTGTGCCCAGGGGCCGCAGGGTCCTGCGGCCCGCCGTTTCCTGGGAGCCACCCCAAATAAGCACAGCCAGGACCCCAGGTGAGCACGCACCAGTGTAATCCTCCAGCCCTGAGCCAAAATATCGGGACACAGAACAAACAACTAAATATCACGACAGTCCCAATTTGTCAGCTCTCGACTGGATTACAACAATAAGATGCACCTAGGCTTGAAGTCTTCGGCATTTAAACTCCAACTAATACACGACTCTGAAGAACATCTCCCCAGCAACGAAGGCCACTGCAAGCATATCAAACCTGCCTTCTGCTCTCCACACCAACTTCCCATGTAGTACTAAATCAAGTTCAAGCTCTCAGTCGTTATAGTCAAAGCACTGAATGGACTGGCCCCAGATAGCTAGAAGATGGCCTAAAGCTCCAGGATGAAGACTGTGAGCAACAAGTAGTCTCTTCTGGCACAATGGTATTCTCTACAGTAAGGGTCCAACTCATCTCTATGGGAGACCGAACCTTCTCAGGGGCTGGTCCAAGACTGTGAAATAAACTCCCACAAGAACTAAGGACCATCTTCCCACCATTTTACCACCTTCCACTCCAAGTGCACAGCACATTTCTTTGATCTTCCTTCTCTAACAAATGCACAGCAACATACATTGAAAGAAATCCTACTGAAATAAGATAGACCACTGCACATGCTTCTCCCCCAGGGAGAGGATGAGAGAATACATAACATGTGACAGATGTTAGCAACGTTGCCTAATCCATTACTGGGTGGCACTCAGGTATTATGGTGATGAGTGTAGTATTAGAACCTATACAGTATAAAATATTTGCAGAATCAGGATTTTAGAATGGATTCCTTGGAATAAAAAGTGACCACTCCCAAATTCTCAGTCAGGAATCTTCACAGGAAATTAGACATATTAAGGGCAATGAATGTATTCAAAAGCATTCTAAGACTTAACTTTTTAACGGAATATAATGAAAACTGTATTTTAAATACTGCATAAAAAAGAGTGGATAATCTTAATGTTACATTACCAGATGTGCACATGTGAGGCACACAAAAGAATATTAATATTTCTACTTCAGTATGCAGAGTATATAAAAGCCAATAAATGGATTTATCAGATTATCTGGAAAAGTACTATGCAAAATAACTACATTACCCTTTCACTGTTTGGTTGGTTGGTTTTGTTTTTTTTAAAGACTACCTCCAAGAATTCAGACATACAATCATCTTATGAAAGTTCAAACATGAAGCTCTATCTATATAAAATAAGGAGAATGTCACTTTAAATGTCATTTGAAATTATCAACACAAAACAGCTAGTCCTGGTCAGTTGAGTTGCAAGCCAGTTTAGCACTGTCTGAAGAAGCAAAGAAATTTGTGTTATTGAAATCCATGCTTTTAGAATAGGGTTCTATAGAACCAAGTTGATTGGGAATTGGTTATCCAATATTAGACATAACCCTACAGCAGAAAGATTTATTGTGTGAGCTTATTACACACGATCAGCTTTACTGCGGACTGCAATTTCAAATCTAGCATTTCCCAACCTACAAAAGACTTAGAGAAACTAATGATGGTAGAATAATTGTATGTGTGATGGTACCTCCCATAAGGCTTTAAGGAAATATGCTTAGAATGTGTTTTATGCTACATATGCCATGTAGGTTATGATCTACTGAATGTATTCATCCTGTTTGTATGCACGTATCATTTTTGTATTCAAAGTTATGAATGTTGGTGGTGTACCGGCTTGATTTCTAAATAACTTTAGTAGAGCATTTGGTCAGTTCCTGGAGAAAGGAATGTTGAAGTTAAGTACCTAATCAAGAAACACTTAAAGGACAATGGATCTTGGAATGCTCCAATCCAAATAAGAAGTCTACTTGAGGATGTTCAAGGTAGCATGTAAACAGTGGATGCTACCTGTAAAAACTGAGTCATGCATGGATATGCGACTTGCCCAGGTGACTCCAAAACTCCATCCTGAAGCTGGACTTTGCATAGGAGTGAGGACGGGGGTCTCCACCCACAAGAGAAAGTCTATTTAAACCCCTGGGAGACCCCTCCGTTTGGTCTTCAGCTGGCTAAAGAGAGAGCATCTCCACTCCCCAGGATATTTAGAAGAAGCTGGAACAGAGGACAGTGACTGCAAGGGGTGTGAGTGATTGCTGGACCCAGGCTAAAAGGAGATTAGTCCGTAAAAGGGAGCATTCTGGAACTGGTGAGGAACTTATCTGTATTCAATTTGATTAGACATAGATTTGCGCATTTTATTTTATTTTGCTTGGTTACTTACTTTGTTCTGTTACTACTTGGAACAACTTAAATCCTACTTTCTGTATTTAATAAAATCACTTTCTACTTATTAATTAACTCAGAGTCTGTATTAATACTTGGGGGAGCAAACAACTGTGCATCTCTCTCTATCAGTGTTATAGAGGGCGAACAATTTATGAGTTTACCCTGTATAAGCTTTATAACAGGGTGAAACAGATTTATTTGGGTTTAGACCCCATTGGGGAGCTGGGCATCTGAGTGACAGGAACACTTCTGTTAGCTGCTTTCAGGTAACCCTGAAGCTTTGGGGCAAGTAATTCAGATCCTGGGTCTGTGTTGGAGCAGACGGGAGTGTCTGGCTCAGCAACAGGGTGCTAGAGTCCTGGGCTGGCAGGGAATGCAGGGGCAGAAGTAGTCTTGGCACATCAGGTGGCAGCTCCCAAGAGGGTTTCTGTGATCCAACCCGTCACAGTATAATTTCTTCCAAAAGGGAATGTTAATTTTATTCCACCCAGTAATCCAGCAATATTTTTGTTAAGAACTGAAATCTCTCTCTAACATGAAAGTTTTGTTTAAAAAAAAAAAAAATCTCAAAAATTTAGTGTCAGCTAGTGGCTACTCTTTCTTTCAGAGTATGGAACAGAAGAAAAAACTATCCAGAGACAGTGTTGGCCCAGTAACTCCCCCCCCCCCCCACATACTTCTCAAATAATGAAGTTACCTCCAATTTAACCATATAAATCAAAACTTAGTTTAGTGGATTTAAGATACAATAAGTAGCAACAACAGCAAAGCAGAATAGACGAGACCACCATTTTTGTCTAGAAAACAATCCAAGGAAAGTTTCCTTTGAATTCCTACAGGGTTTCTACCCTATTCAAGCATTTCCATTTTACATCTTTATCTTGATATTTGTCTACACTGGAGCTAATACACTATTTGCTGACCCAGTTATTTTTCATAATAATTGTTCAAAAGGTAGCAACCACAGATTAGGTAAAGTCATTTCAGAGAGACAAGAAGTGACCAGTAGATAAGGACCTGGGCAAATATTCAGAGATACTACAGCAGTTTCCACACACAGAACATTAGATTTTGTTGTCTGTATTTCAGGCATACAGTCATTAATATTTTTCTATCAGCTATTACACAAATAACTTAGTGGTAAGTCTCACAAATTTTGGTAGTGACTTACGCTGACTGGATCACATTCCATTGGTTTTGTCTGAAGCTCACAGAAATAATGTCTACTTTACAGCTGCATCTGTCTTCATGCCTGGATGCTTCAAACAGAAGAACTACTGATTTGGAAAACTAGAGATGGCTCAAAAAAAATCTGTGGCCTTATTTCGTAATAAGGTTCAATACAACAACAAAAGAGCAGTGAGAAAGGAAAATTATATCTGCATTCACAAAGTAGGTTCTAGTTACTCCAGTTAAGAGAAAGAATCCAATAAATTAGATTTTTTTCCCTAAATGTCCAAGAGTAGATCAGAATCATAATATTTAGTTAAATATCTGCTCTGAAATCCCAGAACTTTTACTAACATGGCGTTAGACGCTGACATCTGTGGTCACCTGATGTGAGATATTAAAACAGTGTCATCCCCGAGGAAGGCAAAAAACATGTTTTGTGAATTCACTGAGCTGAACCAGCTGCCCAGAAACTCATACATTTATTCATTCAAGAGAGACTGAGAATTGAGCCAAGATACAGCTCTACCCCGATATAACGCTGTCCTCGGGAGCCAAGAAATCTTACCACGTTATAGGTGAAATCGCATTATATCGAACTTGCTTTGATCCGCCAGAGTGCACAGCTCCCTCTCCCTCCCCGCCCCCCGAGCACTGCTTTACCACGTTATATCCGAATTCATGTTATATCAGGTCGCGTTATATCAGGGTAGAGGTGTAAAAGCCAGAGACCAAGAACTACAGAAGTTAAAGTGGAAAGGTTCTCAACCAGTACCTAGCAAAAATAAATATTTTTTCTGAGTAAAAAAACCCTCTCGTCAATACTACTAAAGAAGACTGTATTAGACTATTAGCCTACAAAAAAAGTATGACACTGAGGAATGATCACCAATATTTATAACTGATATATCTTAGTACTATTTCCTTATTTCGCCTGCTAGTGAGTGGTATAATCTGAGGGTCCGGATTATATGGGAACACAGCATAACTGAAGCGACCAAAGTTATCCTAATCAACCCTTTTGACTGACATTTGACAAAGTTAGACAATGCCAAGACACTCCAGTCACACTAGTGGGAAAAACAGAATAGTGCAACTGCTAAAACCAAAATTTGTGCAAGGTACAGGACTTGCCATCTTCAGTCTTGGAGAAATGTAAAGCAGCACTGTTAGAGTGGGAGACTAGAGAGAGTTTTAAATTCTGATATTTTATGAGCTGGTAAGATTAGAAATCAAATTCTTTATGCCACTGGAAATCTGGATTTCCTAAACCAAAGCAGCTCAGACAACATACTAGCATGGTGTCAGATCTTTAAAAATAAAGAATGGCAAAATATTTAAGTATTGAGTACTATCTTGACTACTAGGCACTGCAAGCATGGTAATATTCTTAAAGTTGATGGTAATGACTAACAAAGCTGTTGTGGAAATCGAGCAATTTCCTGCAATTAAAAATAGATGGTTTTGGTTTGTGTGAAGCCACAGTACATTTTACCTATTCAATGCAATGCAAAAGGTCAGTATGCAGGGTTACATTTTACCACTCTGACCTCACCTCTCCCGAAGTGTTATCTTTATGGGGTCACACAGTTGTCCATTTCACAACTGTATACTAAACTATGTGCACTGAAAAGCATTACATAAATTTCATTGTTAACAAGTGATTCTGTGCAGATTTCCAGACCATGGCATTTTATAGAGAGTAGATTCTGTACAAGTTGAATGAGCTGGTGGTAGCTACAATTAATCACTAATTTGCAATTTAGCAGAAGGTGTCCTAGAAGCCTTAACACCAATGTCTGCAGCAAGGTTATACGTTCCTCCTGAATTTCACGTTCCCCTTTAATATGATGACAATTTTCACTTTAAAAAAAAAGTTAACTCACTGAAGTTTAAGATCTGGCTTCCAACTACTTTTATTTCTTTTTCAGTATTTATTCTCCCTTTTTCAGCATATTTAATAATGGCTTTGGGGATGATCAGACTGTGTATAGGCTCTTTGCCAATTTGAGGGGCCAGATGGGAATAGCTAATATAATTAAGGTAATAATCAGATATTGCTCAAACTGGAGGACAAAGATTATATGATAACACCCTCTCACACATGCCATTATACAAGGTGAACAATATGTTCCTCTTTTTTACAGTGCACAGTACCTTCCATGCAATCTAAAAAGTGATCTTACAACATCCCAAGTAGACATCTGTACCAAAAGAGTCTGCTTTCCAGAACAAAAAGTTACCTTTCCTTCCTTTAGATATACAATAAGATTTATTAGATTCCAGTTTAAGCCATGTTAGTGTTTACAGTATCAGGAGAGAAGGGCAACATGACAGCATTCATTCATGTTAAAGGTCAAAGATCCACAGAAATAGAAATACAGCCAGACAGTGTTAGCACAATATTTACTGCTATTAAGAATATTAATTGTTCTTACGATTAACTTTTTTATTAAGTTAGTGTTAGGAAGAATGAATTACTTTTATAACAAAAGTGCTTTTTCAAACCTCTCTGCATGCACATGACAGTTACAAGGTATTTTAAAAATTGGTAGACTATGAGATAACAGGGACTCATGCAACAGAAGAATGCCAAGTAACGTCAAGCTCCACAGAGCATTTTGTACAGCAGGCCAGCCTCTTTTTCCTGCTAACAGAGTCTCATTTGGATGAAGTAAGGAGCTAAAGCCATGCAACAGGTGGCCAAAAAGACTGAACCTGGACTTTATTTGTTAAACGAAAAAACAAACACCCTTTATTTTTAAAGCAAATACATGCTGAAGAACAGAATTTTTATTCAGACATCCTTTTAGTCTATGAACCCTTTGACTGAACACAAATCTTAAGTACTTTTAATGTACAGAGGCAGAAAATAATTCCCACTAGTTTTACATTGCAGCTCAATTTTAGATCGAATTATTTGGCGCCCCACCTCCTGTTTTCTTCTTGTTTATGACCAAGATGAATATATGGCTGCCATCACAAGAGATAGTAAATCAATTTATTAGCTCCACCCATAGTTAAGATAAGATTTACACTGCATATTTCAGAGTGGTTTGAATTGTTTCACATTAGTTTATTTTTTATTCCCCTCTCCCCATTGTATTATACTTGTTTGTGCATAGACCTCTCAGTAGATGGAGGAATGTTCAAACATTTATCACTATACAAATCCAGCTTTTAACATGTATTTTACTTTTATTCTGACAATCAACAGGAATCCAATTTCAGTGCACTGTTCCATACTACTAGGGCTTAAGGGAAGAGAAGTGGGAACTTAAGGAGCATAAATATATACAGTAATTTCCCTTGATTTCCTTCCTCTTTCAATACAGTCTGTTTCTCATCACCAAAGACGCAAGACTCTTAAGAATTTTGGTTTGATTTTTTTGAGGGGGGCGGGGAAGATTCAGCATTTGCAATTATGAAAGTAAAGAAGCTAGACACAAAATGTGCATGCTCACAGTGTCTCACCACTAACTGGACCAGGAGAAGTTACCCCCTTTTATACACTGGTAGATAACTCATTATGACTAAACAATTTGCATTCTGCCAGAAATAATTTATTACAGTGGGATTGGCAATGATTGCTATAATTATAGCTATATTTGTTTTCATTCTAACCTATATCAGCTGATGTTAATCAGGACTTGAAAAGTGTAATTAACACCTGCTATCCTGAGGTCAAAGCATATGAGCCCAGATAAAAATATACCAAGGCTGCATCCCTCCCACCAAAGCCATGACTATTCAACTTACATTGCCTCATCTTCATTCCCCCTCAAAACACAACATCCTCCTTCCTTCTCCAACAAATAAAATTAACTCACACACCATGTTAGTAAATTCTGGATTACCCCCTAAATTACTTTTCCCCATAATCCCCCCTATGTGATAATTTGGGGACCTCTTTGCAGGAGGATTCTTCTGGGGCTGCCACCCCCCTGGACATGCAGTAAGCCCTCTGCATCCAAACGCTCTTCCACATGGGTGGACTGTTCTGCTGTTTGCTACTCCCTTATATCCAGGAAAAGCAGTATCCTCAAACACTGTGCACCGCTCTCCCACCCTTGAAGGAAATGGTGCCTGTCATGCTCTGCTCCTTTCTTCCCCCTTTCCCTCTAAAAAATGAGCTAGTGAATCCTCAGCTGAACTCAGGCAGCTAGCTCATCCAGTCTTTCTACTCCCCTTGGATGAACAAAAGAGTGGGGTTTCAAATCCTGCACATATTTTCAGGAAACTTTTACCTTTCCACACTAGAATTTTCCATGTTCTCTCTATGCCTGAAGGAGTAATTTCAAAAAAAATTAAGGTCTGAGCAAAACCAACACAACCCATATTAAGCAAAAGCAGAGTGAAACACTTGTCACATTAAGCAAAAATTCTCGCAATTTTAAAAATAAGACAACTTTAATGTTTAAAGGAGTCTGTATAGAAAGTTTAAATTTGGTATGAAAGTTAGCTCTAGTTCAGTTTGGCTTGTGGTATATGAGTGTTCCAGTAAGATGTGGTTTGATTTGACTGAGTTATGAACATTTGAAAATAGTGTATTCTGCACGTCACTAAATTTGTGACTAGTGCAGCTAATGAAGGCAGCACTGCCTAGGGTCTGAGTGCTAATTTAGCTACCTAGTAGTTTAATGCAGGTGACATGGGGCTGAAGCCCAAGCCAAACCTCTGAAGACCTTGTACGGTGCAAGGAGCTAAGAGTTGATGGGCACTGTGTAAGGTGAACAAGAGGGAGTCCTGCTTTAGTACAAGTCAGAAGCATTGCAGAGACTGAGGCTCACAAAAACGGGATTCTCCCCAGGTGACAGGACAACAGAGCTTCAAAGTCTGGGAGAGTGAAGCGCCTCTATTTTTTCTTTCAGAAAACTTGCCCTATTTTGCATATACATTGAGGTAGTCTTTAATTACATGATCACAATACTATTCCTCAAAGAATACAAAAGAAAATAAGATTGTGGAAAACACTAGACAGACATGTGCAGCAGTGTGTTCTACTGTGTGTGGCAAGAAAAATAGAGTCCATGAAAATCATTTATATGACAAGTGTATAGTAAACCAATCTTAGACTGGTAGACAATAGACAATAAAGACAATAAAGTATATAAACCATAGTAACAGTGGAAGTTTGCTGGAATATTATAAGCCAAATTTCTCAGATCAATTAGTTTTACTGTTAACTGCTTTATCTCCTAAAGTGTACCTACAGAAGGCTATTTGAAAAGGTAGTGTATAGTACAATGTAGCTAACAAAATTATTTGATGTCCGAGTCATTAAAAATCTCCTAGACCAATGGTTCTCAAACTTCATTGCACCACAACCCCCTTCTGACAACAAAAATTACTACACGACCACACACACACACACACGGCAGAAGCCACAGCCCGAGGGCTTCAGCCCTGAAGCCGCAGCCTGAGCCTAATGCCGTCCCTGGACTTGCTTGGGCTTCGGCTTCAGTCTAGAGCTCCAGCGAGTCTAGCACAGCCCTGGTGACCCCATTAAAATGGGGTTGTGACCCACATTTTGAGAACCACTGTCCTAGACAAATGACTATAATGAAATTAGTACAAGCATAAAATAAAATTCAAAATTTGTATCCTAAGATTAGAGAGGCACTTGTTTATTACATTTTTTAAAATCCTGTGCAATCATGTAATTTAAAACTATGTTACAATGCAAACGGAGAGTTAGGGTACGTCTTCACTACCCGCCATATCGGCAGGTAGCAATCGATTTCTCGGAGTTCGATATATATCGCGTCTAGATGAGACGCGATATATCGAACTCCGAACACGCTCCCGTCGACTCCGGAACTCCACCACCGCGAACGGCGGTGGCGGAGTCGACGGGGGAGCCGCGGACGTCGATCCCGCGCCGTGAGGACGGGTAAGTAATTCGAACTAAGGTACTTCGACTTCAGCTACGCTATTCGCGTAGCTGAAGTTGCGTACCTTAGATCGAACCCCGCCCCCCAGTGTAGACCAGGCCTTACAGCTGAGCAGTCCATCGTAACTAACAATTCTGACTTTTGGCTGTGGCGCACCCAAATTTAGCATAACTTTTTGTATGGAATTTGTACCAACATGACATACATGTTTTGTAATACAAACATCATACAAGCACTATTTTTTCTTTCTAGCCGAAGCTGGTGAATCCAAATACTACGACAGACAGCTCATAAATGCTAACAATAATATAGAATCGTAGAAGATTGGGTTGGAAGAGACCTCAGGAGGTCATCTAGTCCAACCCCCTACTCAAAGCAGGACCAACCCCAACTAAATCATCCCAGTCAGGTCATTGTGAAGCCGGGCCTTAAAAACCTCTAATAGAGATTCCACCACCTTCCTAGGTAACCCATTCCAGTGCTTCACCACCCTCCTAGTAAAATAGTTTTTCCTAATATCCAACCTAGACCTCCCCCACTGCAACTTGAGACCATAGCTTCTTGTTCTGTCATCTGCCACCACTGAGAACACTACAGAGCACATACAGACAGCTCTCACAAAGACTAAAAAGTTTAAATACTTATTTTTAAAGATACCAATGCCCAGAATTTTGTCTTAAATTAGTTCAGATTACAGTTACTACAGACTAATGTGTATATATTATAATTTAAGTCAAGTAACTATGAAAAATAATCCCTTTTCACACTCTTACCAACAGCCCACATCAATAAGAAGCAGTAAATAAAATACAATGCAACTTATACAGTACTGTCTCTCTTTGAGACAGTACGTCATTAGAAATACTAATTCACACTTTTTTCCTTTATAGGATTCATTTTACTGATGATTGGTTTAAAAATACACAATGCTTTAAGTTAAGTCACCCTGTGTAGTTAAATATTTTCTTAAATCACATATGATTTTCTCCATTTAATGATAGAATTCTGATCTGTAGCCTATTTTAAAAATCTTTTTACCTTTTACATGCTGTTTTTGAGGAAGATTATGGGTATGCTTCCCAAAGAGATGAAGGGAGAAGAAGCAATTTTTTTCTAGGTGGCTGGCTGGCTGAGTTCCTGTTTGAATTATTTTATAGGCTGCTGGGATTTTTGTTGAATTACTGATTACATATTAGGAAGCCAAGAGACTTGTATAGGGATCTTTATTATTCAAAACTAAATAATAAACAAACATATCTATATGTCACTGATGTCTCTTAACAACGTCTCAGTAACTGAATGATCATTCACATACAAACACACTAAAAGTCATCCAGGTGAACAGTTTGTCAAAAAAGTCATCTTCTCTATGAATAAAGCACAATTTGTTACTCCTGACAGAACAATGATACTGGGGAAATAAAGCATACAGTAGTATATTTTCTTAACAAATGACTTCAACGTGGTTCTCATACAGCTCAAAATTAGTGTAACTGAAGAGATGTTTACTTTCTCTAGTTGATAGACATCTTACACATGTAATGCAATTCTTTTTTTAAATGATTACCTGGCACAGGAAAAAATATTCAATATGCAATTTAATGTATCACAAAATTATGCACTACAAATCTCTTTACCATGTTTTCCTCCTTTGAAATTTTGAAAATAAAAATGTTTATAATGTAAAATGTTTTCCTTTTTATTTTGGAAAGCATTGTCAGGAAAGGTAAAAGGCAGAATGCGGTACACCTTTGGAACAGTGGTGGTGGGGTTGGTCTTACAATGATAAGTGCAATTAAAAAGGGGTCAAGGAACTTCACATGCAAAATATCATCATCTATGGTAACTTACCTCAATGTCCTGTAGGCTGAATTCCTTTTGATCTTTGAAGTTTGCAGCTCCAGCACTCAGCTCCATCAGCATTTTTGCTATTTCTGGTTTTATTGCTGCCGTGAGTCGACTCGCTGCTTCCATGACATGTTCCTGCACGTCTTTCAGTTGCATAGCTGCCTTTGAATAGTGTGAGTTCCTAAATACACTGCTGAAAAGGTCTGTAAGGAAAGTGCTCGCACGGCAAAACACATTGAGTGCATCCAGATATTTGGAGATTCCCTGCTGGATGTCTGCAATCGGAGTAGTATGGGACACAGGGTGGTTGCAGCTGCCTGCAGCAGCTGAGGAGACCAAAGGGGAAGCCGGGGTAGTAGATGCCAACGGTGCGCTCAAGGTCCTGCCTAGCTCAGGCATTTGATACTGCTGGTGTTGCTGCACTTTTTGCTTGGACCCGCCAAGCAAAAAGCGCCGCTTATAGTCCATTTTACTTTCCTGTGCACTACAGCAATACATAAGTGAGTAGTTGTTCAAAAATTCCTTGGATTAGCAATCTGTTGTCAAATTCCTTCCTCAGAAATGTAGTTATGTATAGTAACAGTGGAGGACTGTGTACATATGCTTCATAAAAGGCATTTCAAAAGGGCAGGCGTCTGTATAATCTGTATCAGCAGTGAAAAAGGCAGCAGATTTGCTGACTTAGTATTTTCAGAGTTCAGTGCAGCCCTGCTGCAGTTACAAAGTGAACTCAAAAAGCAAGCTGAAGTATCTCAAAACAAAACAAAAAAATCTCTCATTTAGTAGTCCCACTCTGTACATAAAATGCACTATGAAGGGAAGAAAGCTAACTCCTATAATTTCCTTGCCAGCACTTGTTGACATCCGATGCTAAAGTTCATAAAACGTAAATCATGTTTTAGGAGTAATACCTTAATGGAGCTTTCCAACTCGTAATACCAGGAAAAGTGGAACAAAACCACCGATCAACAGCGATTGTAAAAGCAGTGCAGAGACTCCTTCCTTGAAAAACAAAGTCCTTAATAATGTCAGCAGATCAAATATCTTCCATGTCTTGACAGATCCAGTCTGTCAGATCAGTTTGTTTGTAGTGTCTCTTCTTAATACTGAAAAAAAAAATCTGTTTTGTTTTCTGAAGACTTTGCAAGTACAAGTTATTAAAAACTAGAGTGTTTATTATTGCAAGCCTTCTCTTTTTCTTCTGTATGATGAGGTAGTTGTTTCCAATGTAACATTAATAAGTGGTGCTTCCAGATTGAGTTTGCCTTCAATTGTAGAGTCTGCAGCAAGAATGCACAAATGTATTTGTAAGGCCTCTAGGTCATTTCCTGTCAGGGGAAGGGAAAAAAGTTAAAAAGGTTATGGAACAATGAGAGGTTTTGTTAAGATTTTAACTCCTACTGTATCCTGGTGCATTTATCTTGCGGTAAGCTGTCAACAGTACCTCTGATCAAAATGGGAGAGGGCCATTTACATTTTTTTTTTTAAAGAAAAATAACAATTTAATAAAATCAAATTAAATCCAGAACTATTGCATATTTCCTCATGAGTTATCTCACACTTAATGGATTTATCTAAACTGCCAAGTGTAGGACTTGCAGTTCAACACTGGTTCAACTCCAGCACTGGCAGCAACAGTAGAGAGCTGTAGCACATCCAGGGCCCTGCAGGTTTTAACCACTGTGAGTATGTCTACACTGCAACGTAAGCCCAGTGTTGTTAGAACTCGAAACAGCAGACCCTGGCTTTGTTAACCCAGGGCTTGCGCGTCTACCATAATTTGCAACCCCCAGCTAGGAACAGTTGAACCCTAGATCCCAACCTAGGGCTCCAGCATCTACATTGCATTATGCAGATCCAAGTCCAACAACCCATCCGAGACTTTCTAGAGCCCTTCCAAAATGTGGCCTCTTCATGATGCAGCATGGGAAAACTTGACTGTCCACCAAACTTGAGTGTCCAGGGGACAAAGAAAGTCAGCCTGTGGGAGTGTGGGATACTTTTGGAGGACTCCCAGACCACGAGTCCAGTGGGGCGGTGTGTAACTGAAAAGCATAGGCCATGAATCGTGGATCCTGACTTGACTCAGGCTCAGACTCTCCACCCTTGTGGGGTCCTGAGACCCTGGTTCAGCATGATTTGTGTCTGGACAGAAGGAAATTAGGCTTGAGCCTTAGTTCAAATGCTAGGCTTACACTGTAGTGCAGACATACCCCTGTGTTGTCCAACCCTACATTTTTAATGAATCTGTTTAAGCGGTAAATATACCAAAAAAAGTTTACATCACAATTTGTTGCAGGAATTTGAAGACCCTGTTAGATCCAAAGAACCAACTAAAAAGAAACAACATACACAGATCCTTCATTTTCTTTTAATATTTAAAATTTTGACTCCTGGAGGAATTCTGAGCCACTGCATAAGCGCAGAATCCATGTGCCATACAACCGCAGAATTCATGTGCCACACAGAATTTTTTTTTCTCTGCAGAAAATACATTCTGCTGGAAAGGTGCTACAGTTATGCTTTTTGCCCACCAGAGTCTGTTGTGGCACTAGAATACAGAGCAGCTGCTCCCAGGCAGGAGCAGAACCAGCTGCAGATAGGGAAGAGAAAAGGCTGCATTCCTCACAGTGCCCTGCCCGAGGGGCCAGGTCAGGAGGCACAGGGCATAGGGGGATGGACAGCGTGGGGCACACTGGGCTGCTAGGGGGATCACAGACTGGGGTTTAGAAAGGCTAGTGGGGGACAGACTGGGGCGGGGGGCTGAAGGGAAGTGGAGGTGGAGGGCCACATGAGGACAGGGGGAGGGGGTGCAGGGACACATGGGGATAGGAAAGGGGTGGCTGAGTGGGGGTGCAGGGCCACATGAGGATGGGGGAAGGGGACGCAGGGACAAATGGGAACGGGAAAGGGGGTGGCCGAGTGGGGCTGCAGGGACACCTGAGGACAGTGGCAGATGTGCCTGACAAAGAGGCTAGGGGTCAGCCAGGGTCTGCATGGAGGAGGCTCCTTAATCTCTCCCCCGCAAATAAATCCTGTTCTATATGTCTCTCCCCCACACTCAGTAACCCTCCAAGTTCATTCTCACACTCCTTCCCAGCAATTACTTCCCTCTCCCTCAAGTTGTCTGTTACCCCTGACTCCTCCAGGCCTTTGCACTGCTTCTGAGGGGGGTGGAAATACGTTTATGTATTGTACTTTAAAATTAATTATTATCCAAAATTCTTTATTAATATGCTTATTTGTCAAAAACACATTTCCTGGATCTTTTTTTGTTGTATGTATTGTTACAGACATACTTGCTGACAGGTATTCTGAAATAAATTACCAAAATAGTTGAAACTCTCACGATTATATTGTTATTTTGACAAATAAAATATACAGAATTTTAAAATGTTCAGTGCAGAATTTTTAATTTTTTGGTGCTAAATTCCCCCTGGAGTATAAAATAAAACCTTTAAGATGTACAAACAACTCCCTTGACCTATCAGTCTATACTCTGTGCCAGTAGTAAAGATCAGTTGAGCAGCTCTGCCAGAGTTCCTTACAATATACTTTCCAGAACTTTATCAGTAGATGGCCCTCACTTTTTGTGGAAACTGCTTCCTCTGACAATCCATCAAAGATGGGTTTGTTAAAGGGTACAATGCCAGGCACGATAATTTGGTCAGACAATAGTGAAACTATTAATAATTATTAACCATACTTTTGTATCTCTATAAATATAATCAACATGATAGTGCAAGGGCAATATAATTGCAGATGCTCTCCTAGGAGAAATAGTGGTTATGATTTATAAATGGTATCCCATGTTTAATTTTTTAAAATGTTTTTTTTAAATTCTGGTGCTTTAGTGAGGAGCATTTGCATTCTTGAACATATGTTCCTTTTTCTGTTGACTCAACTTAGTATATGAAAGCTATTGCTCAAAATTGTTGCAAAAATAGATTTTAGCATTCATTTATAATTTTAAGTTTCCACTATTATTTTCATACTCAAGAGATTTTTATTTATTCATGTAAATATTGAAAATGTTTGATATACACGACTTAATTGCCAATAACCAACTGCTCAGACAGAGACCAGGGTGTCTCCTAACTGAGGAGGAAGAATGGATCCAAGTACAATGGGAAGGATAACCTGGCATTAAAATAATGATCAATAAGTATAGTTGTCACCCAAAAGATAGTATTTTCAAGAAACCATAACCAGTAGTGGCTATCGCTGAGATACTTAATTTAGAAGCCACTTTTAAAAATGCTAGCTAGCACACTATTACTGCTTTTTGTTTCAAGTGTTACACTGAAGTATTAACGTGTTGTTTTCAGGGATTATTTTCTCACTCTCAGTCTCCCAATTCAACATTTCAAAATGCAGTGATGCATTTTTTTTCCTCCTTGCTAGACAAGTTACAATGCCTTGGGGAAAGCTTGATTAAAATGTCAGTTTTCCTGATTGCATACAAATGTACTGAGAACAAGAGAGCGGGTTATCAATTTGTACACACAGTGGATATTTATGTTACTCTGAAGAGTAAAATGGTAACACAACATTTGGCCAAAATCTTAGGATTTTTAAGTATTTTTATTTCTGGACCATTTCTACCTGCTTGAAGAAAGATAACAGAATAATCACTTCACTGTCACATTCCCATGTGCTAGTTCAATGCTTTGAATATGACACATGTAGACTTGGCTTTTCCAAATTTTGTTGTTGAAGGAGAACTGACACTCATGCTCAGAAAATAAACTACTTCCAAGCAGAAAATTATTTATAATTTGGGACTCAAGTTTCACAAAATAACTTTTTTATTCTTATTGAATTTCTAAATAGTGCCATCATGGGCATATCCATAAGTAAAACCAACATAAGACAACCTTTAGGACACCTGGAACTCCTTAGTACCCTAAAATCGTCTAATCTTAATGGCAAGAATGCTCCAAACCTTACCTCTTATTCTTGACATTGAGTATGTGTGTAATACTACATGCATTTATTATACACACCACAATGAAATTTGCAATGTATATTGCACAAAATAAAAGTGAATGATCTTTCCTCTCTGCCTTTTCCCTCTTTCTATAGCTTTTCTTCAGTCCATAATATTGTTTTCACTCATTTTTTCCATGCTATTGTTTAAGTCCATGAATCCAGTGCAACTATGAAAAATCTGTAGGCTCCATATTATAACAGTTTGCACTTTATATCAGCCAACTCCTGCCATTTTAGAAAGAACTCAAAGGATTTCATTATAACTATGCAAGAACAGCATATTAACAGTCAAAAATGTAAATATGCAGTTTGTACCACACTTTGGAGACAATGGTGATATTCATAAAAATGAGCCGGAGGAAGTTAATCCCAGAAAAATCTATTAAACTGCAAATCGAAGTTGAATTCCTTGATGTATGTATTTATAGTAAAATTACTTTGTCTATGTACTATTAACATAAAAAAATATATTTACAGATATGGGAATCCATGAGTTGAAAAATAAATAAGGCTCAGAATGAATACTGACTGACTAAAATAGATTTCCTTTCACTCACTTCCATTTAGTACACAAGTAAGACAACTCTGGTGAAATCTGTGGATCATTAAAGTGATTTAAAAAAAAGGGGGGGGGCGCTCTGACTAGCGTTCTGAAACTGATGTGATGGTATTCTCAATGGGGTCTATTATCCTCTCAGTGTGTGGGGAGTTATGGTCATAACTCATACATAAGAATGAGATATGATATCAGAGTCTGGCAACTCAGGCACATATTTTTGTAAGTCTCTTAAAAAGACCATCATATTTTCAAATGGTGTACTAGGGTGTTTTTTTATTATTATTTTAGATTTGTAAGACACGTGCCCATCAGTTTCTAGGTACATTCATCATAGTTTAAAAAGTCAAATATGAATGTAACTAAGTTAATTCAGCTAATTCCTCAAAAAGAGAACTCTAAGCCAAAAAGGAGAAGAAAAAAAAAAACACATACACCCTGGACCCACTCAGACTACTTACTCAGGAAAAGCCTGAGCAAACAAAGCCTGCTGCAAGGCCTGAAGGTCAGCAAACTGCCAGAGTCAAGGGCCTCCCAAAGAGCATACACCCGGCCAAATTCCGCAATATAAATCCTGTGTGAATCCAAAATCATCCCACTGATGCCAGTGGAGTTATTCAGACTTCACAATAATGAAAAAATAAAATCTGCACACCAACCCCTGCTCCTCCATCCCCAGAACTAAAAATCAGGAAACTTATGAAAGTGCATCTCAGCTGCCTGAATTATTAATATAAATGGGTGGGAAGGCAGAGCGGGAAGGAAAAGTTTTTGGATCAGACCTAAAATAGGTAGCAGCCAGGATCCAAACCTTAAGGCTTCCTAGATCAACACCTAGAATTCCGATTAAAAACAAGTTGCTTGCCAGGAAAATCTAGGATCTCTACAACACAAGTGTAATAAGTTCAACACGAGAAGAAACTATTACTAACCCATTCCGTAACTGTTGTGCTTCAAGATGTGAAGTGGAATGGACGTGTACAAGTGTGTGCACACCCAGTGCACTCCTGTTGGAGCTTTTTCCATCAGCAGTACCTGTTGAGGCAGTGCATGCAACCCTCTGCGGCCATGCACTACTAAAATAGCAGAGCCACTCCTAACCCCCTCAGTTCCTTTTTACTGGACAGACTCTGGAAACACATATTTAAGAACAACAGTTATGGAATAGGTTAGTAACCATTTCTTCTTTGAATGATTGCACATCTCCATTCTACTTCAGATAACTCACAAGCAGTTCGATCTGGAGGTGGGATTGGAATCTACCTCAATAATGATCAAAGGACTTACATATCTAAATCTGGCATCTTCTCTAGATTGCTGAGAGATGGCATAATGGGAGGAAAGGTATGCACTGAAGACCAAGTTGCAATTCTACAAATGTCCAAAATACACACTTGGACTAGAAAGGCAGCAGAGTCTGTGTGAGATCCAGTTGAACATGCTAGCTCCCTGTTCAGAGAACTTTCATAGGGTTGTTCTATGAAATAGCCAATGGAAGAAGAGAGCCATCATGAGATTCTTTGAGAAGAGACCAAAAGTCCCTTTAAATTTTCTTTGCAATTGTTTGTGGCAATTGCAGACAAATTGAATGGTTTAGCCCTGTCCAAGTAATACACTAACCCTCTCTTAACATACAATATGTGGAGTCTTTCTTCATCCTTATGAGAATTAGGGTTTGGGAAGAAAGTGGGTATATATATTGCCTGACTGTTGTGTAAGAGAGATACCAGTTTGGTCACAAACTTCAGATGATGTCATAGGTATACCTGTCCTTTCAGAAGACTATACACAGAGGTCCAGAGATTTGAGCACGTAATTCATCCTCTCTCCTGGCCGAGATGAACACTACCAAAAAGGCTACCTTGTCTGAGAGATGAAGTAATGAACGTGTAGCTAACAGCTCAAAGGGATGATCCACTAGCTTTGCCAATATGAGGTTCAAGTCCCAAGGGGGAAAGAGGAGCCTTTACTTGGGGATATCACTGGTCCAGACCCTTCAAAAACCTGACTGACGCTCTAACCTCACTGCAGCATATTTTCTCGACTGTAGTGCTAGGGACCTCAATCTCCCAGATACTGAATCCTTGAACACAGTCTTTTGGAGCCTCTTCCTCCGTACCAGAGAAGGAGACCAGCACTGAGAGTCTGTCAAAACAGGTGTGTTCTTAATCAAAGCTCAGGACACATCTCAAATAGGGATGCTCAGAGTGTGAGCCCAGGGATGCCTCCATCAGAAGGTATTTTAGTCTGACTTCCCTGTCCTTTTTAGTTCTGGTCTTAAAGTCCCTGCAGATTTGGCACTGTCTCTGACATGAGCCTCTCCTAGGCACTTCAAGCACCTGGAGTGTGAATCACTACCCAGCATCGGCTTCTTGCACGCATCACAGGGCTTGAAGCCTCGGAACAGAGGAATGCCCCCGCATCGGGTTCCAGTACCCAAATGGTGGGAGCTGAACAGTACAAAAAAGTACCTCAATAAAGGAAACCTACTACATAGCTATTCTAATACTAAAACTATTAATGAGGACACATACTATATGTAAATGTAGAACAAGGGAAACTAGTAGTAGCAAGACAGAATTTCCAGCAACCGTCACGGACACTAAGAAGGAACTGGGGATGGATTTGGGAGCAGCTCTGCCCTTCATACCATCGCACAGCAGCATGAGGCAGCAGAGGGCATGAGCAGCACCCTCACAGGTGCTGCCGAGGGAAAAATCTCTGACAACAGAGCACTGGGCATGCACCTACATGAAATGAAATGGACATGTGCAATCACAAAGGAAAAACAGCATTTATTAGATATTTTTGTTTACATGTGAGTGGTCTTCAAGTGCAGCCACATGTACAACATATTGGAAATAACCAAGAGATGGTAAAATGTAGCAAAGCTTCAGTCAAATGGAAAAGTCAATTTCCTGGTCAGATGGTAGGGGGGTGCCTAGTGGGGGAGGAGGAATAGGGTTTTCTTGGTTTGTTTTTGTTTTTTAGACTTTTGGCTATCCCTCCTTTGTGAGAAAACAGTAGTAGTCAAGGACCCAAATGAACTAGTATTGACACCCTGAAAATTATTTATTTATTTTAGATGAAGTTTCAGGCTCCTAGAAAATACATAGGTTAAGGGAACAACTTTAAAACAAAAAATACCATCCATGCCTATTTTATAAAAATAGTAAGAATGAAAAGGAAAAGCCTCCAACTACAGAAAAAAGAATGTTTTGGTTTGAAGAGAAACATCAGTATAACAACTTTTACACTAAATGGCTTTGATCTTTTGTTGGGTAGCTGGGTTTTGGTTTTCTGTTTTTACGGTATCCTGAGTTAAACATGTATATTAAATCCACAGTTATAGAGCAAGTTTAGCCTCTACAGCAAGGGTAGTCAATAGGTGGACCGCAGGCCAAATCCACTAGACACTTTTGAATGGATCCTGAAATCTTTTTATTCACTACTTATCATTACTGGGTTTTTTTAATAATTTTCTCTGGAGTCTGGACCTTGACTATACCTTGAACAAGAAATCTGGACTTCAACAAAGAACAATTGATTACCCCTGCTCTACTGAATAGGTACACTCTACTAATGTGCTGACAAGGACATTAACACCAATATGTACCAGAAGTGAAATAGAATAAATATTAAATTAGCATTCAAAAGGCAAATTTCAACCCCATTTTTCCACTGATGCAATTTCAATTCTATTTCAATCCGAACTTCTCCAGTACTCTCAACTTGAGAATTAATAGTGCCAGCAGCATTATGATTACAATTTGGATCACAAGATAATGGAATTTCTGACTGATAAGGAACAAATAAATTTAAGTCTGCAAAGGTAGTTCAGCACAAAGCTTCACTACAGGGATAGTGATATGATTCAAAAAAAAAAAAAAAGGTAAAAAAGCAACAACAACAAAAAACGATTACCTCTTATCTTTCATAACTGTTGTTCTTTGAGATATGTTGCTCCTGTCCATTCCATTCTAGCTAGGTATGTGCACACCCACGTGCACAGTTGGAGATTTTTGCCTTAGCAGTATCCGTAGGGTCGGCAGTGGCGCCCTCTTCGGAGCAGCCGGCCCTACGCCCTCTCAGTTCCTTCTTGATAACAACTCTGTAAGAGAGGTAGGAGGGCAGGTAATGGAATGGACACGAGCAACACATCTTGAAGAACAATAGTTATGAAAGATAGGTAACTGTTTTTTCTTCTTCGAGTGCTTCCACGTTAATTCCATTCTAGGTGACTCAAGAAGTATCCCTGCAGGTGGGCTCGGAGTTCACAATTGTGCAGCTTGCAACACTGCTCTACCAAAGCCAGCTTTGTCTTGGGCTTGCTGGGTAAGCACATGAGATGTACACGTGTGGATAGATGACCAGGTATCAGGCCTGCAGATGACCAGGTATCAGGCCTACAGATTTCTCGAATAGGCACTTGAGCCAGAAAGGCCACCAATGAGGCTTGCACCCTAGTCGAGTGAGCAGTTACAATCACCGGAGGAGGCACTTTTGCCTGTTCATAGCAAAACCAGATACTGCTACTGTGACAAACAGCTGCATCGACTTACGAAACAGCTTGGTCCTTTCGATATAAAAGGTTAGTGCTCTCCTAACAAGAGAGCGCAATCTATGGTTCTCCTCAGACCCATGAGGCTTTGGAAAGAAGACTGGCAAGAACATGTCCTAGTTCATGTAAAACTGTGAAATAACGTTGGGCAGGAAAGCTGGGTGCGGCTGCAGCTGGACTTTGTCCTTGAAAAACACCGTATAGGGCGGCTCTGAGGTAAGCACTCTAATCTCAGAGACCCTACGAGCAGATGTTATGGCCATCAAGAATGACACCTTCCAAGAGAGTAAAAGAAGGGAACAGGAAGCCAATGGCTCAAACAGGGAGTCCCATAAGTTAAAGTTATGTCTCCCGAAAAGTGCTTGGTTGTTTGCGACCCTGAACTGAAGGCTGGCTGTGGAATAAATTTTCCTTCCAAAAAGGTCCAGCCTCTTGGCCTCTTTCCAGTAGAACTGGATTACCTGTCTTTCTTGTTGGCCTCAGAAACAACCAACAACCCCGAGGGAGGGTAGGTGTACAAATATTCAAAGCCCTTGGCTAGGACAAAATACTTCTTTTCAGCCCTCTTGGAGGTGGGCATGGTTCAGGATGGAGTTTGCCAGAGTACTTTGGCAATCTTTAGGACCCCATCGTGCACCAGGAGCATGGCACATGCGGTTGATGTGGAGAGCACATTAAACAAGGTTTCCGATTGCTCTGCCATTTCCTCCACCTGTAGGCCTAAGTTCGTGGCCACCCTTCGGAGCAGGTCTTGGTGCGTGCCTTAAAATCATTTGGTGGGCTAGCATGGGAGGGCCCTGCAACTGCCTCATATGGAGAAGATGAGGATGACTGGACCACCGGGGGAGGGTCCAAGGCTTCATCCCTCATGTGGGAAGGCTTTGTGGTGTGCACTCGCTCCTCCACCCCGGTGTCCGATTGAGTTTCTCACACCATTCCTGTTTCTCTGAAGTGGCAACTGACAATTGGTTCAAAGGAGGTACTGTCATAATTGGCATGCTCCAGGCACTCCAGTATGGCCACTGCGCCAGCCACTGGCCCTGCTGCCAAGATGACATTGTGGAGGTGGACACAGACTCAGGTGCCAAGTCACGCCGTCCTACCTTGGTGAGGGGCTGAACTCCCTTTCCGTGCCAGAGGAATCCCCTTCCAATGACCACAGTGAAGCCATCGATGCCTGAGTCTGGTGGCTAACCATCGCTGTAGGTGAAAGATGTCTTGAATAAGCAGATCAGTGCCGGGAGCAGGGGGATTGGGACCTTGTTGGGGACAATTCCCATGGTCTAGGTGTCAGCGACCCATATCGTCAAGATGGTTGGTGGGAGGATAACCAGTACCAGCCATAAGGTGACAGATATCTCTGTCTGGGTGAACCTCGTCAACAGGGTGGAGACCAGGAGTATGGTTCTGGCGATCCGAAGCCGCAAACCGACGACCTGGATTGACGCAGATATCTGAGATATGGTGATTGAGAGCGCTGCCACGGCTCCAGGAACCAGGGGCATTCGCTCACCCTCTGGGAGGTTGTTACGGCTGGCTTTCCCTTGTAGGGAGCCTTTCCTAGGGTCATGGCAAGATGCAGTGACAGCTGCGCTAGGAGATTAGGTTTTGCTCTCTGGACACCGGGAGAACCTGGGAAGACAGCGGCTCTGCCAAGAGTCTGGGACCTGTACCACTTACTGGGTACTAGAAAGCCCAATGGGGAGGCACCCCCAGGTGGTTCCGGGGCGGGTGGGCAGTCCGAACAGGGTCCTTTACCCAACGCCCCTTGTTTTTTCTTGCTCGGTGCCAAGTCATGCTTCTTCAATTTCTTCTTAGGCACCGGTGAAGGGGAGCGGTGCCAGGTATAACCCGGTGCTGGGGATGCACTGCACAATGAGGTAGAAGTACTGGGAGTCGAGTCTGGCCAGGACAGCTCCAAAGCCGGCCAGACAGCCACCACCATGAGGAGAGCCCTCAAACGGATGTCGTGTTCCTTCTGTGTCTTGGGACGAAAGTTCTTACAGGTACGACACTTTTATTTTACATGCGATTCCCCAAGCACTTCAGGCAGCTGCTATAGGGGTCACTAACAGGCATAGGCCTGTTACAGTCAGCACAGGGCTTAAAACCTGGAGACCAGGGCATGCCCCATCTGGGGCAAAGTCCCCACAGGGACCTTAACTAAGGCCTGGTCTACACTACGGGGCTAAGTCGACCTAAGTTACGAAACTCAGCTATGCGAGTCACGTAGCTTAGGTCGACTTATTGCGGAGTCTACACCGCACTGGGTTGATGAGAGAAAGTGTCCCATTGACTTACCGTACACTTCTCGTTCCAGTGGAGTACCAGAGTCTATAGGAGAGTGATCACTAGACTTGCTAAATCGACCCCCAGTGGATCGATCGCTGGTAAGTGTAGACATACCCTTACTAACTACAATGCTTAACAACTACTTCACTAAGCTAACTACTGTCAACAAAAATATTTACAAAAACACTAAAACATAAATCAAAGGAGAAACCACTAACCACTTGCTAGGCAAGGGAAAGAAGCGCTCCGACCAATTGCCACAAGCAGGAAGGAACTGAGAGGGCATAGGGGTGGCGGCACCTAATATACTGACACATGAGCATGGCACTCAAGAGGGTGCCACAGCTGACCCTACGGATACCGCTAAGGCAAAAATCACTGACGACTGTGCACGCGGGCGTGCACACACCTAGAATGGAATCGACATGAGCAAAAAACTCGAAGAACATATACAGGCTACACAAGTTCTAAATGACAGATTTTTGAAGATAACTGTCATAAGCATAGTAATAACCAACCTATTGACTGTAAACCTGGTAACCTCTGTAAAAAGTTACAATATAGAGCTATTTATGTCCTTCTCAAACATTAGTTTTCTGTATAATAAATATTTAACATAAAAGAGAAGTACATTTTGTTTTACACACCTTTTCTAATTTAACTGTCTTGAAAGCAATTTTACCTTTTGTTAAGATAAACTACTAGTAATTTCCCTGCCTAGTTTTTGGCTGGTACAAGATACTTTTTAACAAGTCGTAATTTTGATTCAAGAAGTAAAATAAGTTGTTCACCTTAACCAAGTTAAAGACAAATGTAATCAGACCTCTAACTAGCAAGCAAGTTTATTTGTAAATATTTCAAATTTATATCAACAGATATAAAAATGAAGGTCTAGAAACAACAAGTGGGTTTTAGTGAATTTACTATGCTAGCTCTCCAACCATGACTTCCACTTCACAGAACTTCGCCAGTGATAGAAAATTAAGGGGAAAAGGTTTGCTATTGCTAAGATATGGCTGGGTTTTAAATGTTCTTGGGTGATGGAATAGCTTTGTTGGATCTCTAAAGTGACCTTCTCAAAACAAGCCAATATTAACTCCTTTGTGCTAATGATTTTATTTTGGCTATCTGATATTTGTTTTATAATATTGATCAGCGGTAACAGATATCTTACAAAAACAGATAAAGACAAAACCCTGCCCTGAAAAGCTGCTATCAATAGAAGCTTCAGGAATTTAGTGGGGGAGGATGGAGGAAGACCAGACACTTTGTAAGAGTCTTCTCCACAACTTGAGAATTAATCTAGTCCATTGAAAGCCATTACTGAGTAGTTTGTTCAGCAGTTAGCTTCTGAAATACTGCAGTATTTTCAAGTTATCATACCATGATAGCTTTAGAGGCAGCACTTTACAGATACTTTGTTTAATTTGGCAATATGAGCAAAAGTAAGTACCTAGTGCCCTTATCAAAGCATCTTAAAACATACTACCGCCTGTTATCTGTGATACAGTGCTTAACATGCATCTAGAACTTGAGTTTCTTCTTTCATATTTATTTTGCTTAAAATAACTGCTTGTATGAAACAACAGATTACAAAGTAACATATGGAAGGCATTAGTATTCATGACTAACTTATTACAGTTTTTCCATACATAAAAGATCAACTAATCCATTACACTTAAACTGAATAGATAGGTTCCTGATGAAGCACTAGTACATCCTCCATTAATGGCTGAAGGAAGAGAAGGAAAAATAATCCTTATTTTTAAAATGTTTTCAACAAAAAACTTTTTGCCAATAAGAACAGTGTATTTGCTGTGGTAATTGCTCACAACTAAGGATAGCAGAGCTGCCCTAAAAAGAAACAACGAGGAGTCCGGTGGCACCTTAAAGACTAACAGATCTGTTAGTCTTTAAGGCACCACTGGACTCCTCGTTGTTTTTGTGGATACAGACTAACACAGCTATCCCTCTGATCCTAAAAAGAAAGAGAGACTATTGGCCTAACTCTGCTGATGCTTCAGAAGAAGAAAATTCATAAAGTTTTAATACTACTACAAACATTCATTTGGCACCCATCATGGTATTTAGGTGCTTTCATGTGGCTCCTACTCTCTGCTAGACTCTCATGAAGTAAATGGTTTAACTTTACTGCTCTCAAGATAGGTTGTTCAATTGTTTACTATCACATCAAACCATAAAAATCCTCAAAATGTCTAATTCAATTAATTTAACACAGAAAAGTCATGGAATCCATGGACTCCCTTAACAACAGTCCAAACATAGATGATTTAGCAGGGCTGAACCATAAGTATGCATCCAGTTTTGGCTATAGCATGACAGAACCACCAACTGCAAAGTACTAACTTACAAATTTAATAAAGAATTTAAGTATACCTGACCAGCTTATTCTACTTGCCATTGAATGTTTCCACCCCAAAAATCAGACTATTTTCTAACTGAAAAAATGCCAGAGAGCCCCCCTCCTGTACCAGAATCACAAAACCACTTCCTTTCAAAACAATTTCCATTTAAACCCAGCCCCACAAGCAGCAAATTGTGGAAACTAGTGAACCCACAATAAGAGTCATAGGTGCTGGAACTAGGTGTGTTGGGGATGCTGCCGTACCCTCTGGCTTGAAGTGATTTCCATCACATACAGGGTTTTACAGTTTGGGTCAATGGCTCTCAGCACCCCCACTATACAAATTGTTAAAGCACCCATGATAAGAGTCTATCTGATGCCAGATTGTTCTCCATCCTCTCTTCTCTGATTAATACTGAATTTCTCCAGTCCAGGAAACAGGAAGGTCCAGGATTGTTTGTCCCTTCTAAGATCAAAATATGACCAGAGCAAACAATACCAAAGCCTCAACTTTTTCTCTCATTCTGTTAATTATGAAACCCTATATTTGGTGCATAGGCTTCAGGAAATGAAAGGCAAGAAAAGAAGAGGGTTGTGGGTCAAATAATCAAATTCAAGTACTATTGTAAGTAGTCAGTCCTGTTGCCTTATATAAACAAAGAAAAATGTGAGAAAGTTACTTTGACTCTGCGTATCCTGAGCCTTAGCAGCGCTGGAACTAAGGTCTTGTCTTCATGGCCATGCCACAGACTACGTGGGTATGAACTGCAGCACACACTGATGTACTGTTGTAACTGCCCCGTGTAGACCTTGGTAGCACAAACTAAAGGGTAACTTGTTCACATTAATGTAATACTATAACAAACTATGAACCTTTTAGTTTGTGCTAGCAAGGGCAGTTACAGCACAATATTTCAGTGTGTGCTGCAGTTCATACCCCATAGTCTGCTCTGCAGGGAAATGTAGACAAGCCTTTAGTCTAAGCAAAAAAAAAGTTCTGCAAAGCTATTTATGATTTCTGACTGCTGCGCTGACTTTACTAAGGGCCAGTTTTTGATAACCATGCTCAAAGACGATACTCTACAACTAGTCACATTTAAGAAAATGGTTTAATGGGACTACTTGTAGAATGAATTGCTCTTCTACAGGAATGAATTGCTCTTCTACAGGAGTAAGGGAGTAGTTGGTCCTTTGAAGTATTCCAACACACTCTGGAGATGCCTCAATCACTTCATTATATGAAAAGCCTTAGGATAGGATCACTTCCTATGAGGAAAACTGTATTTACTGCACAAAGATGACTTGTTTAAGGATATTTAGAAAGTTGTACAGATTACATGCAAACCTGTTGCTGCTCCACAGAAATTTAATTCATCATCATTTTATACTTTGACACAAACTCATACAGAGCAGAGAATCTGGGCTAAGATTATATTATGCAGGAAAAGTGACTTAATGCATAAGATTCTGATACCAAAGTCTCTACGGAATCAATTTAGTGTTATTAATTTGTGGAAACTGATTATATGGATAGTGAGACAGTGTAGCCTTACTTTGTGATATATATCAAAGCAGAAAGTTCCAATACTGAACACTGGGAATCACAGTAGAGTATCTGAGGTCAAAGAAAGCACTTTAACAGGTTTGCTATTTAGGTCAGTGGCTCTCAAACAGTGGCTCTCAAACTTAAACCTCTGAGTGAGACCGCCCTTATAAGTTAAAAACACTTTTTAATATATTTAAGTGGACTTTTCTAGAAAGCATAGAAATTAATTTTCATAAATATAGATTAAATAGTTATTTACATAGTTTACATTATTTGTATGTGATTATACACACCTAAGTGAGCACGTCTATTGAAATGGTTGCTAAATCTCTAAGCCGTATTTTTAGATAGACTGATTTTAGTTAGTGCATTCCCATGGCATGTTTTATAATAGACATGACCTTTAGAAGTCAGGCTCTCCTTTAATGAGTTCGGTTTTGTTATACCTTTTAGATCTTATTTCTATTACATAGAAGGATTAATAGACAAGACTTTAGTCAGCAATACATTGAAACAATGAACTGAATATAAATTATCTTCATTCAGTTAGCCATTTAAAACTCTTCAGTGAGTGGCTGGAGAGATATTTTATGTAATATATATGAACACTACAAGTATGGGAGATTGATGGCACACAGCAAGCCCTGAATATTAAAGTAACTACAAGACTAGTAAGAGGAATGCCCTTCTTAGATGTTTGCAACAATAAGAGTAGGAGAGAAGAATCTGTCTCAACATATAACTGCAACTCAATACCCACATAATTTTTTTCCCAAATACACATTTCTTCTGTGATTTCACTGTAATGCTGCTTAAGATTGTATCTTCCACATTCTCTTTAGACTGCACTGCATCCCAGTGAAAAATTACAAATATGATTTTTCTTTAAACAGTGTTATTTCTGATGTGTGTATGTACAAATGAAATAGCTATAGCTGCCAAATATTTCCACGTATAAATTATTCACTCTACTTATGGATATTAAACAAAATTAAACAACACTAATGTACCAGGAAAATACTAAACTCGATCCAGAATTTTCATTCCTTGTAATACAGTTTATAGAGTCTGTTTACTGTGATATTATCACCGCCCCACTATTTTCCCTCTTTAAAAAAAAATAAATAAATAAACGAAAAATCCAGCATCCAGGCCCTCCTGTTTCCAAGAGATATTTCTTATGGTTATCTAAATAAGAGTTCTGTACTCCGAATAGCATGTATTCTTTTGAGTTCTAAAAATAAAAAGAGGAAAACATCATATCAGGACAATGCTGACCTCGGCACATACATTGGCCTAAAGGCCTCATGACAGTTGTGAAACATGAGCTTTTTCTCGTCAAGCTAATATAGAAATTCATGTCTCCATGCCACAACTCTTGTGTTTTGACAAGCAGACTTTCCAAATGGTTTATAGGCTTACTCTATTTAAATAGCAATAGATTCACCAGTGAACTCTTGGAGCTTTGCCCAGGAAAGCAAGCCATGTTCTATGTAGGAAAGATAGGGACATGGTTATTAGGCCCTTCACCTCTTATGTTGAAAATTATGGAATTAGCAGAAAGATGTAATAGTGAAAAATTAAAACTAATGAGAAGTGTATTTTGACATATTACCTTTGAACATTACATTTACCAGCTTTGCTCCCTGAAGTCCGTAGGAAATTCTGTCATTGTAAGGATGGCAGTATTGATTCATAGTCATTACAATATTTAAATAAACCAAAGCAGTCCAGTGCAAATATGAGCTGATTTTGATATAAAAGCAGAAAACACTATAGTTTCTACAGGCACCTCAAACTCATGATATAAAATTACTGCAAGTGGCAAGGTCATAAATAGCACTAATTGACAGGCTACTCTGTAATTTGGTTAGCTAAGATTTCAAACAATTATTTGAACTAAGTTTTTATGATAGGCCATATTTTAGAATAATCAATACAGTGTTTTATTGCTGTCCTCACATTCATGACATAATCTGCTAGTTTCATTATGTTAATGAAGTATCTAAAATGGACTTCAACAGCTGATGAAGGTACTATTGGGTGACATAGAAGCCTGAGATTTCAGAGATTAAACCCCTTAAAATAGTAGTATGCATACCTCACAAGCATTCCTCATTTTTCATTACAAAAAAGCTCCTTGCTCCTCCTCAACATAGCGCTGCTCTCTTCATTAAGAACTAGGATTTAAAAAGAAAGTGTCACAAGCAGTCCAGATTTTAAAAAGCAAGTATTATTTAAACCCACATAAAAGTCACTCCAGTACTATGGAGGACATTGCACATTAATTTATAACGTTTAAATCAAATTTTGAGCCCAGATTCTAACTATTTAAGAAGAAAACAAAAATGAGAAGTGCACAGTCAATGTATTACTATTTTGCAAGACCATAATCCCTCTCTCACAAAAAACCCCAATGCTTTGTGCTCATCTGATCCCTCTCCTTGCTTTCCTGCAGATAACTAAAATATCCTTGCTAGAGATGCTCAAATTCCTACAAACATAATTAATGGTATAACAAACAAAAGAGAATAAAAGATAAATGTTGTAGAACAAGAGGCTCCCTAAACCTTCTTTGACAAGAGTCTTTTCTAGTGAGCTTCATTCCACATTTCCCAGAAGTGTAATAGATTAAATCTTTGAGACTTCAATAAGTAGTGCCCTCTATTAATAGCTTCAGTAATACTGTTTCCTATTTTACACCATGGCATTAATTTGTTATCCTGTGCACGAAGTTGCACCGAACGTCAACTTTAAACAATATAAATATGAAGTTACACACACTGAGTTATGAGTGTTGGGGGATTCTTTTACATTTATTTCTATAACTGTAATACATATATTGTGTTTTTAGGAATTTAATAAATTTTCTTTTTTGGGTGGACTTTGTTTACATGTCCTTTATAATTTTAATTTAACTTACTTTGAGATTAAAAACAAGCTAAACATTGTTAATATTAAAAAGATAATGAATGATTTGTTTAGAGACCATTGCAATTTTCAGAGAAGCAGGAAAACAATATTTATTTCACAACAAAACATAGTGAGCGTTATAAAAAAAACTCAAGTCCCACTTTTGAAAAATAATTCTAATTTCCCATAATTAGCACAGAACCCCATAAAGAATATGAAGGATTTGAAAATACAGTACTTATTAGAACAGCTGTTTGTTTACAAAAGCATACATGGAATTCAGCTGACATATCTAAGCAGCATGCATAACTTCTCTAGCTTAAGGTGTTAAACTACTGAATAAAGTACTGGGTATGGAAAGACATATAGCAATCATTAAAATGTCACTTATATAAGTGCTAATGTGTTGGGGTAGGTTTGTTTAAGAGAGACTAAATATATTCCAGAGTTAAAAATCAGCATTCTTGAAAATGTCTTTTTTGTTTGCCCTCTGAAGAGCTCTGTAAATATAATAGTAAATATTACAAAATATCAAGATAACTACCTATGTTAATTTGCAGAAGTAGCAGTTTGCTGCATCTGAAAGTAATAACAGTTTGGCAAAAATCTTACTAACATCACAAATAATAAAAACAGTTAATACATGTATGGCAAATGAGTATATAACAAGGCTTTATCTACAGAAACACATCTGATAGGATGGTTATACTCTGAAAAGTGATTACCGGTAAGTGGCATTATCTTACTCAATAGATCTGTTCCCTCTGCATATTCACACAGCTAACTTTAGTGCCAAAACCAAATGTATATTTTTTTTTTAATTCCTGTTAGTCTATCAAAGTCAACAAGGTCGTAAGAGAATACGCTCAATTCTTCTTTTGGTTGGTTGACATAATTGCTTTTAAGTTCCTATTAGTACATTTGTGCAAAATAACAAGATTGCCTCGTTGTAAATGAGGGCCTAACATGGCCTGTTTAAGATTTATACCTGTGGGACAGCAGTAATTATTGAGTTTTGTTTTTGTACTTTTGATCTTTCCAAAGAAAAGCCTTTGATCATTTGGTGTGCTAATTTAAACATCTAGTATGAACAATTCAAACAATTATATATAATCTTAGCCCCATATCAAAACATATTGGGACAAAAAGTTATAGTAAGAAATGTCACAATGTCAGTGGAAAGAAAAATTAATTTAAATAAAACTATCAGGGGTCTCCTTAGGGGGAAACCTCTGCAAGGATACCCCCAGCAAGGATAATAAGCTCTTGTCCTGTCGGGGTGGGGAGAAGTTTGCCCACTTGCAGAAAATCCATCCCCCACAATAGTCAATCCCAAGAGAATCTGTAGGTAGCCCAAGAGATCAGGAAGGAGGCCCTATGCCCCCATCCATTGTAACCCCAGTGACACCTCCTCCCAGAGAGGCTTCTTTCCCACACTCTGGCTCAGCTGCTCCATTGGCACCATTATAAGGACACCCCTTACTGATGCAGCTCCCTGTGACCATGGCAGGGGCTAGACAGAAAAGGCAATACAACCAGAGTTTAAGTTCTGAAGGGCCAAAGTGTGAATACTCTCCCACCCCCCCACACTTCTCCCAGTCCGTCCAGCCTCTATCCCTCCCAAAAGTGCAATCTTGGTCCCACAAAGAGAGGGCTTCATCAGACCCTGTTGGTGGAGAGGCACTGATAGTATCATGGAGGCGAACCACAAACAGATCAAGGCAGGCATGATCTGTCCTCATGTTGCTTTTAAGCCTTCATTTCTGACTCCAGTTGTGTAACTTAAGTTTTCCCCCAGTAGAAGCCACAAGATATAGCTGCTGCTATGTTACACCTTAAAAGATCAACTTTTAATAAATAGATTTAGTAATCTAACCTAACAAAATGGGGTCTGTTGATTAGAGACAAGTGACTGTACTAAAGACTGAACATTCTGAAAGCTTAAATTATTATTTATCAGAGCTTGCTGAAAACTAAGATCTATAGAGACATAACTCCAATGTTACTAGGAACTATGCATGCACACCAACAGAAGAGTAGGCCTGTATATCTAACTAGCCAAGTTTCGTGGTAGCTCTGTTAATGAATATTGGAATGTTAACAAGATTATTAATATTTCTTCATGGTCTCCTTTATCTGATACCAGCTGACATATCAAGTACATTTTAAAAACAATGCTTTGTCAGCATTTAAAGCCAGGTCTACAATAGAAAATATTTGCTGATATAGCTATTCCAACAAACCCTCCTCATGTAGGCACAGTTTATACTGGCAAAAAATGTGCTTCTGCCGCAACAGCTTATACCATTCCCCCCAAATGAAATAAGCTATATTGTCAAAAGTACTTTTTTGCCAATAAAACTGTGTCTACAGTAGGGCATTAACAGTATAAAAATGTCAGACACGCACCACGTGTGACATTACGATATTGGCACAAGTTTCAAGTATACAGATCTGGCCTAAACTGTGTTTTTAAATGGTTACATAAAACTAGATTTTTCAAAAGTAACCTTCTAGCCACAAGGATTATTAGTTTTGCAGTAGCAACCAAAGAGTCCAATCACAACTGCATCCACCATACAAATGCATAGACAGGTGTCTTCTCAGGAAAACTTACAACATGAAAGACAAACACCAACAAATTATGGGAGGAAAGGGGATACAACATACAAGAAGAGTAATCCATTTTTATTTTTTTTAATTCCCCAACTACCCTTCAGCTTAGCCCTTATTAGTGCCTTTCTCCCCTTCCTCCCTCAGGCTACAGACCTTGAAGCAACCTTGTTCTATTTTTCTCCCCCAGAGAAGGTTCCATGTCTGAAACATAACCTCTAATCTTATTTTCTATTTTTAGCACACATTTCAGGAACCTTCTCGCATTTTTTTAAATTAAATATTCTCTTCTGCAGTGGACTGTGGTTCCTACATCAGAATGCACTGAGTATTTTAGAATTTGTGAGCCTACACTCACAACTGAGGAAGATTTTATTTTAATTTTGAATTAAGTTTGAGTTTGAATATTTTATTCTATTTTTAGAATTAATTTGAAAGACTTCACTGTGAAGAGACCTTCCAGTATTATGGTTAGTATTCCACTTCAATAGCAAAGACAGTTTTACTTGTTTGAGTTTTTAATCGAAAACACACCATTTAATACACAAACATTTAGAACTGCATATGTTGCATTTTGGTTTTGCAAAGCAAAACAATTCCCAAAGATTTAAATATAGTTAGTGCATATTTGTAGCCATTAAGCTTATAGTCTTGTTAGTTGTAGGTTTTTCATTATGCAGTGGAATAATGATTCTCAATGGCAAATACTTATAGCAAGTCTTTATGCAAACCTGTTAAAGATCCTCTTTTTTACTATTTTGTGCACTGATCATCTGGTTTAGTACCATGGAATTTCTTGCCCTAATTGGATTAAGGTCCTTGGTTGGCCCCTGAATTGTATGTCATCAACAGTAATTCTCTCCTGTACCTAATTTGAGCTGTGAAGGTATTAAAGGAATGTTTAGGGCCAAATTTTGTCTCCTGCTACTCAAACCCAAGTAATCTGGCTTGAGTGCTCCCTGGGAAGGAATCCTCCCTCCGAAGGTTACTGAAACACCAAAAGAGCTTTTCCCATTATTTATGTAGCCTCAAGGCTGTCATGATGTCTGCCGCAGACTTGCCCTCCACTCACAACACAGTGGTAGGTTTATATTTGGAGAATTTACATTGTTGCAGGTTCTCCAACCATATGCCAACCCTCCACCTCACACCCTGCAGTGTGCTGTGGATGAAGACCCATACAGCACAGATCCTCAGGGAATGTGTGCAGCTCCCTACAGCTACATTGTGGAGAAGGGACAATGGTTTCTCCATTATGCATGAACGCCTACTCATTGTGTCAAAAATAAGTGACTGGCACAATAATCTCATACATTGATTGTGCAATACAAGAGACTTCCACTGTACTCATTTTAAATTAAATGAGTTCAGAAACTATCTTGATGCACTTCTAGTGTTCCCATCACCCTTGTACCCAGACACTCAAAACTACACCAGTTTACATCTACACTATTAGTTGTTAGTTAAAATAGTGGTCAGTATAGAAGCTTGCTTACAATCAAATTGTCCCAACTAGCTCACAAGATTGCTTAACTGCACTTGTTTTAGACATAGCTGAATGAGATGATCTGACCACAGAAGCAAAACCAGGAAATGGGGATAAGAACATAAGAATGACCATACTGGGTCAGACCAAAGGTCCATCCAGCCCAGTATCCTGTCTATCAACAGTGACCAATGCCAGGTGTCCCAGAGGGAGTGAACCTAACAGGTAATGATCAAGTGATCTCTCTCCTGCCATCCATCTCCACCCTCTGACAAACAGAGACTAGGGACAACATTCCTTACCCATCCTGGCTAACAGCCATTAATGGACTTAACCTCAATGAATTTATCTAGTTCTCTTTCAAACCCTGTTATTGTCCTAGCCTTCACAACCTCTTCAGGCAAGGAGTTCCACAGGGATTGTTTGACTCCCAATTCAAATACCAAGACACAGAGTTTAGCAAAAAATGTTTAAAGTTTACATAGTATATTTTACAATAATCTATATTATAATAATCAGAACTAATGTCTCAATAAATACCACTGACATTTGTTCCATGTTCTCTGTCTACAATTTCATGCTTCCATCCCATTTTGGACATGGCATCCTAGGTCAATATAGCTGTGACTTTTAAAACTGCTATTTCAGCTTTCATTCTCCATCTAAGACAGGAGAAAACTTTAGGATATCAGTTTTTTAGAAAACCAAACAGCTTAAGTTTAGAACTTAACTGAAAATCTGTGAGGTAAAATTTATTTTTAGTTTGTTGCTTTCTGAACTAAAGATTTGGGACAAGATTTGAGAAGGGTGACATTTCTTTATAAAAGCAGTAGCTAGAGTGGGAGAACGGCCTCCATCAGTGAACGGTAAGGAGAACTAGGCTGGAAGAGTAAATAGAGCAAACAGGCTGAAGAGTTTAGGTGAATAAAATTTAAACTGGAGAGGGATGAGGCATTTTGAATAAAACACAGCAGCCTCCCTTAGCTGGATTTAGAAATGGACTGGAAACTAGTAACAATAAAGATGTTAATATTTTGTTTCTGCATTTTTAAATATAGCATTGTCAATCTCAAGCATTTAAATATTATAAGTCAGTCCCCAATATATCATGAGATTTTAAACATAATATATTTGGAGTTCTTTCTATTTGCCTTCTGGTTTTGAGTCTTTGGGGTCCACACTTTTCTTCTCTGCAGCCAGGATGACTAGAAACTTTTTAAAAAAAAGAAAAAGCTGAGTTTCTCATATAATCAATGCCCGCAAGAGCTGAGGCTTTAAGAAAAAACACCAAATATCTCTAGACTCATGATAAAATTATGATGTTTTTTAATCAAGTTAATAAAATCATTTGCCAAATGAAAAAAAGACTTTAGGGGAGAAAATCTTTAGACTTCTAAAGAGGGGATGATAGTGTTTAAAATGCAAAACAGACAAAACTTCCATTTTCCAGTGACCCTTCAATAACTGCTCTAAAAAATTTCTCAAGTTATATTGTGTTGTCGCACCATCCTAGTCTCCAACAAATTGCTCAATTAACAAAAACTAATACAAAATTACTTGTCAAGAGCAGCTCTTAAATATTTGAAAAATTGTTTCATATTATTCCAAGTTTTTATATGAAAGTACAGAAATGAGAAGAATAGCTGCTGAAGTCCTGCTTGAAACACCCAAACATGTTTTCACTCCAGATCATCCCAGGGTTAAATGAACTAAGTTTATATAGTTTCTAAGTTGCGTAACAAAATTATTTATCTCATTTGTTGTAAAAAATGAGTTCCCAGGTATATTACCACAATTTTCCATATCAATAACTTGCTGTAGCTCTTTAAATTGTAATTGAGTTCTTTTCTACATACACTATATGGCAGGTTCACATCAATTTTAAGTGATTTCACAGAAATATTGTGTATCTCTGCATATCCCATATTGGGGAATGTATCTCATACTCCTTTGTTTTAAGTGTTATGATTAATGGAGCCAGGCTTTCTTGGCAAGTAAGTAGAGAACAAAATATGGGCTGGAAGATTAAAAGATGGATTCTGAGGCATGAGATGAACTAAGCCTTCAATAATGTGAGGTGTATGCCTATAATTACACAATAGTTAAAAATAGTTTAAGAGGCTGCTGGTATGACTTAACTGTTACTACATTACACCTGCACATGAGAAAACCTAGATTCAAAGCTACTGTGGTTCACTCAAAGCAAGAAGAAAAATAATTGGAATAATGATGGTGGAGAAATGCTCTACCTTTATGGGGAAGATATCTATCTACTACTGTACATTGTTTGAAACATTTCCTAATGACTGACTGGCAATGCATTCCCTGAACTGTTAGCTGGATATGTTGGTCTTCTATTAGGGTAGTGACATGAGAAAAGGTGGAGACAGAGTGAGCAACCACAACAATGACCCATTTAAAATGCTACGTTTTTGCTTCATAGTGCTAAATTCCCTAGGTATACCATGCTGGGATAGGTAGGGTTGCCAGGTGTCCGGTTTTCGACCGGAACGCTTGGTCAAAAAGGGACTCTGGCGGCTCCGATCAGCACCACCAACCAGGCCATTAAAAGTCTGGTTGGCGGTGCTGTGGGGCCTAAGGCAGGCTAGTCTCTACCTGTCCTGGCACTGCGCTGCACCCCGGAAGTGGCCAGCAGGTCCAGCTCCTAGGCGGGGGGGCCTTGGGGCTCCGCGTACTGCCCCCATCCCTAGCACCAGCTCCGCACTCTCATTGGTAGGGAATTGCAGCCAATAGGAGCTGGGGAGACAGTGCCTGTGGGCGAGAGCAGTGTGTAGAGCCTCCTGGCCCCCCTGCCTAGGAGCCAGACCTGCTGACCACTTCTAGGGCACAGCACAGTGCCAGAGATGTCAGAGGTAAGCCCATGCCCCAAATCCAAGCCCCAATCCCCTTCCCCAGCTCTGAGCCCCCCCAAACCTGGAGCCCCCTCCTGCACCCCAAACCCCTCATCCCCAGCCCCACCCCAGAGCCTGCACCCTAACTCCCTGCCCCAGGCCAGAGCCCCCTCCCTCACCCTGAACCCCTCATTTCTGGCCCCACCCCAGAACCTGCACCCCCAGTTAGAGCCCTCACCCCCTCCCACACCCAATCTCCTGCCTCAGCCCAGTGAAAGTGAGTGAGGGTAGGGGAGAGCAAGCCACCGAGGGAGGGGGAATGTAGTGAACACGCCTTGGAAAGGGAAGGGCAGGGCCTTGGGGAAGGGGTGGGGCTAGGGTGGTCAGTTTTGTGTGATTAAAAAGTTGGCAACCTTAGAGATAGGGTGGGACACAACACTCTGTCTTAGTTTTGGCTAAACGTAAAATAAAGAATTGAAACAAAGCATTCTCTTAAATAATAAAGTAGTGCTTGCAAATATAGATGTGCAACAATGTTTATACAATTCTGAAATATCAAGCAATGGGAAGAATATTCTTGCTCTGCTTTCAATTCAAGATCACAGTTACTAAACGCACCAAAAAGTATGGCTTTTTGAAAATTTTCAACAATGGAATGGTCAATTTTAGAACTTGGATACTTACACTTTTGTAAATATGATTTGGAAAATCAGATTTTAAAAGGTCAAATTTGCAACCAAAATAGATGCTATCACTTTAATATACAACATCCTCAAAAAGATTTTTTTTAACAAGTACTTCTCCCATTAGTGATAAATGGCTCATTCCATTCCCCAAGACATCCTAGCCAATGTAATGCCTCAGTGTCCAGTCAGCTAACAATGGGTTCAACAATCTCAAATGCTTTATTGAAAGTTTGTGGGGTTTGTTTGTTTTTTTTTGTTTTTTTTGTTTTTTAAGGAAGCAATCAGAATTTTTAAATGTGAAATTAGGCCTTTCAATCTCTTCCTGCCCCCAACGCTCCTGAGCATCTGCCACTTTCAATCCCTTTCAATATCAGTAGAAACTTGGCACAGTTGCTACTATACTACAGCCGAATTAATGTTAATGAAAATTTCTTCATTATTTCATCACTCTGTAACCTGCTCCATAGGCACAGGTATTTCCTCTTCTCCCACCCTTACAGAAGCACAGCATGCTTACTCCAGGAAGTAAGAAACCACAAATGAAGTTTCTGTTTCCTTCATCGTAACATTGAGCACTACTCACCAGGCCACAGAGCTAGCTAATTTTATTTATTTCTAAAATGTTTGAAAGCACACTGCTTTGAGAGACAATATATGCCTTCTTTATCAAGTATCCTATTTATAGGTGCTTTGAATTAAATGCATTAAACTTAGCAAGAAAAACGGCTAGTAAATAGAATCTGCACAGCTAAGGGAAGGAGTAACTACTTAAACCAGCTGCAAGAGAGTCAAAACTGGTTTCTGTCTCTTAAATGTAGTTGAGGTGTCCCTGCACTGGACTGTGCTGCGTAAGTCACACTCATCTCGAGTTCATGAACTTAGTTCCATTTCAACCTATCAATTTTTTCAAATTTAACTTGGCCTCTATAACAGTAGTAAAATCTTTGAATATATATAAATATATGTTCCCTTCTTTATACATCTGACTATTAAATAGAGCAAGACACTCTGGCAATGATACCCCAAGCAACTGTGTATGCTTACAGACCCTAATCCATCCCTGTGCAGAGCATGTTTCTCCCAATGACTACACTCACTGTATTCAAATATTTTACCTTCTCTTTTGCTGGAATATAGGTGAAAGTGCTAGTGACAAAACAGCAGCATAGACACAATTCATTGGCTTTGGCAGTACAGGAGCTTGGGCAGGAGGGAGAGCTCTTGCTAGTGGCAAGGGATTGTGTTTGCTACTTCTGCCACTGGCATTTTCACCTACATTCCAGCTGAGAGAAGATAAAATATTTGAAGCAGGAAGTTAAAGAATGGCTTTTTCCACCTATGTCCCAAAAGAAGCAGAGTGAAACAATTTTTTATGCAACAATTGCATTCTGCGGCTGCTTGAAGACAAATCATGCAGTGGGATTCTGCCACAGAATTAAAAGGTCTGGGAAAACATGAGTTCCCTGCCACTAGAAAGTAAATTCAGCCTCCTATTTTCACTTTACTTATTAAAACTCCTCTGTTGCTCTTTTTCCCCCACAGACAGAGGTAAAAACAAACAAAACAAACAGGCAAGCACTGATTCCCCTGCTAATGTTTCTAATGTAAAATTTACATGCCTACACTTGGACTGTGTTCCAGTATCATTGATGTCACCTTTGTAGAAATAGTGTAACTGCTGCTGCACAACCAAACAAGGTAGCACATTTATGTGGTGTAAAATTTGTGGCTTTTAAAGACTTTTCAACAATAGTAGCAGAATTTAAATCTCCCAGCTCCTGTATTTAGAAATTTAGAAACAGACAATGGAAGAAAATCCCAAACAGATTATTGTGTCTCATTCATTTATAAAATTATTTTAATAGCAGCAATTTGGAATTAAGCCATGAATGGGAGTAACAGTGATCAAAATGTTTTAGTATGACAGACCAAGAGCTTCTCTCACTCTACCACACAAACACCCTGGTTGTGTGGGAGACGAAAGAGTGCCCCTTGGATGCAGGGAAGGAAAAAGAATGAAGAAAAAAGTATCACTAACCTGCATACCAAAACCCATATAAAATGGTAGGAAATCCTCCTACAACTTCGAGTTGGTAAATTTTGCTCTGCATTTCCCAGCTAGTGTTCCAGTCCTCACTCTATCTGATTAACATACAGAAGGAGAAGCAAACATCAACAGAAAAGAGTCACCAGCAGAACAGAAACCAACAGTGTGGGAGATGCATGAGGAGCCCTGGACCCAATAGCAAAAGAGGTGATTGATTCTGAGATCTGGGATTAAAATTGGGAGGAAACCTTTAAAATCTTTCAGTGTTCATTAAAATGAGAGATAGAGAAAGGAAGAGGAAGTGCAAGTGGGAAAAAAAGAGGGGCATGGGAAAATGAGGGTGACTGGATTCAGCAAAAGAAGGGAGAAAGAAGACTGTGGATTTGGCAAGTAAAGTGAATGACAGTGGGGTTTTTTCTACCCAACTCCCTAACTAAAGACAATATTTCAAGTGAAGTCTAGGTCTCTTCTCTAAAATAAGAATTCTATGTGCCTGTTTGAGAAGCAACTCATCTGGATGGGCTGGTATAGGAGAATTTTAGAGAATGAATCAACTGTTAAAAATTTAAGCCACTGGCCTCCAGCCCTTTCTGCATCTAATCAATACAATTAGATTTAAAATTAAAATAATATTTCTAGATCCTGTACTATAACGCTGATTGAAAGTTCCTCTGCATATTGAACTGTGGTTATGTGCCGGTCATTAAATCATTTAAACTGGCAGTCACTAGTAAAATGTAGCTAGTTGGTCTGATCTAATGTGTTTCTTGTGTCTGGAAAAGAAATTCTTCCACTGACTTGTCTTGATGCCTTTCACATTGTTGGCCTTTCTTTGCCTCCAGGATTGAAGTATGTAGATTCCATTTAAGTACACATTCCTTTGTCCACATCTTGGACAAAACAGAGCATTTTTACTGGTAAGAAGTGTTACTTATCTACCTCAAACAAAAAAGTGTTTTAATAGTGCAAGAAAATAAAGTCTATACTATTAAAGTTTCTGGAAAATAGTTGTTCAGGATTGACAGAAAGCCTCATATTCTATTTAGATTTTTATACCACACCCAGTATTGTACCCTGAAAGGCTTTGCCACAATTTATCTCTGTTTTAAACTTCTCAAATGTTAAATGAAGTGTAATCCTCTAGGGTCATAACAGAATGAAATGTTAACTATTGTGACAGGGCTGGGGGGACTCCATCCAGTGTGGGGCAAGTGTGCCCCGTCTCCCTTAGGGTGTAGGTGCGGAGCGTACGTAACCTGGGTCTATGCCTCCGTACCCCGAGTCAATATACTCGCCCCTCTTAGCAGGGCAATGCAACCCAATGGCTGGAGTCAATAGATATGCCCCAGTCAGCAGGGCAGTAAGGCTTACCAGACAAAGTCAAGGGATTCGCCCCAGTCAACAGGGTAATTAGGCTCAGTGGCCAGTCAATAGATTCACCCCAGTCAGCAGGGCAGTAAGGCTTACCAGACAAAGTCAAGGGATTCGCCCCAGTCAACAGGGTAATTAGGCTCAGTGGCCAGTCAATAGATTCACCCCTGTTAGCAGGGCAGTAAGGCCTGGTGGCCAACGTCAATATGTTTGCTCCTGTCCATGAAGTAGTAAGTACTAGTGGCCACCACGCACAAAAACAGCGGGGGAGCGGCAGGGGCTTGGGTAGGGGAGCTTGGGCCCTCCCTCTGCATTGGGCCCCAGCCCAGGAGTGGCAGGAGCACATGCCACTGAGTCAGTGTGGGGGGTCCAACCAAAACACGCTGCCTCAAAATTCCAGTTCACTAACAGGGCCACAGTCTAATTCCCCTGGGCTGCTTCCTACTGTGGTTCTGGGAGTCTCTGCTGCCTCCGGGTTCCCTGGTCTGCACTGTCCCCGGCAACTCTGGACTCTGCAGGGCCTCTGTGGGTACCCTGGCGTTTACCTGAGTTGCAGCATTTCCAGCTCCCATGTCCTTGGGCTTCGGCTGATCTTTGGCTGGAGCCTGCGGCGTGCATCCTTCCTCTCCAGTGGTCAGCCCCAAATGAGCTGAGCTGCTCCCTTTTATACTAGTGCATTTGGAGCATGCCCAGTAGAGATGAGGGGACATGGCTTCCTCAGACCACAATGTAGGGATAACCCTCCCCATCCAGTGCGGGATGTGTGTGCCCCATCACAACTATGAATTGGCTATTTAGATACATTTTCTTCCCATAGCCTTCATACAAAGTCAGCTTCAACATCTCAGTAGATTTTGAAGAAAAAATGGATTTGAGAACTCCAGAAAACTTGAAGAGGGAGCAAGTGTTTTGTATAAAGGTCAGCAGGGCTTCCAACTGACCATTCTAGTCTGCCTCCAGTGAACACTGAGGCAACACAATCCATCTGGAAGAACTGGCAGAGATCAGTTTGAGAAAGAACTGCTTTTCATAATCAAAAAACAAAGAATCAGTCTTCCCATGCTACAAACTACAAGGCACCAGTGTCTGAATATTAAATATAAGGAGGGCAGTTGTTACCTAAGGAGAAGGTCTCTGAAATACTATTGTTTCTATTTACAGAATTGCTAAAATAGGCATCCAGCTATACTCTAAGTGATCTTGACATAATGAACTTGCTACACATGTATTTTTAAGTTAACCCATCATAAATTCCTTTCCTCACCCCCACCCCATCAGACAATTCCCCACTCCTACAATTTCATTTCCCTATCATTTTCAAAAGCTTGAGAAAATAAGATGAGTCTTGCAACAAGCCCTGAAGGTCATCAGATGTGGAGAGGAGGAGGGTATAAAATAAGAGACCATGGCTTCCTCATTTACTCCTTCTCCCCCATCTCTACACATGGCAGCAAGAGCATTTGAAAGACAAAGAACCATCACTGAACTGTGGGGGGGCACAGTCCTAACTGGAAGGTTTTCTAGTTTTCTAGCTTCTAGCTTTTGGGTGAGAAACCATTTTTTGCTTTCAAATCTTATTTAGCTTGGTAAAGTTTAGGAAATAGAACTGGTTACAAAAAAAATAAAAGATAAACACACAAGCTAACTTTTATGCCTTTTCACTTATAATCACATAAAATCTATCTTTCTCTAGTTAATAAACTTGTTTTTAATGTTTCATCTAAACCAGTGTGATTTCGTTGACGCGTCTGGGGAATCGCTACTCAGATTAACAAAGGCTGTGACATAATCATTTTCTTTGATAAAAATGACAAATTATTTAATGAGAGTGCTCTGTTCAGTAGAGTGCTAGAGAGTGAAAGATGCACATTTCTGGGGTGTGAGGCTGGGCTAAGAATTTCTGAACGTCACCCTGTGTCTATTCATGAGTGGCTGGGAGAGCATTCATGTAACTTTGCTGGATATGCCTTTGCATGCGAATGGCTGAGAATGAACAGAGCCTGGAGGGGTTTGCTGTTTACTAGAAAAGAATTGTAAAAAGTATTCCGGGCTGGAGAATTAAGGGGACACTGCTGTTCAATAGTGCAGCTTGTACAATCAGTAAAACCCTTGCTAGTGTAGATGCAATTATACTGCCATAAAAGTGCCCTATACTTGTATAGCTTACTCCTCTTCCTGTACAGGTATACACATCAATTTATACCTGTATAATGCACCTTTATGCAATATAACTGCATCTTTACTAGTGAGAGTTGTACTCCTTTAACTATATTGGTATAGTGAATGCTGTGCAACTTTCAGATGTACACAAAGCCTCACTCTGTAGCCTACCATAACTACTTGTATTTTCTCATGTTTATCATGTAAGTTAACAGGGACAACAAAAGGAGACCAGTACAGCAGATACACAATTTTCTCACTCCAAAACAAAGTAAGAGGAGGCAATCAGGTGGACAAGACACATTTACTTCCCAGAGAAAAAAGAAACTTTTGAAAAACAAATGCCCTGTGTCTGCTAAAGCACTTCAAAACAGAATATGGATTTACTACTTCCTGTTGACAGTTATGTTTTAAAATATTAAAATTTAAATACTGTATTTAATTATGTGTGTCTATGTAGAATCTTCTTCTTTGTAATTTTACATCAATGGCTTGGAAAAAATTTATGTTTTCTAAGTCCCCATAAGTCACGTGTATTACCTTTCATTAGTATTGCATTTGTAACTGCAACAGCTTTTACAAATAAAGTTTGTTTGTTTGTTTCTAAGAAACTGGCAAGCAAAATGTCAGTGGCAACAAAAATGTAACAGTAAAGAGAGCAGCAGCTAATGGATGGTTGCAATCTAGACTAAAAAACATAATTAATTAGTATACAACTTCCCCCCATACACAAAAAGAAGTTTGGCTTTTAACATGAAACAACTGTGGCAACATCGTCTCCCAGTCAGACCAGCATCAGACAGACTGGCCCTCTCTGTATCAGTGGTTCTCAGACTTGTAGTCCATTAAGAGCTTTTTGGTGAGACATAGATAAGAAGATTTCAAAACATAAGGGAACGCAGATCCATAAGAGGATCTCTCTTCCATCAAGTTGCCCGCAAAATGAGAATTCACTACTCTAAACTAAAAACAATGAGTAGGAGGGTGGGAAGAGGGGACTTTATGGAGAACTCCACATTTTTGCATACCAACGGCTGAAGTGGTGAGCAAAGTCACCAACAAAAGAAACTTAAAACTGGCAAGATTTCACACCTTTGTATTGTACTTAAACAATCAAATGAAGCAGCACTGCCACATGCTAATTTAAAGATGTGTGCACAGAAATGGACTAGCATAGCTTTATTTAAAGTATTTGAAAATGCATTAACTTGCCATAAAAATCAAGCTCTAGAACTGACACACTGCCATTTCCAAGATCCAAATTCTGTTTAACCGATTAATAGATTTCAAAGCCAGAAGGGACCTGCATGTTGCAGTCCATTACATTTCACCCATTTATCTACGTATTGATCCAAGTAACTTATGTTTGACTAAAGCATACCTTCCAGAAGGGCATCCAGAGTTGACCTGAAGTCATGAAGAGATTTCTAGGCCTAGTCTTTAAACATCAGGTCAGAAGGAGCTCAGAATGTGCACTCCTGAGGTGGCAGGAACACCTCGTGTTGTTCAAACAACCACCCTTACAATCTGAAGGGAACCCATCCAGCCCTCAGCTGAAAATATGGTCACCGTGGTATGGAGAGATGAGTGAAGTAAAGAGAGCCTCTGGTACCTCTCTAAGAGATGTGCAGAGGATACATAATTAGAGGGTGAATCACATTCTAGTAAACAGTTATCTAACTGACCACATGCATAGCTTAATCAAATGTCATAAAAATATAAACCATTCCAGAAAATGAATTGGAAAAAAAATTCTTCAAAGGAAAAAATACACTGTCTTTTCCCAAAATGATCTCACTAAATCTTGTGTGTTGACTACAGATTTACTCTATCATACCTATCCGTCACCACAAAAATGTGACATTCCTATACAAAAACAAAATATGTATCATTAGTGGTTTTGAACAGATTTCACATCCAGTAACATCTGCAGAGCAATAGATTTCACTTAACCAGACCTAAATCTTTTTAACCACAAAACCAAGCAATAGATTAATTTCAAAATAGCACAGGTCAAATGTACTACCTTTCCACAATGATAAAAATAATAACTGCTTATGAACAAAGATTACCATACTAGATTACTTCCTGCCCCCAAATCCCTAAATTGCTATTTCACTCTGAAGACTAAATATGATACGAAAAAAATTAGACATTCTACTTAGTATTGGTAATATGAATTAGAAGACACGCAAGAGCTTCCAAATTGATTCATGCTAAATTCAAATCTACTTCAACTTTTAAATTATGTTTCATAATTTTGTACCAAGTTTGCTAATTACCCAATTTTTGTTTTGTTTTGTTTTTGTTTTTAAACAATTGACTCTTTCTATACAGTCATACCCCACTTTGGGCCCGAAACTGAGTCAAAGTGCTGAATCTGACATTATGATTTGTTGTCCTGGAAATGATTGGAATGTTTAAATAAACAGGATAAAAACTGAATAACTCATGAGGATGATTTTAGTTGTCTACAAGGAACTGAATTAAGGTAGCAGAGAATTGTATACGTTATGAGGTTTTACATCAAAAATGTAAAAGTCAACAAGTACTTGTTTACATGAAAATAATCTAGGTAATAATGGTATTTCCCTCCGTGGAAAAGAAATTGATTTTTACAGAATCAGCATATCACCAAGCTCTATTGTGTGCAGGTCTTACATAGCAGTTAACATGGAGATTTGGGGAAAGGATTGCTGTGAATGTATTAAAATAAGTGTAAGTTTTTATCTTTGCCTAAAGGGGGACACTATTTTTAGAGTGTTAAATTAATCTTTCCGCACCGTATTAAGGAACTTGCCTATGTTGCCTGTTTGTAAAGGTCTGCTTCTTATAAAGAAGCAACAAAATGGCTCACATAAGCTTATGGCTACTTAAAAAGTAGCAAAAGTTGCTGCTTGTCCAAATGGTTCATCATAATTCCAACCAACATACTTTTGATCATAGGCAGTAGATAATTTATCCTGAAGCCATGAAACAAGCAGTCATCTTTTTGGACCATGAAGATGAAGGGGATTAGAGACCTCAGAAATTCAGCCACAGGTTTTCAAGGAACATGTGATCTGGACACTGAGGGGTTTTGCCTTATTTCTCTCTGGAGGATACTTTCATGCTTTTTTACTCTCTGCCTATATCCTTTCTGAGACCATATCTGCAGGATCTACAATCTGTATTGATGGAGCAGGAGCTTGCCTAACTCAAGAAGAAAAATCCCACAAAGCCACTGATCTGATATTGCACACTGCAGGTCTGGGCCTGCTTCAGAGGAATTTGCCTTCATCCCAGGAAGTCTTGGGAAATTCTTGATACCATCCAAAACCACAGGCAGCACCAGGGTAATATGCTCACAGTGAGATACCCTACCTAACAAGCATGAACCACATTCTCTGCCAGCTTTGGTTTCGGAATGGATTCGAGATACAGTGCACTGGAATAATTTAACTAAAGTGACTGTAGCATGAATCATAGTAGCGAGGTCCTCATTGAAAAGAAAAAGGTCACAATGGGTCTTTTTACCCTCCTCCTAACTTTTGGCCATCTGATGAAAACTTTAATATTCCATGACTCCCTTTAAAAAGTCCACCCTGAAACTCAGCATGTTAGAACAGAACATTAAAGGGGCACATCATTTTGATAAGAGAAAGACAAGCTTCCCTTACGACATGTTTGGAAAAGATTTAAACAAAAGCAGGATTCTGCTCTTCTATTTCCACATTATACCAAAATGTTTAAGATTCAACCAACCCCCAGGGAATATTATTTAATCACACTGTATCACTTCATGCTGGGCATTGAGCACAATCCTGATTTACAAAGCAAAAGTAATTACTACAGCGCTGGAATTGGAAGTTCAATCAACATTCTTCTACCCAAAAAACAGCTAATGTGTTTAAAAAGTTTTAGTTAAAAATCTCCACTATATTGTCAGGAAAGAACAAAAACAACATAGCCAAGACCTGAAAAAAAATTCAAGGAGAGCCTGTTTTGGTCCTAAATTATCCGAATTCTCCATATAATCTGTATTCTCTAGATGTGTTTACAAAATGGAGGAAGATTAGAATTACACAAATAGCACAGTGAAAAGTGACCAGAGGAAATGGTGAAAAACTTAGGGAAAGACAGTTATACTTATCCAAAAACCACTAGAAAAATCCAACAAGCAAGTGAAAAAGCAAGAAACAAAAGATGGCAGGGGAGGATTATGTCCCTATTCCAAGACAATAAAAATGTTGCTAAGATTTAGCTAACATTAAAATACTTACCACTAATTTCAGAGGGAAATACTACCTTAAAAGAATGATTTAGTTTTAAAAAGTAATTAGAAAGACAAGAAAAGGTTACAATTTAAGAGTACATTTTAGCACATCTTTCCAATGAGTCATCTTAAAAAGTTTCCTTGTACATTTTTGCTATTATGTAAAGTATTATTAGTATGAATGGGCATACCCTAAGCTTACAGGAAAAAGGTGAAAGTAAACATTTTAAGAGCACCAAACAGATACAAAGAATTCTTCAAAACATTTTTAAATAAATACAGTATTAGGCAAAAAGAGATATTTTCAGCAAATGCTATGTTCCCTTTTGTGGACTTCCCTTAGCACGGACAGATTTTTTATTTCTCCTTCTCCAAACATAAGCCGTAGTACATCACATCTCATTTAGCTGAAGGTACACATCCACAACTGCTCAATTCAGTTTGTAATTAGATGTACTACTGGATTCCTCACTGATATTAAGCTCTCATATAGCTGCATCTGTGAGCTATCATCTCATACTAGTTACAAGATTCCATCCCACCCTGATGATTTCCAATATTTTAAATCCAATATTTTAAAAAGTCTGATAAAAAAATGTTCACTATGCCTTCTATAAAGATACATATTAAAAAAAAAAACAAAACAAACAAACAAAGAACATCCTACCAAAACAAGACAATGCACACACTTTTTCCTTTGGGGAGATAAAGGAATAAAAACATGTGACAGATGTTAGTCACGTCACTTAATGCAATATTGGATGGCAGTCAGATAATATAAGTGATGAGCGCAGCATACGAACCTATATAGAATAGAATCTAAAATTCAAACATACTGACTACACCATCTTTGTTGTTTTAATCAGTGCAGTTTAACAGATGCTTATTCTGATAAGCAATCTCATGTGTCACCTGATTGCAGCCTGTGTACCAGCTTGAAAATCTCTGTCCTACAGCATAACAAATCTTGTTTAGAGTGTTAGAAGTCCTACATTGGGCCTGTTATTCCCACCCCATATACACAGATACTAATCTTTTATTCCTATATACAGATTTTAGCAGTTCTTCAGCAACACACACATTAGTCCATATGCCTCTTTATGGCCTTCTCTTTCCATTCTTTCACTTCTGAACACACTCCCTAGATATCTCCTGTTCTCATTCTCCTTCTCCTCTCTCTTTTTCTATCCTAAGGCTGCTGCAATCCAGGACTTTGGAAGCCCACAACTTGCACTGTGCAAGGTTTTATAACCTTGAAACAACTGCACATAATAGGATATTCACCCCAATTTTTCTTAGACTACTCAAAGCATCAGTTCTTACTGAAGAAAAAAGAATAAAACAAAAAACTCATATAGCTAAGCCAAGCCATTTCTTAGATATGACAATACAAAACACTGTTTGAAAATGTTCCCAAGAAGTGGAAATACCTCATTTTTAAACACCAAGACATCGTGTCCAATTTGCTTCAAATTTCACAGAAAAATTCAAATCTGATAAATTGCATGTGGACATTTAAGATGGATTGGTTTAGTTTTGGCAAAGTCAGAGCGGGTGGTCAAAAAGAACTCCCCAGAAAGACAGAGACTAGCATCTCTCAACAATGATTCAAACATCACTTGGCATTTGTGGACAGAAGCATTGTGCACATATTTTTTCTACTAGTCGCTTTAGAAAAATAAGGCAATTGGTAAAGAGTCTCTTATAACATAAGGCTATTAAAATGCATTTCTATACTCATCCAATCATGAAATTATCCGAAAGTATACAAACAACAGAAGATTAAAAAACAAAGGACCAATAAAACAAGGCAATTGTTAACTTCTTGTGAACCTGGAGAACACCTCCATCTGGCAAATTCTACAATGGCTAAACTTATACTAAGCAGAGTTTTTGAGTTTATACAGCACTGTCTGCAATCTAGACATACCATCTTGTTCTGCAAAAGCTGATGTTATCACAAGCTAGATTTTGTAAAGTCTAATCAGGTCAGTTGCCCTCTGAACCAGCCCCAGCATGTTGTTTTGTAATGGAGTTAAACATGCTGCTGTAAAAGTCATCTTTCAGATGAGACATAAAACCAAGGTCCTGACCCCCCTGTGTAGTTATTAATGGTCTCCTGACACTCTTCATAAAAGCTGGGGTAGGGTCCTGGCTAACATCTAACTCTAGTAATAACATTCTACTTACCTATGATTACCCCTGCAGTTACAATGAGAAGATACTCTCCACTTCCTGTTCTAAACTGTCATGTAGTATTGTTGTTCATTGTTAAAGAGTTCCACATTTCATCTGAGAGCTGCTTTCAGGGGTGCATTAATTTATCTGAGCGTATAGTTTGTTAAGTACTTAGAGACCCTTTGGAATAAAAGGAGCTTTACATATGTGAGATAGTATTAGTAATGATAAGGTGTAGGTCTTAGGGACAGGAAAGCACACTATCATCCCATAATCTGCTGTCAGTAACAGTATTCCAGGTGCCATCATTATACCCCTCCCACTGCACCAAGAACCACCATGAAAAATGAACTTTCAAGTCTTCTGCCACATTGCTTTGGGGTGGCAATTTCCCCACATGAGCAACTATATGGATCATATTTTTCCATAGGACATCATATTTTATCAGAGACAAGGGACACTACAGAAAGATACAATCACTACAACCCGTAAAGGGATGCGTACACATGCATCTACCTTACAGGACAGGACAATGTGTTTCCCTTAGTTTTGCAAAAGAGGAAAATTGATGATTATAGAGGTGCATTGAGTGGGAAGGAAGAAAAGGTGGTTAAGAATGATGGACATTGGGGAAAAAGTGAAAGAAAAGAGGGCTGGAGTGTAGTGAGACCAGAAGAGAAAAGGATAAGGAAGATTAGAAGAACATGGCATAAGGCAGTGGCTCTCTACCTTTCCAGACAACTTTACCCTTTTCAGGAGTGTGATTTGTCATGCATACCCCCAGGGCTGGCTCCAGGCACCAGCCCAGCAAGCAGATGCTTGGGGCGGCCAAGGGGAGGGGGCGGCACGTTGGGCTCTTCGGCAGCAATTCAGAAGCTGGTCCTTCACTCCAAGAGGGACCGAGGGACCCACTGCCGAATTGCTGCCAAAGAAGAAAGCGGCGCGGTGGAACTGCCGCCAATCGCAATCGCGGCTTCTTTTTTTTTCCCCCGCCGCTTGGGGTGGCAAAAACCCTGGAGTCAGCCCTGCGTACCCCCAAGTTTCACCTCATTTAAAAACTGGTTGTTTACAAAATCAGACATAAAAATACAAAAGTGTCACCGCACACTATTACTGAAAAGTTGCTTACTTTCTCATTTTTGCCATATAATTATAAAATAAATCAATTGGAATATAAATATTGTACTTACATCTCAGAGTATAGTATATAGAGCAGTATAAACAAGTCATTGTATGAAATTTTAGTTTGTACTGACTTCAGTAGTGCTTTTTGTATAGCTTGTTGTAAAATTAGGCAAATATCTAGATGAGTTGTTGTACCCCCTGGAACATCTCTGTGTACCCCCGCAAGGATACACGTATCCCTGGTTGAGAACCATTGATATAAGGCATTAAGGAAGGTTGCAGGTGAGTAAACAAATGGTTTCAGCATGTAAATTTAGAATTTTTTAAAAATACAGCTTATATCAGTTATTTAAGCATTACTTTGGGATTATTTAACAACTGACCAAAACTTCTGAACCTCAAAAAAAAGGTTTTGGCTAACCATATATTATTTCTAATTTTCCTCACACCTGTGCACGTCCTGGTTCTGAATCAGAAATAACAAAATATCAGTAGGAAAGGTTGATGTCTCAGTATTTCTGGCCTTACCAGAAGTACCGGAAAATACACAGGAAAGCATGTTCCTTAACTGTCTACCATTCATTTATATCACACCCATGACCAGAATATCCAAACATCTACAGATGCAAAGTTCCTCTAGAAAAAATAAATAAAAAAATAAAAAAATAATAAAATAAGGGCTGGTTCATACTTGTGACTAGGATGTAAAAGAGTCTCAACATATAAATGTAACATATAGTTGTTGGTTTAGATCTAGATATATTACCAATTCTTCATTTAAAGTACATAACTACCACACAACAAGACTTTCTCAAACTGACACATCTGAGTGAGGGAAACTGAAAAGGCACCATTAACACACTAGATCCAAAATCTTAAATCATGAATAAAACTCATGCAAGTCGATATAAATTTAGCAAGCTACAACAGTCAGTACTGAAATATTGTTATAGGTACTTCAGAAAAGCTTTAGCTACACATAATGAGTTATTAATGTATTTAGAATTTTGCTGCTCATAAGAGACATAGCTCCTTTCTGTGATTAAAGACAGCACCAGCTAGTACCATACAAAATAATATAATGTAAGACACTGACTAAAACTGCAGTCAGCAGAGTGGTCACAATTTCACTCCTTTTTACGTGTACAAGGCTGGAGATAAGAGGGTTTATAAACCCATAGAAGGCTGGTGCCTGCATGAGCTAAGAATCCCTCTGCCTACATTGTTCTGTATCATGTTTTCCCCTCTCTCGGGGAGGCTGACTCCAGTGAGTGAGATCAGAGAAGGCCTCTCTAGAGCCTGGCAGCGGCAGCTCTCACATTCACTCACTCTCACAGAGAGTATTTCAGGGCGGGTCACTATTTAGCAGGAAGGTGCACTGGAATTCCCGCAGGCGCAGTCTCTGCCGGTTTCACCCGAAACTCTCACACGCAGGTCACCAGCCGTGGGGTGTGTGTGTGTGTGGGGGGGGGTGTATATGGCGCCCTGGCCCCTTCGCTGCACCCCAATCCCCCCTCTTCCCTCCCCGCACCCGCAAGGGGGCCGGCCATCAGCACCCCCCCTCTGACGGAGGGGCTCAACCCACAGGGGCCCTGGGGCGTTCCAGCCTCTCCCCAGGGGCTTCCCCTGCCCGGCGCTACCTCCCGAGGGGCTTCCCCTAACCTCCCAGCCCCTCCGGAGAGTCTCCTCACAGCCCCCCATAGGCGCCCCTTCCCAGCCAGGGGGCGCCCCGCCACCCCCCCCGGGCGATTACTCCCTTAAGGGGCTCTCCCCTCATGGCCGGGGGGCGGGGGTTAATGCTGCCCTGCCCCTGCCATCCCCAGGTCTCGCGCCCCACCAAGGCCCCCGCCAGCCGAGCCGTGGGGCTGCTGCCTCCCCCGGGAGCCGCCGCCGCTGCGGGAGGCGGGAAGGAGACAGCTAAGCCCGCGGGCCGGGCCCGGACCAGGGAGGACGGGCGTACCGCTCGCTCACCTGCCTGCCTGCCTCGGCCAGTCACCCCCTCACGGCACAGCACGGCCAGCAGCCCCGCTCTGTGTACTCCGGAAACGGCGGCTCCTCAGCCGGGCGCCGGGGGGAGGGACCAGGCAGAGCGGGGCGGGGAAGAGCCGGGGAGTGACAGGGGTGGGGAGGGGAAGAGAAAGGGGGGCCGGGGCTGTGGGGAGATGGGGAAGCCAGCAAGGGCGCAGAGAGGGGAGATGGGGCTAATGGGAGGAGAGGAAGAAATGAGGAGTCAGGGTGGGGGGAGAGGGGAAAGCACAGAGGCTGGGAAGGGGGAGTCTAGCTTCATCCCCCTCTCCTATCTCTCCCCCAATCTTTCTCCTTTCCAACACCTCTTTCCCGCTCCCCCTAGCTCTTTCCATCTCCTCAGGAGAGGGCACTATGGGACCGGCCTGACCAGAGAGTGCACCCAGTTAAGCACCCCATGCAGAGCCCCCTGAAGTGTCCAGGCCTTAGAGTATTGTACTGAAGTGTCCAGAGAACAGAGTGGATGCTGCAGTGATGTCCCAGGAGAAGAATGAATTCGAGAAATGAACTTCAAAGGCACTTTAGGAGAAACAGGTGATGTGGGGAAGCTTAGGTTGTTAAAACTCAATATAGAAGGAGAGGCGGGAAAGAAATTAGTGAATATATTGTAGCTGCATAAGCCATTAATGAGATTTGCTGCTTTGATATGTAATAGTTAAGTTGGACGAGTTTCCTTCCTTAGTGCAGAAATTATTATTATTTTATGGTGGAGGTCTTTAACTATTCCTGTCCACAATTTTGTTAAAAAGGTTGACTAAAAGAACATGATAAAATTCAACATCATTGTTAAATTATATTAGACTGGAATTAGAGAACTTTCAGTGCAGCATATCTGCAAAGTGCTTTCTCACCAGTCACTTATGATGTATTTACTAGTGGTTTTATGCACTCTTCAGGAAATGTTTGAAGTGTGGTGTCTTCAGGGCAGGAGTTTAAACAAATTTATTAACACACAATTTGGATATTGCTGTAGAGTTCATGTCTGTACAGGAACCTTGGTTGCAGAAAGTAATGGATTTTCAAATCCAGGAATACTCCTTTGTAGGGAAAGTAGGATTAATGAAGGGGGAGGAGTAATGTGTTGGGGTTTTTTTTAAATGATATGGGGTATTAATTTGGAAAGTGAACAGGAGTGTAATGCAGTCACAGAATAGGCAGGTGGAAGTTGGATTAAAAAGTAACATTTATGTAGTCCTAGTAGAGTAGTTTAAGAACTCTTAGCCTGGGGAGAGCCAAATGTTTTGATCCAAGGGCCTAAAAGTTTGATGGGCTTTCATTAACTCAGAACAAACTCTCAAATGAATGTTTTGGAGAAGATAGTAGCAGAACAAAATTAGCAGCAGAAATTGATGTAAATTCTTGTTAATCAGAACCCTGTAGGAAGCCTGGTAGAAATCCCTAGAGCCACTTGCTTCTCAACAATTGATGGAGGCTGAAGGACTGAGCTTCTAATAAGACCTTGCTGTGCCCTTTTCACATGTTCCATATCTGCCTCTTGCTAGTAAATTTAGTCTTCAAACTAGTAGGTCTCTTGGGAAATTTTCAAGTTCTATGACCATGGAGTGGGCCAGATGCAATCAGGGAAGAGATGTCTGGAGCACAGCTGGCTACGTCACCACAGTGGGCAGTCGGGAAGCACAATGGTCCTTGTGGCATTATTCCTTTTACTGGAGGGGTGGAAGAATGAGGCTTCTACTTTGTTTTAAACAAAATGTGGGTACAGAGAAGGGAGATTGAGGAGTGAGTTAGAAAAGAGAAGCTGGGGTTTGAGAGATTTGTGTTGGGAAGGAAGGAGAGACAGACGCTATAGGGAAGAAGATAGAGAACAAATATAAGAAAAGAAAGAGGACTAGATAGAGTGAGAATGAGAAGAAGGAAAAGACATTTGAAGCAATGCAAGAAAAGATACACAATACCCATGTTAGAAAGAAAAAGTGGAGTGAAGCCAGAAAGGGATAGAAGCTATTGTAAAGGCATGGAGCGAGGGCATCAAATACATTTTCAGAATGTACTAAATACAAAGGTGATTGACAGTCTTACTGTTGAGAATACAAAGACTTGTATTCCTTTATATTGCAAGGGGTTGTGGGTTTGGGGGGCATGGCAGTGTTTTTCACCTGACTAGTTGGCTTTGTCCTTTGAATAGTAGGTGTCAGGTAAATTTTTTAAGCCCTGCTGTAATAAAATATTAAAAATACAAGCGTGAGAAAGAAGAGGTAGAAAGAAAGGCCCCTTACTGACAAGGACAAGCAATACTGGATGAAAAATAAAAAAACGTGTTGGTATGTAACTCATTGGATGATGAGCCTTGAAGTTTGGTATAAATTTACAGGATTGAGTAAGAGATAATATTTCTGGGATTTTTTGCCTCTGCTTTTTTGCTTCTTATATGTTAAGATGATTTAGGTCTTGATCCTTCCAGTACTTTAGAACTTCAGTAAAAACAACAAGGAGTCCGGTGGCACCTTAAAGACTAACTTCTTCATCTGAGGTTTTTTACCCACGAAAGCTTATGCCCAAATAAATCAGTTAGTCTTTAAGGTGCCACTGGACTCCTTGTTGTTTTTGCGGATACAGACTAACACAGCTGCCCGCTGAGACTTAGAACTTCAATAGGACTAGTCATGTGTAAAGGGAAGGGTAGTAGAGATGTCCTGGAAGCCAAATTTAGGCTGCTAGGGAAGAGACTGAAATCAAGGACCTCTATGGTGGCATTCTCAGAAATGCTCCCAGTTCCATGCGCAGGGCCAGGTAGGCAGGCAGAGCTTCAGAGTCTCAATGTGTGGATGAGACGATGGTGTAGAGAGGAGGGGTTTATGTTCATTAGGAACTGGGGAAACTTCTGGGATGGGGGGAGCCTATACAGGAGAAATGGGCTCCACTTAAACCAAAGTGGAACCAGACTGCTGGCACTAAACATTAAAAAGGTTGTAGAGCAGTTTTTAAACTAGGAGATGGGGGAAAGCCGACTGCTGCAGAGGAGCATGTGGATCAGACACAGACTTCTCTTAGAGGAGAGTCTGATGATAGAGAATCTCCAGGTTATAGTCAGGAGCAGAGGACGGAAGAGGATAATGTAAGGGATGGATCAGATGATAAACAGTCACATAAAGAATCTGGCACATCAGAAAAGGGCAGACAAATAAACAGGGACAAGTTTTTAAAGTGCTTGTACACAAATGCTAGAAGTCTAAATAATAAGATGGGTGAACTAGAGTGCCTTGTGATAAAGGAGGATATTGATATAATAGGCATCACAGAAACCTGGTGGACTGAGAGCAATCAATGGGACACAATCATTCTGGGGTACAAAATATATCGGAAGGACAGAACAGGTCGTGCAGGGGGAGGAGTGGCACTGTATGTGAAAGAAAATGTAGATTCAAATGAAGTAAAAATCTTAAGCGAATCCACATGTTCCATAGAATCTCTATGGATAGAAATTTCATGCTCTAATAAAAATATAACATTAGGGATCTATTATCGACCACCTGACCAGGACAGTAATAGTGATGATGAAATACTAAGGGAAATTAGAGAGGCTATCAAAATTAAGAACCCAATAATAGTGGGGGATTTCAATTATCCCCATATTGACTGGGAACATTTCACTTCAGGACGAAATGCAGAGATAAAATTTCTCGATACTTTAAATGACTGCTTCATGGAGCAGCTGGTATGGGAACCCACAAGGGGAGAGGCAACTCTAGATTTAATCCTGAGTGGCACGCAGGAGCTGGTCCAAGAGGTAACTATAGCAGGACTGCTTGGAAATAGTGACCATAATACAATAGCATTCAACATCCCTGTGGTGGGAAGAACACCTCAACAGCCCAACACTGTGGCATTTAATTTCAAAAGGGGGAACTATACAAAAATGAGGGGGTTAGTTAAACAAAAGTTAAAAGGTACAGTGACTAAAGTGAAATCCCTGCAAGTTGCATGGGCCCTTTTTAAAGACACCATAATAGAGGCCCAACTTCAATGTATATCCCAAATTAAGAAACACAGAAAAAGAACTAAAAAAGAGCCACCGTGGCTTAACAACCATGTAAAAGAAGCAGTGAGAGATAAAAAGACTTCCTTTAAAAAGTGGAAGTCAAATCCTAGTGAGGCAAATAGAAAGGAGCACAAACACTGCCAACTTAAATGCAAGAGTGTAATAAGAAAAGCCAAAGAGGAGTTTGAAGAACGGCTAGCCAAAAACTCCAAAGGTAATAACAAAATGTTTTTTAAGTATATCAGAAGCAGGAAGCCTGCTAAACAACCAGTGGGGCCCCTTGACGATCGAAATACAAAAGGAGCGCTTAAAGACGATAAAGTCATTGCGGAGAAACTAAATGGATTCTTTGCTTCAGTCTTCACGGCTGAGGATGTTAGGGAGATTCCCAAACCTGAGCTGGCTTTTGTAGGTGACAAATCTGAGGAACTGTCACAGATTGAAGTGTCACTAGAGGAGGTTTTGGAATGAATTGATAAACTCAACATTAACAGGTCACCGGGACCAGATGGCATTCACCCAAGAGTTCTGAAAGAACTCAAATGTGAAGTTGCGGAACTATTAACTAAGGTTTGTAACCTGTCCTTTAAATTGGCTTCAGTACCCAGTGACTGGAAGTTAGCTAATGTAACACCAATATTTAAAAAGGGCTCTAGAGGTGATCCCGGCAGTTACAGACCGGTAAGTCTAATGTCGGTACCGGGCAAATTAGTCTAAACAATAGATAAGAATAAAATTGTCAGACACATAGAAAAACATAAACTGTTGAGCAATAGTCAACATGGTTTCTGTAAAGGGAAATCGTGTCTTACTAATCTATTAGAGTTCTTTGAAGGGGTCAACAAACATGTGGACAAGGGGGATCCGGTGGACATAGTGTACTTAGATTTCCAGAAAGCCTTTGACAAGGTCCCTCACCAAAGGCTCTTATGTAAATTAAGCTGTCATGGGATAAAAGGGAAGGTCCTTTCATGGATTGAGAACTGGTTAAATGACAGGGAACAAAGGGTAGGAATTAATGGTAAATTCTCAGAATGGAGAGGGGTAACTAGTGGTGTTCCCCAAGGGTCAGTCCTAAGACCAATCCTATTCAATTTATTCATAAATGATCTGGAGAAAGGGGTAAACAGTGAGGTGGCAAAGTTTGCAGATGATACTAAACTACTCAAGATAGTTAAGACCAAAGCAGATTGTGAAGAACTTCAAAAAGATCTCACAAAACTAAGTGATTGGGCAACAAAATGGCAAATGAAATTTAATGTGGATAAATGTAAAGTAATGCACATTGGAAAAAATAACCCCAACTATACATACAATATGATGGGGGCAAATTTAGCTACAACGAGTCAGGAAAAAGATCTTGGAGTCATCGTGGATAGTTCTCTGAAGATATCCATGCAGTGTGCAGAGGCAGTCAAAAAAGCAAACAGGATGTTAGGAATCATTAAAAAGGGGATAGAGAATAAGACTGAGAATATATTATTGCCCTTATATAAATCCATGGTACGCCCACATCTCGAATACTGTGTACAGATGTGGTCTCCTCACCTCAAAAAAGATATTCTAGCACTAGAAAAGGTTCAGAAAAGGGCAACTAAAATGATTAGGGGTTTAGAGAGGGTCCCATACGAGGAAAGATTAAAGAGGCTAGGACTCTTCAGCTTGGAAAAGAGGAGACTAAGGGGGGATATGATAGAGGTATATAAAATCATGAGTGATGTTGAGAAAGTGGATAAGGAAAAGTTATTTACTTATTCCCATAATACAAGAACTAGGGATCACCAAATGAAATTAATAGGCAGCAGGTTTAAAACAAATAAAAGGAAGTTCTTCTTCACGCTGCGCAGTCAACTTGTGGAACTCCTTACCTGAGGAGGTTGTGAAGGCTAGGACTATAACAATGTTTAAAAGGGAACTGGATAAATTCATGGTGGCTAAGTCCATAAATGGCTATTAGCCAGGATGGGTAAAGAATAGTGTCACTAGCCTCTGTTCGTCAGAGGATGGAGATGGATGGCAGGAGAGAGATCACTTGATCATTGCCTGTTAGGTTCACTCCCTCTGGGGCACCTGGCATTGGCCACTGTCGGTAGACAGATACTGGGCTAGATTGACCTTTGGTCTGACCCGGTACGGCCATTCTTATGTTTAAGTGTTTGCAAGATAAGAGCCTTAATGATCACACTGGGCCTGGTTATGCCCTATTTATTCACACTGACTGATATCTTGCTACACAAATAATCCTATTGAAGTAAGTGGACTCATAAAACAGAGAGAAGTGCCAACATCAGTAAAGATGGCAGAATCGAGCCCTAAAATGATTGTGTTGATTTTACTTTCCAATATATCCTTACATATCCCTATGCAACTCTTACAAAGCTAATAATTTCAACATGTGTGTCTGTACCTAAAGGTGAGATATTTGAATTTTAGAATTACTATTGATGAAGGTTATAAATGGAAAGTGTCAAAGTCCAGGAGGTTAATAGTAAAATTCATGGCCCGCCCAGAGGGGGTGAAGGGGGAAAGTGGGGCAATTTGTCCCAGGCCCTGCAGGGGCCCCGCGAGCCTTGGCCTGGCAGAGGTCTGGGTCTTTGGTGGCGGGGGGCCCTTTAGTGCTGTCGAACACGCGGAGCATCTGCAGACCCCCCCCCCCCCCGCCGCCACCAAAATGCCACCGAAGACCCGGACCACCACCGGGTGAGTACAAGTGCCGCAGCTCCCTCGCTTTGCCCCAGCCCCCTGAATCCTCTGGGCAGCCCTGGTAAAATTCTGGCTCTGGTGCCAAAATCTGTGAACCCGATTACATTAATGGAACAACAACAACAAAACCATTAACACATTTTTAGATGTGATCAGTATATGTTGGATTATGCTAATTAAGTTCCGTTCAGTCTGACTAAAGTCCATACCACCTAATGTATAATAAAGAGTACTAATGTATAATAAAGAGTAATATACTTGTGTAACTAAAGAGAAGGAGAACATACATAATGTGCTGGCCATTTATATAGACATTCATTTTGACAGTTCTAGTTTGGCTTGCAAATTCCAGTTCAATAATTTTCCTATATGTGTAGCTGAATATCCTTATTCATGTTTTATGAATTACCAGTGTAATGTTTACTTTTTCCTAACTTTGGGAAGGTGGTAATAAGATCAGCTATTAGAGTGATGAAATTTGCATACAATGGCTGTGTTTAATTACATCTATTCATTTCCTTTGAATGTTGTGTATTAATATCTCTGAGAATTACTTTCCAAAAACTCCATTGAATAGGAAAGGAAGGAAATCTGTGCACTGGTGGAACAAAGAATGTAGCTGCTGTTTAGAGAGAGGAAGCCAGCTTTTTATATCATTAAATGTACTATGAGTGCTTCTGATCTCATACGTTGTAAAAGGAAGAAACCATTAGCTCAGAGAAAGGGCAGAATTGGCACAATCTTACTGTGGTAAGGTTAATAATAAGGATATTCCTATCAACAAGGTGTAGGATAAGATTAGGAGGATGGATGCTGGTAATAAAACTCCTAAAGAATGGGTTGTCTTATGTGCAGTAAAGGAAAAAGCTGATTTACTAGGGATTTTTTATGTGACAGGGATGTTAGGTGTAGGAAAAGGAAGTATGAGAAATTCAAGATAATTTTGGAAAACATTGGAGATCAGTAATATTCTGTAGTATCAACATTGATTTCCCCTTTGAGGGTGCCTATTATTGTAAGCAGGGCTGGCCCTAGACCAAATGCCACCCCAAGAGAAGAGCGTCTTTGGGCCCCCCTCCCCCGCATTTGTTAAATTTTCGAATACCTTATTTTTTATTGAATTTGTAGCCCATTTCACGACTTTGATTCATGATATGCATATATGACTTATCTCTGTCATATAAGATGATAAATTTGCACATTGTATTTATTCATGCCATATATAAGTAAATAAAAAAAATTGTTTCCTCTAAGCTTATAATATCTTTTAATTTTTTTAACTTTTTAAACAGTATCCCAAACATAGGTGGCGGATATAAGAGGCCAGGGGAGGCTAAGCCTCCCCAAACAGCCGACCCGCTGTCAGAAGGGTGGAAGCCCCCTCCTGCACCCCAAACCCACCATCCCTGGCCCCTTCCCTGAGCCCACACCCCCTCCCACACTCTGAACTCCTCAACCCCCAACCCAGAGCCCCCTCCTGCACCCCAAGCACCTCATCCCTAGCCCCACCCAGAGCCTGCACCCCCTCCTGCACTCCGAACCCCTCGGCCCCAGCCCAGAGCTCCTTCCTGCACCCCAAACCCCTCATCCCCGGCCCCACTCCAGAGCCCACATCCCCAGCTGGAACCGTCACCCCCCCTCGCACCCTAACCCCCTACCCCAGCCTGGAGCCTTCTCTCGTGCCCTGAACCCCTCATTTCTGGCCCCACCTGAAGCCCGCACCTCCAGCCCAGAGCCCATACCCCCCGACACCCCAACCCCAACCCCAGCCCAGAGCCCTCTCCCACACCCCAAACCTCTCATCCCTGGCCCCAACCCAGAGCCCGCACCCCCAGCCAGAGCCCTCAACCTGCCTCCCTCACCCCAACCCCCTGCCCCCGCCTGGTAAAAGTGAGGAGAGTTGGGGAGAGCAAGCAACGGAGGGAGGGAGGTGGAGCAAGTGAGCAGGCAGAGCCTCAGAGAAGGAGAAGGGGAAGGGGGCGGGACATGGATGTTCAGTTTTGTGCAATTAGGCAGTTGGCAACCCTAGAAGGGGGGCAAAGAGGTGTGAGCAGCAAGTGGGGGTCTGGAGGAGGGGATGAAGAGGCATGAGAGGCAGGCAGAGTGGGGGCCTCAGAGAGGGGATAAAGAAGCATGAGCAGCGGGGGGGCCTCGAGGAGGGGACAGGGTTGCCAGGAATCTGGTTTTCGACCAGAATGCTCGATTGAAAAGGGACCCTGGCGGCTCCAGTTGGCACCACCGACCGGGCCATTGAAAGTCCACTCAGTGGCACAGCAGGTGCCCAGGGCTAAGGCAGGCTCCCTACCTGCCCTAGCTCCACATGGCTCCAGGAAGAGGCCGCCAGCTCTCTGGCTGCCCCAGTGCCAATTCCACAGCTCCCGTTGGTCGGGAACCATGACCAATGGGAGCTGTGAGGGCAGCGCCTGTGGGCGCAAAGGCAGCAGGTAGAGCTTCCCTGGTTGCCCAGGCATCTAGAGGCCTCAGGGACGTGGCAGCCACTTCCTTGGAGGTGCGGAAAGCATCACCGGAACCCTGCACTTCAACACCCTACCCCAGACCGGAGTCCCTTCCTGCACCCCAAACCCTTCATCCCTGGCCCCACCCCAAGCCGGAGCCCTCACCACCCCCCTGCACCCATGCCCCGGCCCGAAGCTCCCTCCTGCACCCCACCCCCCTGCCCCAGCCCGGTGAAAGTGAGTGAGGGTGGGAAAGAGCGAGCTATGGTGTGAAGGGGGGATGGAGCAAGCAGGAGGCAGGGCCTTGGAGAATTGGTGGGGCCTCGGAGAAGAGGCAGGGCAGGAGTGTTTGGTTTTCTGTGATTAGAAAGTTGGCAACCCTAGGAGGGGGCCGAGTGGGACCTGGGGTAGAGTGTGGGTGGAGGTTTGCGGGGGAGGAGGCTGAGCGGAGACAGGCCTCAGGGCGGGGCCATGGTCCAGGCGCACACAGCCTCCCCCAATGGAGGAGTCACACATGGCCCATGACCCCAAGCCCAGCACCCAGGCAAACGCCTGGGTCGCCTGCCCTATGAAGGCAGGGGACTGGACTCCATGACCTTTCAAGATCCCTTCCAGTTCTATGAGATAGGTATATCTCCATAAATCCGTCCCTGCTTGTAAGTCAAATGTACATAAATCTTGTTGTTATAATATGTTGAAGTACATGAACAGCAGTCATATAGTATTGATAATTGAACTGTACGTTTGCACTCGAGGCTGAACTGTAGTGAAAAGGCAGTTTTAGAAATGGATATACTGTGCATTTTGTACAATACATTATAATTTTGTGAGGCCACATTCCTCTACTGGATTGTAGCCTGACTGCTCTTGCCGTCTGTGGATATTTGACAATGCTGGAATACACATAGTCTTATAAGACTTCTAAAAATAAATGTCACAAATCATTCATTCCAGTTGTCAGGGTAGGAATAATCCTGTTGTCCTAGAGCCACTGCACAATCAAAATCCCATTTCATACATGTGAAATCTAGTTATTTTCTGTCTGACAAAAAGCTGCTGACCTGCACTTAACTGCACAGACTGACCATTGTGTCCAGTCTGAGGCTCAAATGAGCACTGGCCTCCTGCCCAGTTCCTTTATAAACACCACCAAATGACAAGAAATTAATGATTTGTCCCCCCCAGCCTGTTACTTTGCTAAATTCTCCCACTGCCTCCACTCAGCCAGTCAGACTTTGGGAAGAATGCATACGACTAGCTACATGTCTACAAACAAAAATGAGAATCAGGTTATAGTTGGAAAAAGTCACCTTAAAATACTCACCATAGTAAAAATAAATAATTACAAATCTCTCTTACTTCCATGAGTTCCAATCAAATTCTCATTGAAGTAAATGGAAGCCTTTCCATTGCCTTCAGTGAGAGCTGGATCTGCCCAATGTCCTGCCATCTAATGTACTGAGACTCCCCACACTGATTTTTCTCATATCTGGGCTTGATGTCATCAATGTTATTAAAAACAAAAATTCTCATTTGACTGGCAGCAAATAAACTTTTCAAAAGATTACCAACAAGTAAGAATGTTTTAGAAGAGTGACATATAAGCATGACTCCCTGCAATCCATTTTGTTTACAGACCACAGAAGAATTTCAGTTATTTTTAAGGTCAACATCCTTAGTCCAGAGATGAAGCAGAAAAAGTGTTTGTTTTTAAATAGTAGACATCATTAGAGATCTGGTCAGAAGTTTTACTGAGACAACTGCCTCCAAGTACCGGTGCTGAATTGGAGGACTCGACTCTGAAGTAAACTAAAGCTCCCCTCCCTGCCCCTACAAGCCACACCGGGTACAGACATAGAATTACCCCAGTTGCACACACACAATAGTAATCTGAATTTGATATTTTTATTTCAGGAAATAAGCACATGTATAATTGTTTTGAATGCCTGATGATTCAGACGTCTGGGATCTCATTCTGCTTGTTTTGATTAAAACTTTCATGAAAAGGAATTAGCCCGAAAAACCACAAAAATGCAGTTTGCAACCAGGATGCTGGCAAAGCAGTTTGCAAAGTAGTTGAAATATTGGAGAAGTCCATGTATTTTAATAATTTTTCCTGATGATTAACAAATTATTATGCATTTATTATTAATTTGTTGGTACCAGCAATGTGTACAAATGTACAAAACATGGGGGAAATATGGAGACATTTGGGGCCTGATCCTGTGAGGTGCAAAGTTGAATTGTAGTTGGCAATGGATGACACCTTGTAGGACTGGTCCCTTGAAGGCTGCCATAAAAACAGATATGGACTCCATGTGTGAATGAGGGTTAGATATAAGATGTTTTCTATGTTTAGAAATGTGAGTGTAGTGATGCAGAACACACTAGTGTAAGGTTCCAAGTGGGAACAAATCTTAATTCTCAATAACTATTATGATATATATTCATGTCTCAAAAAATACTAGTACTAAAACACCTCTTAAGGAAGAGTAGAACAGACCATAGAATACATTTTGCTGACAGAGAGGTTTAAACAAGCATTAGTATAAACTACCTATTGGATTTTTTTCCAAAATGTGTTTCGCTAAGACACTAAGTGCCAAATCCTACTCCATTTCCTCATATGACTAATCCCAGTGAGACTATTCATATGAATATGATTAACGGGATTTGGCCCCAATCCGTATGCATCTTGGACTGGACAAATAAGGCAGTTTTAGTCATTTATACTCAAGATACATGTTAATATCTGAGCTGTAATTCTTGACGAAAATGTTTTTTTTTTAAAGAAATAATACTTAATATTTAGGAAATGGTCTGGTAACGGTACCACTAAGATTGCTTTAAAGGGTTTCTGTGCAATGGTTACTACAGCATGGGGGACTGAAAACTACTACATTGTGTTGTTGGCTCTGGTGAGGGTACTGTAGCAAAAGCGACTTGACTTGAACAGCCATAGTGGTAATCTTACCACCTTTGGCCTACAATGGATATTGCTGCCAAATAAAGGAGAGTTTAGAAATGGAGAATGTGATACTGTGAAAATAATTGTGCCAAGTTCTAGCTGAAAAACTTTCATTAATGTCAATGGATGTTGCACAGTTGAAGCCCTGCACAATTCTTTGATAATGTACAGGAAAGCGTTGTTGACACAACTTAGTTCATATACACCTCCTTTCTGGAGTTTCCTTTATTAATATAAATTTATTTTATTACAGTAGTGCCCAAAGGCAACACTGTACAAACATATAGGAAGATATTTTCTCAAGAATAATTAAATATAAACCACAACCTAAGCTTTCTTATGAATGGCTGTTTCTAAGTGTTTTCACTACATCTCCTACCTCAACTCCTGAGCTGAAATGACTACCCAAGGTACAGAGCAACACTGAATCAAGCTCACTGGAGTTACACCGCTGCAAGACGATTGTAAGGGAAAGGAGAATCACATGCCTGATGAGGCATACGTGGCCTGTCTAGCAGCAGGGGAACAATGAGTCGGAAGTCCTGCCTCTCCCTTCCTTCACTGAATAGTCCTGCCTCTTCCTTTGGAGTTTTAGCAATTGACCACATATTAAATTCTCCTAAAATGAGAGGTTTGGAGGTAAGAATGGTCTACTATTTTTGCTGTCCATAGTTAAATAGCTGCTGCACTTTACTCCCAGGTTACTGAATTTTAAAAGGTGTGAGCAAACTGTACCTGCCCCTCAATTTTTATGAACTTCACACTAACTGATCAGATATTGCAGTACAAATACACACACCTAGGATTCTTTAGCTGCATGTAGCAAAAGCAACCAAAAGATGTATGAGGATAGTAAGAATGGAAAATAATAAATAGTCCATTATATACTTATTCAGCTCTTTTCTACTATTAGAGATTGCATATGTTTAGTTTCTTTTGGAATTTGAATAAGAGAGAGACACATACCATATGGGACCTTATTTAAATTAGCATTCTACTATCAACAAATTATAGGCATCTTAGGGACCTTTGCAGTTACAGCAGAAAGAGGACAGAACAATGGTAGGAATCCTAAAAATGGAGTAATAACATGCAGAAGGGAGTATCATGTATAGAGGGAAACTACACCCATTCGCCTTCCTTTTTAACAAGAGAACATTTTCAGAATACAGACATATTGCTGTAGTTCATAGACTTCATCATTTTGTTATAAACCAGGGAGAAAAAATAAGTTGAAATGCCTAATCAGAGTGAGCATTAGAAAAAGCTTACTAATTAATAACGGATCCTTTTGTGACTCTATCACAATAGCGTTCACTTTCTGCATGGTTAATATGTACTAACTCAGTATGAGGTAAAGGTGATACGAAATGTCTCATAAGAAATTTATTTGATATTCCATTAGTGCCAATTTTGTATCCAATTCAAAGATGACCTCGATATGTTTCAATATATTTGTATTTTGCTATCTCGACTGCTTTTCCACAAATACCGTAAGAGATGCTTGAACTATAGGTTGTTTACACGGATTTGAATGATTGAAGTGCACATACTTTGTCACATATGTTTTTGTTTTCCATTGTACCAAATGCTCTACAGAGAGCAAGACGGCGAATAAACTGTAATATCTACAGGTAGCCCATCAGCAGCAACATCTTGAGCTGGGGAGACAGAATGGAAATGCAAACATTTTTTCTAGAAAGCAACCTTAGGGACCATTCCATCCTGATGTGGAAATGGCACCTAATGAACACTCATGAACACTACAAAAGCACTGTTAATATGCCCCAGCTTTCAAACCAGCAGCACACATTGTCCCTGACTGTGCATATTATTGCTGCTGGAGAGTGAATGATCGGTGCAGTTGTGGGAGGATATGATTTGCCATTGCCAGGACCACAGGACCACAAATGTGACCCCGTTGCCCACCAACAATGAACCCATGCCTTCTGTTGCAGAGTGGCCCCTCTGTAGGCAGGGCTGGCTCCAGGGGTTTTTTCACCCCAAGCAGCCCAAAAAAAAAAAAAAAAGCCACAATCGCGAACTGCGGCAATTCAGCGGGAGGTCCTTCGCTCCGAGCGGGAGCGAGGGACCCTCTGCCGAATTGCCACCAAATACCTGGACGTGCCGCCCCTCTCCTGAGCGGCCGCCCCAAGCACCTGCTTGCTAAGCTGGTGCCTGGAGCTGGCCCTGTCTGTAGGTTTTGGTTGGAGTGTGCTTTCTGCCATGCACATTTGGCACTAAGGGGGTTGTGTTTTTCTCTTTATACTGGGGAAGTAATATATTGACAGGATCCAGTGTTTCCAATTCTGGCAATCTGATTGCAAGTCTTGTCACAGAATCATGGAAGATTAGGGTTGGAAGAGGCCTCAGGAGGACATCTAGTCCAACCCCCTGCTCAAAGCAGGACCAACCCCAACTAAATCATCCCAGCCAGGGCTTTGTCAAGGCGGGCCTTGAAAACCTCTAAGGATGGAGATTCCACCACTATCTGGTGTTTTCTTAAAGCGACAGCTCCTGGAATCATGGGATCATGTGAGCATTTCAACCCAAACTATAATTTGTTTAGGGCCCTGTCTCATGATTTTTGAACACTTGGGACTGGCAATACTGTATGGTGCAAAATTAGGATTAAGTTTAATTAATATGTGGATATACATCTTGACCATATTAGACACTGTCGTTGTTTTTCCATGAGCATATAGACAGTGAGCATGTAGCAAACTGAATTTAATCCTTCCTATATATTTCAAATATAAGGGCAGAAATCTGGGCAGAATGCACATACATCCAGTGTATAAAAGAGACATATCTAATTCCAGGATTCACAGATATAAATACAGAAACAACAATGGAGTAGACCTAAAGCTTGTTAGCACCCTATTCTATCCTTTTATCTTTTGAAAGATATGTCCTCAATCCTGCAATAAGATCCATGCAAGCAGATCCTGCCAAGATCTCATTGCAGGATTGGGATCTAAAATTGTATAACAGAAATTCATCTGCTGACATAAATATAGATCAACTAATATAGCTCCATCATATGTCTGATCCTACTCCCATTTAAGGTAATGGGGATTTTGTGGTTCATTTCAGTGGGAGCAGGATTGGGTCCACAGTTTATTAATTAAGGATCACATTTTCAGATGGTTTCAATCTGACCTCTAATCCAGCAAATAGTTGAAAATGTCAGAGTGCTTAGGAGTTGAAAGAATTATTCAGCACCTTGCAGGATGGATTGCAAAATTGTACCTGCAATTTAAGGGCCTGCAATTATTTGCATTATAATCATTCCTGTATTACCACATATGTTCACAGTTCTTTTCGAACTCAAAGAACTGTGATACGCAGACAGGCAAATAAAAAATACAGGCAGAGAGTTCAAACGGAATATGGAGAGGGAACAATGTCTGGGTGGAGATCAATTTTGGAAGGCTCCACAAAAGTAGTGAGATTTATAGAGAGACTATGAGGATAATTCTTGGCAGAGAATGAGAAGCTGTCTTTTGGTATCTATGTTTAATTTTTAAAAAATCAGGTTAATGATGTTATCCTATTTCTTCTTCTTCTAAAATAGAAGTATAAATTACAGGGCAAATTCTTTGAAATTGAGACCAGCTGTAGTATGTTTGAATGTACAGTTCCCGAGAGGGTTTTCAACACTAGTAATAATAATTCTTAAAATAGCTTTAAAATTTTTTGATAGGATACCTTGTCTTTCACTGACACAATTTCATTAAATTGCAATGATTTTAAATAATAATTTTATGAAATCCTGTTTATAAATGAATATCAAAGTGTTTGTTTCTATTTTTTAAGACCTAGAGATTACGTTAACATATTGCTGAACAACCGTTTATCTTTGCTGACAGTCTGGTTTACATTACTAGGGTATGTGCTGCAGTACACCAAATGGCATTATCCAATTGGCTTTTATTTGTAGGCCCCTGTCTAGAAGACATTAATTGGCACACCATTGCTACTCCAGTCATGTCTTTTATAAAGCCCAGTAGCAGCCCCACTGAGAGAGGAGGAAGAAGACTGGCAGTGGGAACAACAACAACCGCACATAATTGTTAAAACTTTTAACTCCAGTGGTTCAGATACCAAACATTGCCACACATGAATGTTACTGCCTACCTGCCATTGCTCCCCCAGTAAGGGTCCCTGATAATCTAAAAATAATAGAGTTATTAATAATGTGCAAATAAGCAAAATATCATCAATGGAAGTCACCTCCCATTTGCTCTAGAGAAAGTCCTAATTCTCCAAATAGGTGTATTACTCAATGCTAATATTGGATAGAAAACGAGCATTCTTCAAAGAAGCAAGCATATTTTGAAGAATATATACTGAGGGCCTGGTCCTGACCCCATTGAGGTGAACAGCTATCTTATTATTAACTTAATAATCGCAGGAGCAATTCCTAATTATGTAAAAAATGTATTTTTGCTATTGACCAAAACAACTCTCAATTACACATTTATATTAAAATTATTTCATTTGTAAAAAGGACATTTTTCAGGAAAAGTTTAGCATTTTCTCAAAAAGAATTACTTTCAGAACCTTTACTCTCTATAATGTAAATATATTCTCAGAATAAGTATAATGAAAACCTCTTTGGAAAAGTAGTTATTGTTCCACAGACAGCAGGCATATTAGCCACCTTAAAAAATTAAATAACAGCCCTTTGCAATTTTTTTCTTTCAAAGTACTACACTTGAAATCCTGATTACACTGAAGTCAATAGGAATTTTGCCACTGATTTCAATGCAGCCAGGATTTTACCCCAACTGATTGGCTCATGTTACATAAGACATACAGAGACAATAATTCCCTCTGTGCGCTTAGCAAGTCACCCAAAGTATGGGTATGGTCAGGAAAAAATTGGAAAACAAAACCTTACTAGAAGGATCTGCTTAGTATATACACAAAAAATCATGTCTACTTACTTTTTGGAAGAATAGTTTTTTATTACTATTTAGTTTTGTTAGCAGGCAGAGCTAATGCAGAGAGACAGACGAGAGAGACAGCTTTTTTTCTGACTTGGGCATCATCAACAAAATTGTTAACTTAGTTCTGATTTCAGAAACTCCATTACCTGTCATATGAAGTCAGAAAAAGCACAGCTCGATGTTAAGATCCCGCTTTAAATATGTATGCCTAGGAATTGCTTTAGAAAAATCTCTTGGAGTATTTGTAAAATGAGAAAATTTGATCTGATAGCCAGAGAGGGAAATAATAAAGATAGAAACTCACAATGCTATTTTTCCAGAGTCACTTTTCATGGAAGGACCTGACATCAACATCTGTGCTTCAACTTCCCTAATTTAAAAAATGAGGGAGAAAACACACTCATATGTTGTGAGAATTGATTAGTTAATTTTGTATATAATTTTTAAATATGCTTCAAATAAACTGTAGCTACCAATTTTGATAACACAACCAAATCAGGCATATCCTTTTATAATAATGTTAGCTTCCCACAGTAAAAAGTAAGAATATATATTCAGAGTTGCTGTTGATTTTTCACTGAGGAATCCCTATGTCTGAGAAAGAACAATTTGTATTATCTTTTGGGGAAAGTACACAATTAAGAACAGGTACCAAATGAGAAGTAGAGAGCAGCGTTGCACTGCTCTGTAGTGCCATCTGCTGCTCCGGAAGGAGTAATACATGGAGCCTAATTCTGATCCCATTAAAGTCAATGGTTGTTTAAATGTTCATTTGTGTTCAAACATTAATGTTTACAGCACAATTGCCAGGACCAGGAGAGTCTAGCCTGGAGGCAGAAATCTAAATCTGAAGCAATTCAGTACCATCTCAGTATGTGTTCGTGAGCAGCATTTGAACTTGTGATTTCCATTGTAGCAGATGCTATTGAACATTCAAGGTTTTCTGCTTGTTGTTCCCAAAGAAAACCCTGGCTTTTTGCTGTGTGTGATTCAAGATACTGGAAAACACTGGAAGACAGCAGGCTAAATTCCTCCCAGATGAAATCCTGTTGACTATAGGGGAATTAAACCAGGGGTGAATTTGTCCTGAAGACAGGGGATGTGAATCTGGTAGCAGATGGGTGACAATGAATAACTAATAATAACGACCTTTATTTGAAACAGGCATCAACTTTGACCTGGTACCATTAGCAAAACTGTGGTCAAAAGAAGGAGGAAAATAATTTTTGCTTAGGAGAGGGTGATCCAGGCCAAAGTGAATCAATGGCAGAACAGAACAATACTTTGGAGCCTCCACAGCCACTACAAAACACTGCACAAATCTAAATTTTATTATTATTAGTAGTAGTATTTATTATTCCTTCATGAGGTGCTATGTATCAGTGAAGAGACATGGATCTGAAAGCAAAATTGCGTAACTGTTTCATACAGAGGTACTATTGGGTAATCCGGGAGAGGGGGCGGGCGTGACACTAAGTATATTTTTCAATAAATAAATTGACCAGCCATCACAAACACAGTAAGTGATGAATAATAAGGAAACCACTATTGGATATTGATATGCATCCTTGTACAGATTTGCTGAACATGAACTTTGTGGCTCCAGAATCACTAAAAAGTGCTACCTTTGCAGAATGTGACTCTCAGTAGACATTGCATGCACTGTGGACCTGACATAGGAACACAGGAATTGTCATGCTGAACCAGACCAATGTCTAAATAGTCCAATATCCTAGTAACCCGTCTCTGACCGTGGCCAGCACCAGGATTCAGAAGAAGGTTTAAGAACCTTGCAGTATGCATATATTGGGTAATATGCCCCCCCCACACACATTAGGGTTCACCCTGATCTCTAACAGAGATTGGCTTAAGCCCTGAGACATCTGATTTAATATCCTTTCCACAAACTTTTTATCATTAATGATGATAATCCTGGATTTTCTTGAGCACCATATAAATGTCCAATCCCTTTCTCAATCTTGTTAAATTCTTCTCCTCAACGACTTCCTGTGACAATGAGTTTCACAGTTTAATTACATGTTGTCTGAAAAAGTATTTCCTTTTATTGGTTTTGAATTTCCCACCGTTTAATTTTATTAAATGTTCCGTGGTTCTTTTGTTATGAAACAGGAAGAATAAAAGTTCTCAGTCTGATTTCTACCATTAATTATTGTATATACTTTTCTCATAGCTCCTCTTAGTTGTCTCATATCTAAGGTAAATAATGCCAATATTTTTCTCTCTTTTAACTGGAGGCTTTTCCATGTCCATGATCATTCTTGTCATCCTTCTCAGAACCCCTTTGAGTTGTGCAAGATCCTTTTAAATATGGAGTGACCAGTACTGCACACAGTATTCCAGGTTAGGCTGCATCATCGATTTATATAAAGGAATGATAATATTCTCAGCATTATTCACCATCCTATTCCTTATTCATATTGTTTGCTTTTCAGACCACAGCTATATATAGAGCAGAGGTCTTCATTGCACTGTCTACAGTGACATCCAGGTCTCTTTCTTAAATTAATAGTTAATTTAGAACCCTATGTGGTGTGTGAGTAGTTTAATTTTTTCCCCTCAAATGCACATTATTTTGCATTTATCAACAGTGAAATTCATTTTCCATCATGTTGCCTATTTGTTTTGTTTGTTTAGGACTTGTTGAAGTTCCTTGCAGCCCTCTCTGGTCCTGAGTAACCTAAATAACTTTGGGCCCTCTATACATTTTCCTACTTCACTACTCACCCTGCTTCTGAGATCATTAATAAATATATTAAACAACAGAGGACCTAGTCTGGAACCTTGAGGCACTCAGCAGTTAACCTTTTGCCATAATGAAAATTTACCATTTAATTCCACTCTGCTTTCTGTCTTATAGTCAGTTTTTGTTTCATGACAATATTGTGCCTTTCGCCTCATGAAGCCTCCTATGGGGGAACCTTGGCAAAGGCCTTGTGAAAGTCTAAATAAATTATGTAAACCGGTTCTCAGTTATGCTCTACTTTATTGACACATTCAAAGGATTTTAAGAGATTAGTGAGACACGATTTTCCTTTTCACAATGTGTATTGGCTAGACCCTATAATATCATGCTCTTCCAAGTGTGTTATTGTTCTGTTTTTAATTATAATTTCAACCAATTTGCCAGCTACAGATGTAAGGTTTACTAGTTTATAATTCCCCAGATCATCCCTAGAACCTTTTTTTAGCTATATGCTACCCTCTAATCCTATGGAACAATGGCTGTTTTAATGAGAGGTTACATATTTTTTATAGCAGCTCAGCTGCTTCATACTTTATCTTCTTCAGAACTCTTGGATATATAGCAACTGGGCCTGGTGAGTTATTGTTTTTTAAATTATCACTTGGAATATAACTCACTAGCACACAGGAATAGTAAATCTGTTTACATAACAAGGAAACCTGGAAGGTGTGAGAAATCCACTGAAATACAGATGGTGGACCAAAGTAACCTTGGTGTAAAGAGATCACACTGACCCAGCAACTCCCACTGTCCTGGTCTGTATTATTAGGGACATTTTTAAAAACTCCTTTATGAGTGTTAATGCCAGTTATGCTTCATCAGTGTTAACAATGTTGGGAGCCAGAGTACAGAAACCACACTGCCTGAAACTAGTGTTTTAAGCACTGTGTCATCTAAACCTGCTCTGAATAGATAAAAATATCCAGTGTTTAAGACGCTGATGGATCTCTGCCTGCACTAGGGCTCCCGACATCACTGCCACCTTTGCAGCTGAACCGCTGTTAACAGCAGTGGAAAACTTTTGAAAAATATTCCTAGTTTGGACAGTGCCATTGGGAGTTGTGTTTGCTCACATCAGAGTGGAAGTTGGGCCAGTGATTGTGTTATCTGGGATTTCTGCAGTTACAGCCTTTTTTTTTTTCTCTCCAGTAAATTTTTTTCTTATAGAAAGCAAGATTTCTTACACCATTATAATAAAATCAGTGTACTTCCAAAGTTTGGGAAATTCAGATTTAGATCCAAAGCAGGTCTGAATGTTGTGATTTGGGACATATGTCTAGTAGTTTTAGGTGAGATTTTCAAAAGCACTCAGTGTTGACAGAAATCTCTTCCCAGGATCATTAATGGAAGTTACCATTAACTTAATTGGGGGCAGTTAGGCTAGCAAAGAAGACTATTGAAAATTCTTCTGTTAATGATTTTATTGATTATTTCCTTTATTCAGTCATATGCTAGTTTTATGTCCAGCCTCAAGTGATTAATATGTTCACACTTACTTTTCAGGCAGAGAATATCATTTCTAAGTTACATGATTCTGAAAGGCATTTTAAAAGTACAGTGTAATTATTATACTATGTAATTAACTGTGAGGTATGGAATCATTCATATTCATTTATGTATGAGTAACAAACAATAAATGCAGTTCTGCCATCTGTTGGTTAGAGTGATTAATGTTCTGGAATTGCTTAACCGTTGGATACCGTGTTTTCACTTATTTCTAAACTGTCATATAGAATTGCTGTACAATGTTAAAACAGCTACTATTTTCCACCCCCCAAGGAGGCTGTAATTCAGGGGTGTGTTATTTAGGGTCAGATTATACCCTTTGTGGAGCCATGTTGCCAGGGAGCTGGTGGAAATGTCAGGAGAGCAGAGCATGCATGTAGGCTCAGAGGCTGTGCACAGATGGGCCAGATCCTCTTGCCTGTTACCTATGATCTGCCAGGTTTGGAGATGAGCCCTACAGTCTTTTCTGTGGGAGACACTCTGCCCACACTGACAGGATGATATGTGAAGAATCTTCACAAGGGAGGCCTTAGAGAGATTTCCGATCCCAAGAGGCCTGTGGGTATTTCCTGTGGGAGTGGATGATCTGGGCATTGTGTTCACCTGTGTAAAGTCATTTGAGTCATATGAAAAGTGCTACGTAGATAGCATTTAAAGCATAATTCTACTTTCTAGCCAACAGGAGTTTCATACGCTGTGGGCCAAATCTCAATGGTGCAGTGGAACATGAATCCCAGTCTTCTAACTCCCAGTTCTGTATCTAGTTCCATCTGTGCCACTGACTAGACTAATCACTAGATTAACCTGGACAAATCATGTGGGTCAGTATTTTCAAAAGTGCCCCGGTTGAGACACCTTTGGTCTGATTTCCAGAAGGGCTGAGCACCTACCCAATGAAGTAAAAAGTTTGAGGCATTCAGAATTAGTAGACACATTTGAAAATGTAGGCAGAAGTGACTTGCTCAAGATAACTGTGGGTGTCGTATCAGAACACAGGAGTTCTGTATTAATCCTATATGCAGACCACTACAGTGTGACTCTCTCTAGGTCTGATTCAATCCCCACAGAAGAAAATGAGTCTCGATTGATGTCAGTGAGGGTTGGATTGGGCCTGATCCTATCTGAATCAGTGGGAGTTTGGCCTGAGTAATGAGTGCAGAATCAGGTTTTTTCCAATGTGAACATGGAAATTGATCAGTGCTGAGCACCTTTGAAAATGTGACCACTTCATTCAGGTGCCTAAATGAGCGCTTTGAAAATCTGGCCCTGTATCTTGTTACCAAACCCCTGAACCATCCACTACACTGCTTCTTTTGCTATTGTTCAAGTATTTTGTTCTCTTCGTTCATATGTACAGTACAAGATTTTGTAGTAAAATGACAGATGTTTGCTTTCTAGTAATAAGTTATTAAAATGGGTTTAAACAGATAAAATAGTATTACAAAACCAAAAAGGGAAAAAGATTAATAGAATGCCAGAAAATTTGAATGAAGGGAAATCAGTCACTTTGTTATAACGGACTTGCTCTCTCTGATAAATTAATCATAGAGGTAATCTAATAATCTTTCCAATTAACCTTTCTGATATATGTAAAATGCCTCTCAGTAGTATCTAGGTCTTATACATCTCATTTAGAAAGAATAATTTCCAACCAAAAGGCTCATACTACCATCCCTCCTTTATTCTGAAGCTTTCTTCCAAAATGGAAATTTAATTTGTCTTTTTCATGAGAAACATAGCTGGGTCATTCTGCAGCTACCGCTAATAGGGACAAGCCTTTGTAAAGTGATATGCCATACATTGTGTTTAAAAATGGGCAAACTCAGATTCATTCTGATCTCCAATTATAGGAGTCTCCATAATAGAAGTTCATCCACGAAAAACACCCCGTCTTACCCGTTAACATTTTTACTCCAGGCTCAATTAGCCTTAGGTCTTGCTGACATTGGAGCATTCAATTGGTTGTGTTGCAGTCAGTTATTTTGAATCACTCTGTCAATACTAGCCACCCTCAGTTAAAGATTTTGCCCGGCATCCACACTAGGGCTGCCTTAAACTGTTTAGAATGTGTATAGCTCTTATGATAGCTGGCAGCTGTCAAAGACAACAACTGCTGCAACTGATGAACCTCCTTAGTCAGAATCTCTTCTCTGCCCTCTACCATAAAATCAATTGATCTCTTTAATGTGGACAAGGCCTTACTGTCTCTGTACAGTGCAGCTGTTATGGTGGTCTATAGAGGCAGTCCCTGAGTCAGCTACAAGCCTCCTTCCACTGAGAGCTCTAAAGATTAGGAGTAGAACCTTGACCAGAGCATGTCACTTTTATGCCATAAAAATTTGCATGGTGCATTACAAAAATATTTTTTATTCTAAAACTCTCCAAGGAGTTTAATACAATCTAAGTTAGAAACAAAAACAATCAGGAAATGAGTACAACAGGGAAGAAAGGGTAGGGAAAAAGCCATGAAATGACAGACACAATTAAAAAATCAAAGGTGTATGAAATAAAGAACCAGATTTTAAAATCTGAGACTAAGGTAGGGCAAAAGAAAAGAAATGGACAGTAGAGTACACAGAGATTATAGAGTTGGTCAGCTGTGGAAAGCTAGCAAAATAAGTATTAGAAGAAGAGATTTGAAGGCAGAATGTGTTGTGGGGTAGAAAAGAGTCACGCAGGGATCTCTAGGAGCTAGAAGACAAGTTCCCAGCATACAACTTTCTCCATCCTATAATGCCATCTGTATCCCATAATTTTTATGCCTTTCTTTAAAATCCCACAAACCCTCACAGCACTTTTTTGTGTCCCCCATCTATGACAGAAGCATGGAGCCCACAGAGCTCTGCATATGCTTGCAAATGTTCAGGACGCATGATTCTCCTGCATTTGCAGACCCACAGAAAGTACCACAACAGTGGGGGACTGAGGATTTCTTCAACGTCAGATTGCTAAGAAGCATACAAAATAATTGGAATTTGTTGGTGGCATTCATGCAGCAGCTGCTGACAGTGGAGTGCGACATCTAGAACTGAGAAACATTGCATCGTAATGCAGGTTTAGGGCAACAAGCAGTGGCTTCAGAACTTCCAGATGCAAAAGGCCTGTTGTGATAATTGGGCCGACAAATTTGCCCTAATTATGAACTGTCAAAAGTACGTAAAAGTTCATGAGATGTCACAATAACCTATAGTAACAAATGTTGGTGGAAAAAGGTATGAAAGGGAGACAGAAAGACCAAATTAGTCTAAAGTTAAAGAGAAAGGCCGGCTGATATAACTCAAGGACTGTGTTAAGATCATGCTTGGTAAACAAGAAAATGTGGGTCTGGAAATTAGTGAACCAAAATTGGTGTGTTGGAAACTAGGTGTAATTGATGGACAAAATAATGAGGGGATCGTCTATTCCACCCATCACTTCCTTTTTGGATCCCTAAAGAGACTTTGGGGTGGAAATATGGAAGAACAGAGGCTAATGGAGCAAACTTCACCATTATGTCTGCCTCCATGCCCATTTCCTGGGACCCTGGGCCTTTGTCATCCTAATCCAGAGAGATGTCTTGACCAGATCTGGCCAGAGAGAGGGACTCAGGTGATGTTGCCACCCCTACCACCAATTCCAGCTGAACCCCAAACAACGCATGCGATGAAATGGATTGGACTTTAACAACAACAGCAACAATAGCTATAGTTCATCTCAACATTTCTTCTCTGTTACCCAACAGGACAGTTATTAATTACCATCTTTGATACCACCTAAGAGACTGTTAAACAGATTTTTTCCTTCTAGTACTCTCTCCTGCTAAAGGGAAAGGGAACAAAAAAGTAGTTAAAATGAAAGCTTTACTTAATACTTTACTTTTCAAATGCTTTAATTTTTTTTCTTCCTTTCTGTATCTTTAATCTTTTAATGGTGTTTGCCATGTGTGGCAGGGGGCTGCAGGGGAAACCCTAATCAGCTCCTGCCACCCCAGCCCCAGTCAGGGGAAATGGGTTGGGGCTTGGCACTAGCTAGGCCTGGCCTGGAAACTGGCCACACCTGCCAGCCTTGTTAATGAGCAAAAAGCTTGGGAGGAAGTGAGTCTAAGGAGGGGCGGAGACCAGGAGGTGAGAATAGGCTCAGAAGGAGCCTGCTACCACTGAGGCCTGTGAAAGGCCAAACCTGTAAATAATCTGTAAATAATTGGAGTTTGGTGGTGGGGATCGGACACAAGAATAAAGAGCAAGGGTGTTGCATCAGCTTGGAGTGGTCCTGACTCATTGGGGAGTGGGGCCAGGAGGCTGAACCCAGCGGGGTGTGCTGAGCACCCCATTACACCATGGTATTAAGCAGGCTGAGGTCTCTGTATACCAAACCCTGAACTTTGTTTAACACTGTTTAATGTTAGACAGTGATTAGGTTATGTTAACACATTTGGCTCTTAAGATCAATACAACAGGCCACATTCCCGGAGCTGTGTGCTGAGCTTGCCCCAGACCTCAGCACAGGGACACCAGAATGAGAGGTCCATTGACGGTGGAGAAGCAAGTGGCAATCACACTCTGGAAGTCTGCAACATCAGATTGCTACCAGTCAGTGGGAAATTATTTTGGAGTTGGAAAATCCACAGTGGGGGCCATTAATCATCAACTGCTATGCAGGATTGTGACACTTGGCAATGTGCAGAACATAGTGGATGGGTTTGCAGCAATGGGGTCCCCCCGAACTGTGGTGGGATGATAGATGGCACACATATCCCTATTTTGGCACCAGCCCACCTGGCCACAGAGTACATCAACAGAAAGAGAGACTTTTCTATGGTTATGCAAGCATTGGTGGATCACCAGGGACACTTCACCGATACCAATATGTGCTGGTCAGGGAAAGTGCATGACACTTGCATCTTTAAGAACACAGTACTGTTCAGAAAACTGCAAGCAGGGACATTCTTTCCTGAATGGTGGATTACCATTGGCAAGATTGATATGCTAGCAGTAATTATGTGGGACCTAGCCTACCTCTTGTTCCCCAGGGTCATGAAGAGATATAATGGCCACCTGGACAGCACCAAGGAAAGAATCAACTACCGGGTCAGCAGGTGCAGAATGACAGTTGAATGTGCTTTTGGTAGATAGAAGGGATGCTGGTGATGTTTGCTCACTAGATTGGATCTCATTGAGAAAAATATCCCAATGGTTATAGCTGCCTGTTGTGTCCTGCATAATATCTCTGAGGCAAAGGGGGGAAGCTGCCACCAGGATGAAGAGCAGAGATGCTGGGGCTGTCTGCTGAGTTTGAACAGCCCAACACAAGGGCCATTACAAGAACTCAGCATGGAGCTAAGTGGTTAAGGGAAGCTTTGAAAGAGCACTTCAATGGTCAGCCACGAGAACGTTCTATGCTGGACTTTGGGTGCTGTTAGGCATTGTTTAGTGCTTGCCATACATTTATCACTATGACTGTGTGTTTTACTGAAGCTATGAATTATGCAGCACCTGCTGTACATTTATAAATATTAGACTGTGTGGTTCCTTGAACTTATGCGTTCTGGTGTGCTCTGCATTTACAATACTGGGTGCTTTGAGTGCCACTATGCATTCATGCAATATTTGAAAACTAATAAATATAATTTTTTTTTAGATAGAAATTTATTGAGTGGCAAAAACAATGCAGAAAAACAGTGTGCAAAAAAACAACAACAGGAAATGCTAGACAAACTTATAAAATAAACTAATGGAATCTGACGTTTAAAATTAGGAAGGCAGCAAACATTTCTGTCCATTTCAGTGCACGAATGTACTCCATTGTGGCTACACATATACCAGCCATGGTTCTCAAAGGTCAGTGTATGTGAAGCTGTGGTTTTCCTTGCTATCTACCAGAATGAAATGGTAGGATCCAGGATGCAGCGTGTGATGCCACGTGGTATACTGAGGTGTGTAGGAGGCTGCTACCTTAGAGTACTCTAAGGACTGCATAGGGTGGGGAGTCCAGGATTTTTGGCCCTGCAGGTCAACCAGGGTGTGCAGCTTGAGAAGACCCATTATGTCCTGTTGCATATGGCTTTCCTTTTCCTGCTAGGATTCATGGGCCTTTCATGGCTGGAGACAAATTTGAGTGTAGACACATGCACAAGTAGATGAACAAGATGACTTACATCAACCTAACTTTGTAGAGTAGACCAGGCCTTAGATGGAACCCAGGACTGAGATGCAGGCAGAGGCAGAGTCATGGAGCATCTTCAAGGTGAGGAAAGGAGTTTATATTTCATGTAGAAAGATAAAGGGATCCAGTGAGAAATTCAAGGAGGTTGGGTTATGTGGTCAGAGCAGTAAGAATAGAACATTAATTGTAATATGGTGGATAGTTTTAAAAAAAGGAGAGGTAGGGGCCAGAGTGGCCAGAGAGGAGGGGATTAAAGTACTCCAGGAGTGTGTGAATAATATTATGAAGGTATTAGCAGTGGAGACAGAAAAGAAGGGCATACTTTAGAGGGAAAAGCAACAAAATGTGATGAGATCCTTGGTGTGAAAAGGACAGGAAAGAGTTAAATTAAGTTCAAAGCTGTAGGTTTGAGTGACTGAGAGGAAGGGAAGTTGTCAGCAGTGATGGAGAAAAGAGGAAGAAGTAAGAGGAAAGTTGAGAAATTCAACTTTAGCCCTGTTGAGTTTGAGAAAGCAGCAAGACATCCAGGAGAAGCTATTGACACACTGGAAGAGATGTAAACTTGTGCAGATGATAGAAATCAAGTAGTAATTTTCAGAGTAATCATCATAGAGGTGGCGTACTACCCAGAGAACAGCAGCAAAAGGGAGAGTGAGGAGGAGAGCATTGAAAGAGTGGTAACCTAGGTAGGAGAACCAAGGAAGGCTATGCCTATACTGGCTTACATCCTCTCTTACTGGACTGTGTACATGCTTGCACATGCTCCCAATAGGCAATATCTACACTAGCAACTGCTAGATGTGCCACAACCCCCCTATTGTCTACATCTAAACCCCAGAGACAGATGTATGGAGGTGAGTAAGCTAATACTCCTGGGGGACATGGGTAAGTATATGCATCAGGCTCTGACATGGTTCTGCACCCAGGCCAGTCTGCAGTTTGGACAGGAGTAAGGAGTATTTACCAGGTCTTGAGTTTCAACAGTCCACTCTCCCCCCTCACCCCAAAGCACACTAAACCAGGGGTAGGCAACCTATGGCACGGGTGCCCAAGGCAGCACGCGAGCTGATTTGTCCCTGTTTAGCCGGTCCGCCCTTGCTCGGGGTGGGGGGATTTTTCCCATTGGCCACAGTTCCCAGTCAATGGGAACTGCAGAGTTGGCGCTCGGGGTGGGGGCAAGGCGCAGAGACACCCCCACACACCCCCAGGGGCTGCAGGGACATGCTGGCTGCTTCCGGGAGGGGCACAGCATGATGGGAAGGAGGCAGTGCAGGGAGCTGCCTTAGCTCTGCTGCTGGCACGTCTCTGTGCACTCCTTGGAGGGAGGGGAACAGCGGGTCTCCGTGCACTGCATGGGGTGGGGGCAGCACATGGCGCCACCCTCTCCCCCACCCCAGGGGCACGCAGAGACATGCCAGCAGCCGGCCACTTCCGGGAGCACCATGGGGCCACCAGCCACGGAATGCAGGCAGCCTGCCAGCCTGGGCCCTGCTGCACCGCCGGCTAAGACTCAGGGGCAGGTTGTCACATGAGATTTGACTTGCATTTTGGGGGGCCCCTGTCATTGGGGGCCCCATCCCACCGGCTCTGATCCAAAGATCCCAGTCCGAAGGGAGGTCCCACTGTCACTGTGCCAGGCCCTGTACAAACACCTGGCCTCTAGTCTCTTCCCCGCAGAGCTACATGTACTTCGATACAAGGCAGAAGGAGGGAGCGGCGGCGCCTTGCGGCTCGGTGAGGGTATGAAGATCACACCGTCCCCAGGGCACAGTTTGATGCGTCCCAGTGCAAGCTCCCCCCCAGGCAAGGCGCTCATGGCCAGCCTTGGGTGGGCGGGATCGCACCTGCGGGGATGTCCCGGCTGTGGACGGGAAAGGCGTTAGCCCGCCGCCCACGGGAGCGCTGTCACGGCTCCAGCCCCCCGCCCCGGCTCGGGCGGACCCCCGGCCACAGGCCAATCACGGCCGCGGGGCCGCAGCCGCGTGTAAGCGGAGCCCGGGGCCCACGGCGGGCGCGGCTCCGCAAGGGGCCGGGCTTTGGGGGCCGGGGCGGGGCCGGCACTGGAGGGGCGGGTCTGCTGTTAAAAAGCGCCGGTCCCCGCCAGCGCCTGCTCTGCCTGCCGCATCGCCGCCTGCCAGCACCATGGCCCTGTCCAGCGACCCCGCCTTCAGGAAGCTCGCCGAGTGGTACAAGGCGAACGCCGCCAAGCTCGTCCTGAGGCAACTCTTCGAGGCCGACAAGGGCCGCTTCGAGACATTCAGGTGAGGCCGCGGGCGCGCCCAGCGGCACCGCCCCGGCCCCCGGGCCAGTCCCCTCCCAGGGCAGCGGGCCGGGCTGCTGCAGGGTCCTTCCCAGCCCCCGCTCCCAGGGCTGCAGGCGGCGCTGCCTGGGCCGGGCCCGGGCCCGCCGGGAGGCTTTGCGGGACCCTTTCCCGGGCCCTGCCACCTGCCCGAGTAGGGCCGCAAGAGAGCGCAAGCCGCCCCGGGCGCCGTCTCCCCACCGGCTGGCCCGTGTTGGCCCCAATAGCCCGTTCCCCTGGCGCCCGCCCGCCCGGGAGTGCAGCGCGGAGGGGCCGGGGGAGTCTCCCCCCGAGCTGGCGGTGCTCTCTGGGCACTGCTCCCGCGGAGCCCCCTGGCTCGCCGGGCTGCCCGCCTGCCCTTGACTCATCCTTACGGCACGGTACGTGCTGGCCAGCACGGCGCGGCTGGGAGAGTGGCATTGTGGGTCCGCCGTGGCTCGGCCGCTCGCATCCGCGTGCGTAGTCATGGGGAGCCCCCCCAAAGGGCGCTGAACGCCCCCTCTCCCCCCCCAGAGCCGGCAGGGTGCCCCGGCTGTCCCCGAGCAGAGCCGCGCACGGCCCCCAGCACCTCCGCTCCCCACGGAGTTACTCAAAGCACATTGCAACAGCGAGGCGGGATTGTGACACAGGAAGGGGAAGCACAAGGTTCGCCACAGACCGTGTTTAACGCTGCTCAGCCTCTCTGTCGAATGGAGCCAAGATTACCCCTGCCTAGCAGGAGTGATTAGAATTGATTAACATACACGTGCTAAATAGTAATTATTGGGCTTCTTCAGATGGCTGTAGATCATGGTGTAGCTATAGATACCCTAAGCTGTTGCCTTCTGCTGTACAGATAATTTCCTGTTTGGCATCACTTGGGTGGGAGATTGATGCAACTGTTGGCATCATCTTGAAAAGGGGCTTCACACTTTATGAACTATCTAAGCATTTTAAAGAGTACGTTGAAGACCAAGATGTGTATTTCTCCACATTAGTGTCTAAGCTTTCTTGTATGCCTACTTCCTCTATGCTGATGAAATAATAGACTTAAATCCTCATTTTTGTGTAATGGTTGCCCTATGACCCTGGTAACAAGACTGTGCCACCTTGTACTTTTAAAATCTGTAAGTTTTAAAAACAAATTCCTGTTTCTTTGTAGCAGAGAAATCAAATTCTGGCTTACAAGGTTTCCCTGTGTCTAATACAGCATTTGGGACTGAATTTGATAGCTTCTTTTTTTGTTGTTGAGAGGAGAGCAGGGATATCTAGAGGTGTGACTAATAAAGATAAAGTTGAAATGAGATTATCAATAAAATGTACATCTTTTAAAGTCTAGAACCCCTATTATTTCACTCTTACTTTGCATGCCTAATATTGACAGACATTCTGTGTTATCCTGTTTGTTACATTCATCAATGGATTATACTCCTCCTTTGCTGCATCCCTGCTGAGGAAAAGTCACATTTGCCAATTAGTTTGGCATACTTCATAGTTGGAGGCAAGAGTGAACAATTCCCACAATGTCACATGAATTTGAACTCTTCAACAAAAACTGCATAGGTCTTTTGACAAATGCTGAGAGCAGTTTAATTCATCACTGGGATCATAGTTGACTGCTCCTTGAAATTCAATCTCTAGTTCTGGCACACTGACAGAAGAAGCAGATTCCAGAAGCATGGGTTGTCCACTAAGAATACCTGACCACCAGCTGTGGAGGGTTCAGCACCAAAACTGCTGGCAGCAGCGTAACCCCAGCAAATCATAAATACATAGAGATCGCAGACTAAGTCAAGTTTTTCTGAAGTAAATAACCAGGGCGGCATATGCAGTGCTGGCATGTGCTCATAACAGCTTGCCCCACTCAGAAAAGACCACTACATTCTGCACCAGCTAAAGTTTGAGTGCTTCTCAAAGATAGCCCTAGGTAGAGTGCATTGCTGTAATACAGCATGGCGATTACAAAGACTTAAATGACTGTTGTAAGGCCTACGTCAGAAAGGAACAGAGATCCTCCAGGCTAACTAATTGTGTGTGTGTGTGTGTGTGTGTGTGTGTGAAAGCATTACATGTCACCTGGGAATTTGAGCAGTGATGAATTCAAGGTTGCAAATGGCTTCTTAATATTTAACACTGTAGGGGGGAGAGCAGTATTCTCTATGGTACCACGGTAATGGCTTTACACAAAACAGTTACATCACTTAAGTGTGGATGTGGCTTACGTGACAAGTCCATTGTGTTCACATGGGTAGCACCATCTAATAGATGCTGCATGTGCACTGTAGCAGAACACTATTGATCTATGGTTTTTTTGATCAGAGGGGTAGCCGTGTTAGTCTGGATCTGTAAAAGCAGCAGAGAGTCCTGTGGCACCTTATAGACTAACAGAAGTTTTGGAGCATGAGCTTTCGTGGGTGAATACCCACTTCGTCGGATGAATATTATGGGGCAGGAAAGGATACCTGTATCCGATGAAGTGGGTATTCACCCACGAAAGCTCATGCTCCAAAACTTCTGTTAGTCTATAAGATGCCACAGGACTCTTTGCTGCTTTTATGGGGGGTTTTTTGGTTTTCTTAAGAAGAGTATGTGATTCTCTAAGTAAGAGTTTAAAATAAAATTACATTGTACCCCTTCATACTCCAGATGAGGTCTGGGTGATAGTTAGATTTGTTGTGGTAGCCCTCTCTATTTGTGGCCCTTGCTTGTTGTGTCACATCAAATTTATTTGGGCTAGGGGCTATTGCTCTTGTTAGATTCCTAGCACAGCTGCGTACTCCAAAATAGTGTGTAAATTGTGTTCAGACACTGGGGAAGGAAAGCTTGCTGCAGAAAGACAAGATAATAGTGAACTCAGGATCAGAATCCACATTGAGGTGTTGAGTACCTGCAGCTTCCATTGACTTCAGTGGGACTTGTGGGTGCACAGCACCTGGAGCAAAAGGAAAAATAGTATAGCCTAGGGGCGCAAGATTCCTTGGGCAGAGACTCTCTTTCTAGTGTTGGAATGAGCAATAGGAAACCATTTTGAGTTTCCCCTCCACAGAAGAGTGTGCTGTGAAAGTAGTCCTCAGCACAAAGAAAATTAGGATGTATAAGACTGGAGGATTCTGTTACTTTGAGGGGTATGGAATAATTAGAGCTTCCTACTATAGCGAGGGGCTAATAAAGTAGTCCCATCTTCCAAGAAGACTCAAATGCATGGCAAAACATGATTTGTCTTGATGCTACTTCTAATAAACGCATCTTCATGTTGCAGCCTTCAACAGATCTAAGGCTAAAAATGCTGATCTTCTGAGATTTATACTATATTCTGACAAGGATTAGTTAAATAATTTGGCGAGCTCCACTGGGACAGTGAGGATTAGATTACACAACTCTCAAATGAGATTAATACTGAATGGAGTAGAGTGCATTTTTTTTTAGTATACTTGGTGTTGTAATAGCGGGGGGTTTTTTTTTTTTTTTTTTAGCATACTTGCTTTTGTCATACTTTGATACTGGGAATGAATATGAATACTTAATTGCTTTCATCTTGTTGCACTTATTGACATTTATGCCAGTCATTTCAATATGATTGTTTCTAACACCGTTTAATATATTTCATTCTATTTAAACTCTTCAAGTAGAAAATGGACACTATAGTTTAACTTGTTGGAAAATTATAGTCAAATTAAAAAACATAGTTTACTGTCTAGTAAATCTCTTATGAAACTTGTTGGGCAAAACTGTCCCTTGGGCTATTCTTACTATCTTTTGTAGATTTGGGGTTCAAATTATTTGGGTAGTCTCATTACTTGCATGCTTAAAACAATAGCTCTGTAGGAACTTGCAGTTTAACAAACTATCTCTGTTGGCAGTGTGACTCTGAATACTGATCATGGAGATATCTTGGTGGATTATTCGAAGAACCTTGTAACAGAAGAGATCATGAAGATGCTGATAGAACTGGTAATTCTTTACATTCACCCTGATCTAATAAACGGTGAAAACAAGTTGTAGAAAAATGAGGAGCTAAATTCTTCCTGGCACAGTTGGTTCTAGCACAGGACATGAAGGTCCAGATCATTCAGGGTATTGGGAAACTGAAGTTCTTTTCCCACCTTCACAAGGATTTGGTAGGCATCAGCCCATGCAGCCCTAGGATGGTCTGCAGGTATGTTCACAGCTTTGCTTCCTGGCCCCAAGGCAGCGTGACTCTGTCAGGAGCTATTCTAACAAAGCCTCCTCACTGGCCATGAGTCCCACCTCAGGAGGGGTTTGGCTGTGCAGCAGAGCAACCAGCATAAGACAATACTGATAAGGTCTGCATTAATATAAGATGGGACTCCTCATGGAATTGAGAATGGGAAGATTATGCCATGAAAGATGGCTGTTGTCCGCTTCCTAGCTGCAGAGCACTAGCAGAGGGCTATTCTACTCCCCCACTAGATTGTACATCTGAGAGCTGGCTCAAAGTGCCACCACAGCCCAATCTATCTACATGCTGGCATTAACCATATAACAATTGGTCCATTCTGATGTAATGAAATATCTGTCTGTGAAGCCAAAAGTTTCTCGTCAATCAGTTGCTTTTAAAGATCAGTGCAGGTCTCCAACAACAAGCTTTTTTTTTTTACATTATAAAAAAGGAACCAAACTAAATTAGTACAAGTGTCAAGTCCTTAACAGAATTACATCTGCAATTTAAGTGATGCATGAAACATCTCTTGTTGCTTAAATAGTCATCTGAAAGCTTCAGGACTGTCATTTCTGAAAAGATTTGCATGGATAACCTCAGTTCAGTGTGATGTCAAGATTTACCATCCTCCCTGGCTACTTGGTTAGGTGAAAGACCAAGACAGTCTTGCATCTGTGATGCATTGTATTTGGAAGTACTAGTAGAAATTTGGGCCAGCAGTAAAAAAAATTACTTTCAATCAGTTTTATTTATTTTAATAAAAACAGAAGCTATTGACTGGTGTATTGCTGATGTTGACAAGATTAAACTGAGTAATTTAAAAAAGTTGATTGTCTTGTCAGTTTCACCTATACCACTGTCCCCTCAGTGAACTAACACTCTCTAACCAATCTCCTTTAAAATAGGAGAATGAACTTACAGCTGTAAACTACTGGCAGCCAATATAACTTTTTTGTTGTTGTAGCCAGCTTATTTTATGGAGGAAATTCTTGCCTTTTTGATGCAGTTGGGCCTATCTGGGAGGGACTAGTTACTTCTGTCCTTAAGTGAATGATATATTTTTACCCTTCTCAGGCAAAGTCAAGAGGTGTTGAAAATGCTAGGGAGCAAATGTTCACTGGAGAGAAGATCAACTTCACCGAGGTAAGGTTATTTCTGTCTCTGGCTATGTCACCTAGGTCGGTAGCTCTCAACCTTTCCAGACTACTGTACCCCTTTCAGGAGTCTGATTTGTCTTGCATACCCCCAAGTTACTTCATTTATACTACTTGTGTATTTTTATGTCTGATTTTGTAAGCAAGTGTCACAGCACACAGTACTGAAAAATTGTTTACTTTCTCATTTACCATATAATTATAAAATAAATCAATTGGAATATAAATATTGTACTTACATTTCAGTGTATATAGGGCAGTATAAACAGGTCATTGTATGAAATTTTAGTTTGCACTGACTGCACTAGTGCTTTTTAAATAGCCTCTTGTAAAACTAGGCAAATATGTAGATGAGTTGATGTACCTGCTGGAAGAGCTCTGTGTACTCCCAGGTGTACACATCCCCTGGTTGAGAACCGCTGACCTAGGTTATGCATATTTATGCTGGAGGAGTGTGGGGCTGGAAGTTACTACCACATGGCTACTTTTGGTGCATTGAACTATTAAATGTGGTAGTATTTATTTCTTTGCTCATGTACTTCACCATGCACACACAGGCTCTGGGGAGAAGACAAAAACAAGCAGTGATATCAATGGCAACTGAGGTGGTGTATAGAGCTTGAGACCAGCCTTGCAATTTACTGGGCCCCAAGCTGCTGGAAGTGGAAGAAACTGGGCCAGAAATTGTTTCCAACACTGGCCTGTTCTGAAGGCATTCTGCTGGAGACGGGAGATGAGACCAACTGATGAATTACAGAGCTCATATTTGACATGGGACAGGGTATTCGATCCAAGGGGGCCACTTCCTTTGCTTCTGCTTAAGACCAGTCATGGTGAAGCTTAGCAAATGACACAAGAAGTTCTAGTAAGAACTATGTAAGAACTTCTGCTTTGTGCTGTTGAGGATTCTTATCAGTTACAGTTATAAACCCAGTTTTTGGGAACTAGCCACTTATTGCATCAAGAGAACGGATACCTTCCCTTTTTTTCTAGGTGTGAAAGCAATCAGGGTATCCAGATTCTCCCTTATTAGAACACACTTGCTCAAAGTTGGTGATGTGTGCTGCATAGGACTTTAGTTAAGTTGGATAAAACAAATTAAATAGCTGCTCATCTTTTTTTAAATTGAGAATGGAAGAAAATCTGGGTGATTTACAATATAGCTCAACCAAGTGGGTTGTCTTCAATATTAAAGGTCCTTTCACATTATAGAGCTTTTCTGATGGAAGTTATTTGCTTGTTTTTATTGACTATGTGAACTTGCAGAGACACTGTTAAACCCTTTGCTTTTAAGAGCTATGTTTTGCTTGAGAGTATTGAGTGTTCAGATAAAGCAGCATTGGAAAGGCTTTCTCTCCCTCTTTTGTCTTAATCCCTTGCACTTACAGACAAAAGTAAAATAAAACCTTAGCTGGAGATAAAATTGTTGCCTGCCTTTTTTTTTTTTATTTAAAAGGCAAGCAGTTAAAACTTCAGTGGCTAGAATGACTACAGACCATTGTAAAACCTAACTGTTCTTCAGAAAGCTGAAGTCTGTGTTTGGACCCAGAAATAGGAATTTAGCCAGTTTGTACTTGCAACTGTGTATGTGCAGACCTCAAATTTCAACTATCTGAAAACTGGGTCTTTGTGCCAATCAAACCTCTTCTTTTAATTCTGACCAGTAATCCAGAAACAATGCTTGGAAGAGTTCACTGGTTCAGGTTCAGAATGAAATTACTATTTTTCTCCAGAGTTTCCAAGTCAGTGCAGTCATGGTGATTGTTCATCCCTCCCATGTGCAGTCACCCAGCCCCAGGTGGGAGCACCCTGCTTTCCAAGATTATCTTGGATGAGCAGGGCACAGCTCTGCCCCATTCAGCTCTTGATTTTTTATTAACTATATGGGGACTAGTGTGAGGGCTGGGTGTTGAGGTTCTACCTCCCTTTGTGGCTCAATCTGGCATAAAGAGCCTGTGGCTTGTCAAAAATGGGCTACCTTGTGATTACTCCTTATGAGGCTGCTCTCTTCCCTGCCTTGGAACAATATACCAGTCAAGATAACTGTTCACCAGAGAACTCTATCCTAAACGAACATTCTTTTAAAGGAGTGGACTTTGTTCCCTGCTTGGCTCCAATACTTACTCCCTGCTTCAGGGGCTGCTATGGTAAGAGGTAGTACTACAAAACAATCACCTCTGGTGGCTCTAAGCGTCCAGAAACACTTGCATTTATGAGATTCCTAGCTCTCCTCTGCAGTTAGCAGAACTACATCAGAAGGTTGACCTATAATCAGATCTGTGTTTAATTTACACTCTATCTGGCCAAGCAGAACATCATGTCCAAATAATTTTTTAAAATCAGAAGTGTCCTAATTACTTAAATATTTTTGTTTGATGGTATCCCTTTTAACATGTCCAAAGCAATAAAGATTCAGAATTGACTTGTACTCTAATTTAGAGAGAGTTCTAAATCTAAACAAGCTGTTGACCACATTTAAGGCTGATCTGTATTTTGATGCTGGAGGCATTGGCTGCCTGATGTGCATGTATGTAAAAGTCCTATTTAGTGCACCTATGCATAGCAATGCCAGGTGTACATCCCAGGTGAGTTACAACTTGGATGGTAAGCTACTGTTTAATGGTCACTGCAGCAGTAATAAATCTCTTCAAATGCAGTATTTATCAATTTGAAAAGTTTAAAGATAAAAATATAAGTAGAAATCCGTTCAAGTACTAATATTTGATTCCATGGTGGAGAGTGACCAGGACCATCCTTAATCCCCAATTTAAAAACAGGGTGCATCTTCATAACTGTATAGCTCAGGAAGCTCCTGAGTCTTCTGACCCAGCAGCCACCAAAGCTCGCTTAGTTTGGATTGAGTACTGTAATTTAACCCATAAACTTGAGCAGTTTGTATCTTCCTTGTTGGCTTTACCTCACAATGCTCTTTTCATTGTAGCAAAGAACAGTGAGACGGACCAGGTGAATTATTCAACTGTAAATCCTCCATCCTAGATTACAGCAGCAACAAACTCATCACTGCAGATGGTGAAGACTCAAATTCTGGCCTGTGATATAAGCAGGGGTGTGGTGCATCTGAGATTAGAATTTGGCATTACCCTAGAATTCTAACATAGCACACAAGTATTTGGGGCCTTTCACTGATAGCAGTGGAATAGAAGAACATGCTTATCACATTTCCCTGTCATGTGGCTGCTACTTATATATGCTTATTTATCTTTTCCTTTGTATTGAAGGGGCTGTTACTGCTGCAGTCACTGAGAAACTGCTAAAGTACATAACTCCCTTGAGTTATTGAATATAAGTAGTTTTATGATCAACTCCTATCTTCAATCCTGAAGACCATAATTTCTGCTGAACTCATTAAGCTTACTGCAGAAGTATGAATTGCAAATATATTACAATTGTTTATCAAAAGATCAAGCTTTAACTACAATTTCAAATTCATTACCTCTCACAACAATCTATTATGTTTGCCTAATATGCATCCTACATACTTTAATTTTTCTAGAAATGTCTTTTGGACCGTTTTCCACCAACTCTGTCAAATCTGATCAGGTGCTTAGATACCACAGTGAGCATGTTAGAAATAGTGAGAGAGAGGTGCAGGCTACTGGTCGTAGAAGACTTTCAAGTTAATAGTCTGAGAGATCCTTAGATAGGCAGGCTTCACAGCCTTTAATGCTATACTGCTGCCTTCTGGGTGCTGTTTTGTGTATCTATACTGCCAAACTGCCTCCATTAATATTTTATGGTGTTTGTGTACCATGACTTCTTGTTTCAGAATCGGGCTGTGCTTCATATTGCCCTGAGGAATCGCTCCAATGTTCCAATATTAGTGGATGGCAAAGATGTAGTCCCAGAAGTTAACAAGGTGTTGGACAAGATGAAGCACTTCTGTCAGGTATAAAGTCCTTAGTGAATTGATTTGACCTGTGTACTTGGCATAACTGTGTTCTGTTACACTTATAATATGGACTACTACAGTACCTAACTAGTTTGAATGAGGGATAGCAGTAGCTGCATGAACAAAACAGATCCATATATGTACCTGTCTTCCAAGAATGGCTACTTTTTTCTCAACAAGACTTGCTAGAAAAACACTTTACTGAGTTTAAATGCAAACTTTTTTGTTTTGTTTAAAGTAATATGTTACCCTCCTCTTCATACCTTGAGTTCCAATCATATAAATATTGGGCACAAATGGCAACGAGGCACCAAACACTTAATGACTTTTCCCTCCCCATACTAATTAATCACTTGGTCATATCTCACTTACTGTAGAAATGTTCATCTAGAAGGAACTTCCCCCTTAATGTCATTATTTACTAATGTGAGTGCAGTCAGGAGGCTCCCAGCTCACTTGTCACTTGGTAGGAGCTCCAACAATTCTACAGTGTATTGTAGAAGAGGTGTCTTGGACTTTTTCCATGGTCTCTTCTAATCATGTAGCCATTTTTTTGTGTGGAGCATCTCAGGGTCTTGCATAAGGTAAATGTAAGAGTCAACTCTTTGTTTGTTTGTTTGTTTGCAACTTAACAGTGTGAGAATTCTTTGGTCTGCCCCCTGGCTAGTCTAAACCTTGCACCTTATGCTCTCAAATCATAAATGACTATTGTCTTTAGCTTAGTACAGCACAATCTTTAAAATGTAGATTTCTGTCAAACTAGTTCTAGTTTACAGTGACAATTCTTTGATTAAGAACAGTTGGCTAGGAACAAACATGGAGAACAAACTGGGTATTAGCTTAAGATTTGGATGAATTTCATATGCCTGAATGCCAAACTCAGATGCTTGATAAGGGCTGATCAATATTCACGGTTCTATGTATCTTAAACCTGTCAATACATAACAAATATGTCATTGAGGTTCAGAGATAACGGGGTAAATCTTTGCTTATGAGGCTGTCAGTTGTAAATCCTGACCAGATGGTAGTGACCAAAAGTTACCCTTGCCGGATGACTGCTGGGTGGCCTATGTGAAATGAGTTTGGAGTAGATCCAGTTCCCAGTGGAGAAGTGCCCAAACCAAAATAACTGACACTAATTGGCATCTTTTGTTGGCAGCCTCAGCCCACAGTTAAGAATGGAATGGGCTGTAGAAGCTCAACACTCTTTTATCCCTTAGAAGGTCTCCCTCCTGGTCAGGATTAAAAGGTACTGGTGGTATAGTGTGGGGAAGCTTCTACTGCTGTCTGCCATACCTGTTTTGCAGATAAGGACTTTGCATGCAGACCAGAACCCCTGTCTGAGTGACCAAAATAATCATGTTTAAACATCATTCTAATCTTCCCTGTGCTGGTGGAAACTAAAAGATGCTTGATTTAGCCTTATCTATTAAGGCTAAAAATATAGTTCCTTAACATGGTTTTAAGAGGCTGAGAAGAGTCTGGCTTGTTTGGTTTTTTTTTGTTTAAGTACCCTGGAGCTAAGATTGTTGTACACAGTTATGTAACAATTTATATCTACAAGCTTTCTTCAGTAAAGAATCATATCTTAACAAAGCATGTCTGGGGGAAAGTATTAGAATAATTGGCGCTCAGATGATTAATCTGATTGCAGAAAAGAAATCACTTTAGAATTGGGTAAAATTTTCAGCTCTTCTAGGTAGTGGATGTTGTTCATGTTTGCAAGCTTCTCTCTGTGCAGTGAGGTGGGATTAATGTACAGATGGTTGATGGGCAAATGCAGGATGGTATTTTGGTATTATACCAGTTTGACAGTTTTTATTCAAAACTTCCAGTAGCTGGCAGACCAACAAGAGTAGGGCTGAATCATAGAAATTATTCTCTTAATCCAAGACCTGCGTACAATGGAAAACCTTTCAATACTTTGTTTAGACCTAGATCTTGTATACTCATGACACCTTTTAGAACAAGTGTTCTATTATAATCTAGCTAAACCTACTTATTTTAATTAGAGACCCAATGCAGAACTTCAGATCCAAATACCTCTGAATTTAAGTTCAAATGTAAACCAGAATTTAATAGCTCAGACTCATCTCTCTCTCTTATATATATATATATATATATATATATATATATATATATATCTATATATATATCTATCTATACATATCTATATATCTATATATCTATATATATATAGATATATAGATATATATATATGTATAGATAGATATATATCTGATCTATCTATTGAGGGGGGGGTGTGGTTTGTTGTTTTTTAAATTTGGGATGCTCCTTTGTTTCTCCTCTTTAACTTTCATATTTATTGTAATTGCCATGATGGAACACAGAGGAAGGGTTACCATGGTCTTGTATACTGTTCTTGTAAACTTAGCCACTGGTATTAGTATGCAGTACTTTGGCTGTGGTATGAGGAAATCACTGGCCTATATGAAGCTTTAACATTAGTCACTGCTCTACAATAAGGGCCCTATTAGTCTTGTGAAAAATGTGCAGCTCCAGTTGGAGTTGAGTGAGGGGAGTATGTGCATATGTAAAGGCTGACCTTTGCCCTTTATAAGTCAGTATATTTGTGTCCATAATGATCAAGTCTCTTTTAATAACGCTCTAAATCCTTTTTTGTTGTCTTGTGGATTTACTTTTTAGCTGTGCATTTGGTTCTTTAGTATTTGTTTGTTTAAAAGGAGAACCTTTTGGGAGATTCTCTCAGGAGTATTTGTGAACCTACTCCATGTAAATGACAGTCTTGATATTGTAGTCATTGTAACTTAACCTTAATTGAAATCTGTGTATGTTCATTGGTGTATTTAAACTGCAGAAAGTTCGTAGTGGAGAATGGAAAGGCTACACTGGAAAGGCAATTACCGATGTGGTCAATATTGGGATTGGTGGCTCAGATTTGGTAAGCTCTCAAGTACTGACTTATGCATAACGTTGTGGGGGGGAGGTGGGGTTCGTGTGCACACGTGCAGCGAAGCTGTTACAACCTAACTATATTGATGCTTTCCAGGGCCCCGTTATGGTGACTGAAGCCCTGAAACCATATTCCAAGGGAGGCCCTCGTGTCTGGTTTGTATCGAACATTGATGGTACTCATATAGCCAAAACCGTGGCTGAGCTTAACCCTGAGACAACACTCTTCGTCATTGCATCTAAGGTATAGCAAATATTAACACTTTCTCAACTTGTAAATGGTCAAAATGGAGATCACTCAATATATAAAAATTGCAGCACGGGCAGTGTTGGTTGCACTTAGGAAAAACTTCCTAACTGTCATGGTAGTTAAACACTGGAATAAATTGCCTAAGGAGGTTGTGGAATCTGTAATTGGAGGTTCAGAGCAGGTTAGACTGGCACCTGTCAGGAATGGTCTAGATAATACTTAGCCCTGCCTTGAGTGCAGAGGACTGAACTAGAAGACCTCTTGAGGTCCCTTCCAGTCCTACAATTCTATGAAAATACTAACTTCTCCAGATGTTTAAGTGAATGTGATTTTTTTTTTGTGTCCAAAAACGATAGTACTTTGAGCCATACCCAAAAAGTCTTGTCTTTGTGTGTTCATATCCCATAGATGGAATTTGTGATGTCATGTGGCTATTCTTTAAAATTAAAGATCGGTTTTAGCATTTTTCCCCATATTTCTGATGCACTTTTCCTATTAGTTAAAACCTAGTTTTACTCCTTAATTGTATATACAATAGATCCTTCAAAGTACAGTACACGAGTGAGATCTTATTTAAGTAGCCTTCTGTAGCATTTGTCACAGTAGCTGTTCTATATTACTTTTTTGTATTGTGATAGTCCCTCAGAACCAGACCCTGCTGTGCTAAGCTCTGTACAAACACAAAATGGACAAGTCTTTGTCCCGAAGAACTCAGTGTTAAATTTCTTGATCACAGTAAACATTGTAGAAGCTACAAATTGCCTGCATAATATTTTGTCAATTTGTAAGCATTCTGTACAATTGTTTTACATTTTAATATAAACTTACTATAACTGAATTTCTAGAACAGTGCTTGAGGATGGTTTGCCTTAATTCAGGAACATCATGGCTGGGAAGGTCTTGTCTTTATTTTGTGTGTTGTTCCTCTTTGGGGAATACTAACTAAAACGCTGGCTTCTGTCTTGCCTGAGGAAGTTGGAGACAAAAATTTCATAGTTGTATGACTGAGGTTCCTTCATTTCTAAAGCACAGCAGAACCCCATTGGTTTTAAAGGCACAATCCCTAACAAATTCCCATGTGTGTAATGCTGACCTTGCTTTGCTTGTATTGCTCATTATCTCATTTTGGCAGTAACATAGACCAGCAACTAATGTATGAAGTAAGAAGGAAACTTACAAAACAATGCTAGTGGTCATTTTGGAGTAATTGAGTTCAATCATCACAGTTCAAAGGCTCAAAATATTGCCAGATTGAAAGAGTAACAGTTCAGTTTATTTGCCAGATTGTAGTTAGATAATTGGATATATTTGGAAGGGCATGAATGGTATTTTTTTATTTTCTTAACAAATGTGTGTTCTATAACAAAATAATTTTGGAGATGGATGGGAGTAGAATGAATGTAATGTTCATCCTTAAAGCTATATTGTGATGGTTGAGTAAATCAGAATGGCTGAAGCTGATCCTAGAAGAATTGCATGACTGACCTTGTTTGCACACTTCATAAAGCAGGAACATGTTTTCTTTAATCAACAAAATGAAGTTGTGGCAAGAGTCTTAGCAGAAACGAAGTAGAATAGAATGTCCCAAATGAGAAATGGGAATGAAAACAAATAGGGAAAACCATGTAGTTAGATTATTAGCTCAATTTAAGTTTTCAGTTTGAAGTTAACACTAATCTTAGAGTGGAAATTATAGTCCAAACAGTTCACGCTCTCCTTCAAATATCAATTATATGAGCTAAAACTATGTACCTGCCAAAAAAAATCCTTAATTTTTGTATCTTCAGGCCAATGTTAATGTGAAATTAAGTGTACACCTAGAAATACTAATATCTGAACATCTGTCTGTGCATGCACAGTGGGTGCATTCTTCCTTGAAATCAAGCTGCTGCTGTCTGTTGTATAAATTTAGGGTTACTCTGCTCTGACTAGCTGGAACAACTTGATGTTTTGGTAACCTAACCTTGTCTTGCACTCCTTAAACACCATACAAACTTCATGTACTTTTCTGTGAATGTGACTGTATTAAAAGATCTCTTTTCTGCTGTGCAGACTTTCACCACCCAAGAAACTATTACCAATGCAGAAACGGCCAGAGAGTGGCTTCTTCTTTCTGCTAATGATGTAAGTGTAATATGCTTAAATTACATAACTGAATACATAACAGCGCTTCCCCATGTCTGTTCTAAGCAAGGTCTGGAGCAGAGCCAACAGCTGTCCAAAGACATACTATACACGTTAGCAAATGTTGGATCTGTCACATTCAACTAAATTCCATTACCACTACAGTTACTGGCTGCATGTCTAATCTTAATCAGTGATGAAGCCATTTAGGTGTTAAGATAGATGTTTGAGTTGCACCTAAAATCCTTTGTATAAAAGTACTTGAATAGATTGTAGCCTGTATCTCAGAACCACCTTGTATTATGGTACAACTGCCAGACTTCTGTGAGGTGGAGGAAACTTGAGGAGATGCTAGCCTACATGGAATGGCCTGCCAGTACTTGGCAAAACTTTCAAATCTAAACACAGTTAGTTGAAGCAATAGATGGAGGCTGCTGCAGCAGATGTCCGAATTGTGAATAAAGGTCTTCAGGTCATACTCTGGCACCTCACTATTTCTCTCACCCTCCTACCACTCGTACTTTGAAATGCAAGCCTTAGTTTTAACTAAAGAAGCAATCTCTAACCCACTCGCACTAGGGTGACTAGATTTACTTTTCAAGATCAGGGTTTGAGAGCATTTCTCCTGTAAACTATTCATATAACACCTCCATTAGTCCAGAAATACTGAAATACTTAACCTGAATCTCTAAGTGAGGTGCTGAATTTCAAGCCTGTCACTTGGGGTTGATCCATTAAAGAACCAAGGCAAGGATTTCTGGCCTCCACTGACCTTTTGATGATAGCTGGGAGTATCTTTGTAACATAATATCAAACAAACTCAGGCTGCTCCAAAACCTGGTCAGCAAGGGTTGATAAAGACAGACCTATTCAGCACCTTGTCCTGAAGGTTGAGTGTTTTTCTCCAGGATATCTGCTATAAGAAGACCTAAACTATCTTTGAACCTTGCCTATAGTTGGGTCAGACAGACATGCTGCTTAATCTCTTACAATGTCTGTATTCATGATAAAATCAAGTTCACAGACAGAGCAAATATACATGAATAGCAACAGTCAACAATGTTTTCTTAATGCCAGCAGTAGCAAATATCAAAAGAAAAGTCGTCATTGTGTCAGCACATGTAGACCAGCTTCATGGCTAATCAGCAATGCAAAATATTTAGCAGTGTTCTGTGTTTAACTATTTTATATTTTTATTTTATTAAAGCCTTCTGCTGTGGCCAAGCATTTTGTCGCCTTGTCTACCAATGGTGTAAGTATAACACTTTTAGACCTATGTTATAGGTTCTAACAATGGACTTAATTAAAACCCTGTAAGATGTAGAAACGTATTGGTCTGAAAACAATCCCTCATGCTTTCAAGATCATCTTGCTCTTGTACATGAAATTGTAAGACTCCCTTTCCAAGAGAGAATAATATTCCCAATGGTGGATTATGGGAAAATCCAGTTTCCAAAGGGCCTTCAAAAGTTGGTTTATTTAGGATGGGAACTATTGCTCAAATCTGCTTTATATACTTTTAGATCAAATTTGTAAAAATCTGTACTCCATATCATTTTCTGACTTAGTTCAAATGTTTGCCCCATTATTAACAAAGGGTGCTACTTCTTGCTTAACTAGTTATGTTCTCTTGGGTAAAGTCCAAAGTCCTGTTAAGTAGGTTTTAAACACCATTTAAATCTTTTGGGCTGAGTTCTGCAATGATGAAAGTAAGGTGTTGGGTACAAGTAGTGTAACACATAGTCTTGGCATTTGGTGGGAATGTACAGTGAAAATTTGCATGCATAAAGGGGCTGTAGTGTAAAAAAACTACAGCAATTAGTAAGAACATCTATAAGAAGATGAGGTCTTCATTTACCTCAAAGCCTTCTGCAAGTTGATTTAAATTTTCTTTCTCCTATTCCATTCTCGCCCTGCTGCATGTAAACTATTCATTTTGCACAACACTGAATGCCATGTTGGTTCATTACACTACTTGCCATTTACAAATTTTCTGATCAGTTTACACCACTGAATTTAACTTCTTGGTTTGGGACCACTGACAGATGGTACATTGACCAGGAGGAATGAAGGATCAGTCATGGCTTATCTTCTGGTGGAGGCTTTAAACTTTTGACCCAGAGTATGAAGTCAGGGAGATGTGTCTTGTGTGTGTACTTTAAGCTAACTATAACTTTAGCTACAGATGTATCCTGGAGTTGCTGTTTATGATATCTGTGTTCTCTAATATGAATGTATTTACCCCTTGTATTTTTTATTCTAGCCTAAAGTTAAAGACTTTGGAATTGACACTGAGAATATGTTTGAGTTTTGGGATGTAAGTAAATGTTTAACACTAAGCAATAGATGCTAACTGTTAAAATAACTTAACCTGCTTCAGAAAAGCCAGATTAAAAGGTCAAAATTCTGGGGAAAAAATTGAGGTGCTAAAGTAAACCCACTAGTGCTTTTAAGACAATAATATATTAGAAGAATCCTAACTAACAGCTAATTGAGGGAACATGTCAAAGTAGCGATATATATCAATCTTGGCCATTCAGATTAATGTCTCCCTGTCAAAGGTCAGAAGAAGAGCTTTCTGTAGGCAGTGCTGTCTAGACAGCTGTTGAGTAACAGGAGATAGCTCATTGCTCCCAGCATAGGTCTTACAAGTAGTTATTATAAGCTGTGACATTTGACTGTTGCACTCTACTGTATATAATCTAGATCAGTAAAGTTCAAATATCAAAGAACCAGAATCTGATCTGATATTTAGTAATGGACACAAATTGTAAGTACAGTGAACCTTCATCTCAAACCTTGTGAAAAATAAATATACCTGACCTATGCCTGTAAACATCAGACAGATCGCTATATTGCTCCTTGTTACATGCCTGACAAGAATTTTAAAACCTAATTTTAAATATGCTGTTATTGAAACCATGAAAGCTATTTAACATCCAGATTGGTTTAACCCTTATAACAAGGATTCTTGAACAGTTTTGTAGCCTGGCCAACTTGTCAGTGTTTTGTGGTACACCGCCTCTCCCATTCGCAATGCCTTCACATTGCTGTAGTTGACACAAGGATTACTTATAAGCAAAAGTAATATTAGGACAGCAGTTAAGGCATATTTAGCGGCTTTGATTCAGGTTAGCAGCTGGAAGTGAGGTAGAAGCCAGTACTAGGTGATCTGCCAGCTCCCTGGACCACAAGCTTTGATCTCACTGGCTGACAGCCTCCAAACACATTTGCCTCCTAATGGATGCACATAAAACATACCAAGCATATTCACCAATCAGATCACTGAGCCACTCGAATTATTTTATGGAATGGCTTTTTTTCACTTCTGATATTTAAGATTTTATTAAAGAAATCCCTTTCTCCTCTTCTCCCTTCCCCCCCCCCCCCCCATATAACCGAACTGATAGTCCTTCATAGGCAATGGACACAGCCCCACATTGCCAAAAAGTGATTCTGTAAAAATGACATGTAGCTCCATTTTGGTTTGAACACTTAAGGCAGCTGATTCTGGAACCCATAAAAAGTGTAAGCATCTTCTGGCTCTGTTCTACCAGTTAAACTAAACCCATTCCCAGAGATGGTCTGGTGTGGGTGTGCAGAACAAGGAAGGACACAAATCTCCATACTGTATTAAAATGCAAACTTGTGTTCTGAAGAGCAAAAATGAATTTGGAAATTTCTATTTAAGATCTAAAGAGTGCAGTACAAGAGGAATTAGTAGAACTTGTTGCCATATGTTTAAACACAGAATCCTCATATAAAGTTACTGCTATCTAAAACAATCTTTTATTTGCAGTGGGTTGGTGGCCGTTACTCATTGTGGTCAGCCATTGGTCTCTCCATTGCTCTACATGTTGGTATGTATCCATATTATATAAAAATACTCAACATGGGTTGCATGATCAGTGTGATTTACATTCATTGAATATGCTAAAATGATCTATAGTGAAATATATAACTTGGCTCTTTGGATTTCAGTAGCACATCTCAACTTCTGAAATTGCACCCACAAATTTTGCCTTTGATAAAATGGCCAACCATGTATCTTGGCCACTTGCATGGTCAAAAAATTTTTGACTTCTGTGCAAAGTCAGTCATTTTTTTGAATTTCATTTTCTAAATGAAAACTAAAATTTCCTGGACACTGACATGGCGATGAGGAAATAGAGTTGTGCTTTTGAGATTGAGTATTGGAAGTTGCAGTGTGTGAAATACTACTTGGCTGTGTAAAACTAAATAGATTTCTTCCATTCTAACTAAGTGGCAGATAGGCAGTACCCTTCTGCCTGCCTGAGCAACCCAAGTCTGCCTTTAAATAAACGTTGCTGGCATACTGATTTAGCTGCACTATTTGCTCTTGATCCAGTAGTCTACAAAAGTAGCTCTGTACAGAGTTACTGCTTTCATCACCAGTTCCATTTTCTCTTCCTCTTCAGAATTTTATACTGAAGAGGGACAGGTTTATCAATTAATTCTGTAGTGTAGTTGGGAGTGATTAGGGCACCAGTTTCTAATGTGCACTGATGAGTGGTGCTGGTTAAGGACCGCTATAAGACTGTATATAAACCAAGCTAGGCAAATTATTGATAAAGTTCTCCAATTTTTTTCTAGGGTGAACTATGTCCCATTAATTAGACTGAACAGAAAGCTATGCTATAGTAATTCAGATACTGATAACAGATGCTGCCTCTGTACATTTCCCTTTGTTACTTATTCTGTCTCATTTGGCTTTCAGGCTAAGGTTAACGTATAAAAACTTACTGAAGTTGAGCCCTGAAATTTTAAAGCCCAGACTTACTCAAAATTAAGTACATCCCAACCTAGGGGGCACAGATAGAGTCGAAGATATAAAATGTAGTAGAAATGCAGCTTTCCAACGCAAAATTTCACTAACGAAAGGAAATCTTACAGTGTACAAGAATCTAGGCTGTGTTGAGGCCTCATCTTCCAAGGAAACCATGTGTAAGCTGTGATAGTTAAAATGCACTTTTTTTTGGGTTAGGTTTTGACAACTTTGAGAAACTGCTTGCAGGAGCCCACTGGATGGTGAGTATGCCAATACTTGCTAAATATTGTATTCCCATTAACTTGCTACAATGTTGCTATTAAGACTACTGGTGGTGACAAACTTTAAAGATCACCTGTGGAAAAGTACCTGTCTTCCCCAAGCTCCTTATTGTTTTCAAAGCAGTGGAAACACTTTCTGTTGGAGCTCACCCCTTCCTTCCCAGTCTTAGATCGGTTTTTATTGCCACTCTTCAATTTGGGGGACAATTGGACCAAATTCAGAATCTGATAGTCTTATTCAAGGAAGTAAATTTCTTTGGTTGCTGTAGTTTTCTTTATCGCTCATCTCTTTCCTACATAGGACAACCACTTCCACACTGCTCCACTGGAAAAGAATGTGCCAGTTCTGCTGGCCATGCTGGGTGTCTGGTATATAAACTTTTATGGCTGTGAAACCCATGCACTCCTGCCATATGACCAGTACATGCACCGATTTGCTGCTTACTTCCAGCAGGTAAGGCTCAGCTTGTACAGAAGGTTGTCTGTAAGTCTGTGCATAGATAGTTCACTGCCTTTTGAGGTCAGGGTGCACTTTACCCTAACAAGCAAAGAATCTCTTTTTTGATGGTGATCACTGGAGCGTAATATAACAGGCTACTTCACCTGGAATGGTCCCTTAGAATATGTGTTAACTACTTGTGCTAAACTAACTGTTCCATATAGTATTTAGCTGTGATGCTGGGAGTATCTTTCCTGGACTTGATGAAGAGCTCTGTGTAGCTTGAAAGCTTGTCTTTCACCAGCAGAAGTTTGGTCCAATAAAAAATATTGCCTCAACCATCTTGTCTTTTTAATAGCCTGGGATTGATGTTGCTAAAACACTGCATACCTCATATAATGGCATTTTGGAGGGTTCTCAGGAAGAATACTGTCTTGGTAACAGACAGCAATACAACTATTGGCTGTATTCACAACCATCCATAGAGAAGCTCATAAAAACCCTGTCTCAACACAGATTTTGTTAGCATCCCAACCTTCCTGATGTCAACAAACCAAACTACTAACTTTAACGTGTTTTAAAATTGATAAAGATAAACAAAGTTAAAGTAAATGGAGGAAGTTGTTACAGGCCTAATAGAGGCCTCTACAAGAACAAAAAAAGCCCATAGGGTATATCTGATTATAAACTTCTAACCTCATTGCTTGTAGGGTGATATGGAATCTAATGGGAAATACATCACCAAGAAAGGCACTCGTGTGGACTACAATACTGGCCCTATTGTGTGGGGAGAACCTGGAACTAATGGGCAGCATGCCTTTTATCAGCTCATTCATCAAGGTACAACTGTAAAACTGGTAACTGCTATGCAGAACACCTGGGCTTGGGAGGAAATTCTGAACACCAGATGCTGCTAGGGTGACCAGACATGGGTGGGACTCTGCTTCCTTCTTCTTCCCCACCCCCTGCTGGCGGGACTCCTTCTTTTTTTTTTCCTCCTCTGCCAGTGGGACTCTGGGAATCTGCTCCTCTTTTTGCTCTGCTGGTGGGACTACCCCCCGCCCCCCCCCATGTGTCCCGATATTTTCTTCTTCCCATCTGGTCACCCTAGATGCTGCAGAGGTTGCAGAATTGATACTGTCTTGAGGGCAAGGTATTGGCTAAATTGGCATAGGCCTCTTACCTACCATCACCCTATTATTGTCAACCAGTGGCCTTAGAAGGCAACGTGCTCTGGTGTTGCAGCAAAAGGATTTAGACTTCTAAAAAACTAAAGTAGAGCTGGTCAAGAATTTGTGAAATGTTAATTTTTTGGAAAACTTTTTGCTGCTGTCTTAGACTAGTTTAGAGTGTCTGAAACTTGTCAAAATTTTGGGTTTCTTTTTTTTTAAGAAAACACTTCCTGCTTGATTTTAATACAAAGTATTCATAGATTTTTAACATTGTCTTCCCTGTAGGAACTCGTATAATCCCCTGCGATTTTCTAATCCCAGTCCAGACCCAACATCCCATCAGAAATGGCTTGCATCACAAGGTAAAACTACTTGTGCTTGTAATCATTGGCAGTCATATTTCCTCTTACTACTGCTGAAGAGGCTAGAGTTCAGTCAACACTACAGTATATCAGAATTCATCTGTTTTAGACACTGGACCACATTTTTAATGTCTGAGACTGCCCCCACACACAGGGTGTGGCAGAACAATCTGACTTGATTACACAGAGGTTTTGTTCCTGCAGAACTTGCAAAACTCTATTCTAGAGGCAGACAAAATGTGGCCTGTTGGTGTTTTGAGGGGTGGGGAGAGGGAGAGAATATTGCAGGCTTAGCCTGCAGATTGCAAGGAGTTAGATGCTCAAAGGAGATGATCCCTTTTTCTTAAGAGATGCTCCTGACCTCCAAGGTTTTCAAGTCCTTGGAGAATAATTCATAAAGATACCAACAGGCTATTTATCTTCTGAGCACTGTGTCCTATAAACCTGGACTGATTTGATAAAGGTTTAATCAATCCATTTATATTTGCACACTTTAACATAATTACAAACTGATTTTTCCATTAACTTTCCCAGTGCAATATGTAACTTTCCCAGTGCTAACATTTTATTTCAAGCTTTGGGGAGAGGTGTCCTCAAATTTGAATTACTTCCAGTACCAATTTCAAACACAGGTTGCCAGTACTCCTCTTAAATTGCACTCTAGATTCTTGTGACAAGATGTTAACACTGATTTCAGACAAATATAAAGAACTTTAATTAAAAAAAAAAGGGAGAAAATGCAGTTTCACTCAATCATTCCTAGGCGCATTAGAAATGATATATTATGGTGACTGATAGGCAGTGCCCAAAACAGGATGTGATCTCTTCCTTGAAGAGCTTGCATCACATGGGTTAGTCTGCAACGAGGAGGTAGCATGATAGTAGAGAGGAGGAATGATGGGTAACTGCAATATGAATATATGTTTGTTCAGGTAGGGCTGGTATGTGGCATGACATTAAGGTTTCTGTCTGAGTTAATGGATTTCTCAGCTGGCTAACTTTTTGTATCGGCCTTGAGGAGAAGCTGGTGAATTGATGTAGTCTGATTAAGAACATCCCATGGATATGGGGAGGGGGGTGGCATGGAAGAAAGTGCAGACTCTTGTGGATGAAAGTGGTAAAACACAAGGAGCACTACAGAGGTCGGAATCCAGTGCTGTGGTTGTGGTGGTTTCTGAGGGTGAAATCCTGGCCCCACTGAAGTCTGATTTCACCCCAAATCTTTAAATCCTCCTTGTCATATATTCATGACATTGAAAAGCCTTCTGACTCTACTTGGAGGAAGAAAAACCATATTTCTGTTGTGCTGTACCTGGTACCTCAATTTTAGCTCTAAGTGACTTGCCTGAGGTTGTGCAGCCTGGAATGGAATCCAGGAATCCTGGTGCAGTCCTGGCCTCTAAGCACTAGACAGTGCTCCCTTTCCATTAACTAGAAGGGCAGTAATTTGACTGGCTTGTTAATATCTAACGTCTTCCCATTAGATCCTTCTGGCCAACTTTCTTGCTCAGACTGAGGCCTTGATGAAAGGAAAGACTGCTGATGAGGCTCGAAAAGAACTGCAGGCTACTGGTCTGAGTGGAGATCCTCTGGAGAAACTTCTTCCACATAAGGTATCCATGTGGTGACCACTGTAATTCAAGTTACTCTGCTACATTTTGGTGTCAGAAGTGGTGTGTGTGTGTGTTGCAGACATTAGGGGAGAGTACTATTGAAATGTTTAAATGTAATAAGTTAGGAAAAATGGGGCGCCCTCTGGTGGCGATTGGCTAGATCTGAGCAGCAGCAAGCTGCAAATGTTAAATTTTTAGAGATTCAGTGGCTAACTTGGGAGGTCTCTATGGGGCAAATTCCTCTTTTAAAAAAACAAACCATGTCATTGTTGTGCTACCAGAACACTACAACCTTGCAGCACTCCCCAGACAGGACAGGCTTTTCCATGTCTAGCCCTGGAAGCCTGATCTTACTGCACTTGCTGTCATCCCCATAGTACTGAACTTGTGCATTTGTCTGCTTGGGCCTATTTTTTAGGCCCAAACAAGACCCAAGCCCACAAAATCAAAATCCAAGTAGGCAGAGTTGTTTTCAACCTGACCTCCCCCCAAACCTGTGCCCGTGAGGTCAGCACGCCCTGCGCCTGTCATCTGCAGTCCCCTGCTCTGTGTGCTGCAGAGTGAGAGGCACTGCAACTCCTTGGCACACTCACTCGGCATTACACCATGCAGCTAGTGGCAACATCCTGATCTGACCAGGACCCAACACTTGTCGCTGCGCCCCGTTGGGTTGGGTTGCAGGACTCCACTGTGCATGCTCCTGGCATTTTACTACTATTATGCTGACACACTTATTACAATATGGTCTATGGGGATGACCAACAGCTTGAAATTGCTATTATCTCCTTCTAATGCTCTTCATGTTGCTCTCTGTACAATCTTTAATTCAAATAAAACATAACTTGTGCATGACTCTCTGCTCTTGGAAAAAAAATAGATTCATATGATTCTGATGTGAGAGACTGTTGGGGCTGTAACGCTGTTTTTATTTTGTTTGAAAGGTCTTTGAAGGAAATCGCCCAACCAATTCCATTGTGTTTACAAAACTTTCCCCATTCATTCTGGGAGCCTTAATTGGTAAATATGTCTAATTTACTAGTAATGTTCAGTGATGTTTTCTGATGAGGCTTACAGTTAATTCTGTGGTGTTTTGTTTTTTATAGCTATGTATGAACACAAGATCTTTGTTCAAGGAGTTGTGTGGGATATTAATAGCTATGACCAGTGGGGGTAAGTCTTACTCACCTCTATCTCCAATCCTTATGAACTATGGCACTCAACTTCTCACCTATTTAAAAAAGAAAGCTAAGGGTAATGAAGCGAGTCAGCTACATATTCTTTGTGCTATCCATCAAAGTGCAAAAGCTTCTACTGTGGCTCGAAAGGCAAGTCTCTGGGATAAAACATCTTATCCCCTGTTAAACCTGTGCATGGCATCACAACAGAGATAGTTTTGAGGAAAGATTAAGGGAACTCTACTTTTCTTAGCTTTAAGAAACTATATATGGGAGGAGGGGGGAAGGGGGAGAAGAAAAGGAGTTTTCAGCAATACTTATAGAAATATTAGAGGTGGAGAAAGACACTGGGTCAGAGTTGACCAAGAAAGTGTTACAAAAAGCAATTCCCCCTTGAGTAAAGGGTCAACATGGATTACCTTCACTATATGGAAACCACTACTAGGCAATATGAGAGCACAGCAGCTGCCAAGATACTGAAGCAACCAAAAAACCCACCTTTTGATTTCCTTTTCCTGTGCACAGGGTTGTCCTCTGACCTAGGTGCCCTAACACTATAATGTAGGCTGTATTGCAAATGATCCCCTCCACTGTCACATGAGGTGCATCTTGTACATCTTGGTCAAACTTTTTAAATGACTAATTTGGGCCCCCAGAAACTGAGGTGCTGCAACTTGAGACCTCTTACAGGGGCCTAATTTTCAGGGAGTGCTGAGCACCTGGCTCTGACTCAAGTCCCTTCAAGAGCTCTTAAGTTGGGTGCCTAAAACAACTAGTCACTTGAAAATCTTGGTTCTTGATTTAGCAGGCATGGACAGTACTTGGTTGACTTACCAAGTCACTAAATAAACGTTTTCTTGCCTCCTGGGTCATGTGTGTGTTGCTGAATGACAGCAGCCCTTTGAGGAGTTCCCCACTTTTCTTCCTTTCAGGTGAAGACTAGCCTTTCTCAGGGGCCAGTCAGTGCCATTCCTTGTCACTGTTACCACTGACTATGGCTCATGACTTACTCTCCAGTGTAGAAACTCCCAGGAGGAAGTAGAGGGGCTAGGATATGCATAAGATTCAGATGAAACTTGTACCTTCCTCTTGAGAGGGCAGTGGAAGAGGATGAGGCCCTATAAAGCCCAGGATTCCACAAGGGACTCTGTTCTCCACTCTGGAGATCCAAGACCCTGTTCCTGTTCACTGCTAGTCTACTTTCTGCATCTCTCCTACATAGCTGTGCTACCATGCTTCTTCCAAATCATTGAAGTAGAAGCTGAACAGGGGTCTCTGCAGGGTGTAATGCTGTCTAGAACAGCATAACTCCTGCAAGGATAACCTGTGAGGTATGGAAAGGAGGAGGTGCCACCAGAATGAGGAATGATGCCTCTATAGTCCAGTGGTTAGGGCACCCATCTGGGAGGTGGGAGACCAGGTTCCTGTCCCGTGTTGCTCTAGTGACTCTAATTTATCTAAAGTGGAACTGCTTCAGCAGGAGAGAATGAGGGAGCCTCACTTCAGAATATCCTGAGGCCCTTGTTCAAATCTCTTCTCCCCATCAGGCAGAGTGGGAAACAGTGACTTGGTCTCTGATATCCATGGGGCTAAAAGTTAAGGGAGATGGCATCACTACCTCCTCTGGCCAGATTCAAATGGGGATCTATCCAGTAGCCCATGGCAGGTAAGATATGCAGGGGAATGCCTCTCTTCCCTCGCTTTGTGGATCATGCTGGGGCTTAGGCATGAGGTAGGCCTCTGTGCACCTAAATGAGGCAGCAGTGTGTATGCCAAGAGGCCAAATCTTAGGCACCTAGGGAACTTCCCCTGAAATTTTAGGTGCTGAGTGAGTTTAGGCACCAGCTAAGCAAGGCTTTATGGATCACAGTAATATATAATCTGGGGTTTGTGCCTAAATATCTTTGTGGGTCTGGGCCTAAATGAGTTTGTACTAATTTTTTTCTCCCCCTCCATAAAATGCAGAGTTGAGCTTGGAAAGCAACTGGCTAAGAAAATTGAACCAGAACTGGATTCTGATGCCCCAGTGACATCTCATGATAGCTCAACAAATGGGCTCATTAACTTCATCAAGAAGCATAAAGCTTGACCTGAAAGATTCAGAGGATACCACCAGTCTAACTGCCGAACACCCAGATTAATGTTGTAGTAATTGCTTTTCAGATACTTTTAACCAAAATAGCACTTTACACTTGGAGCCCCGTAACTTGTTGCAGCTAATCCTGTTCTGTCAAATGTGTTGCACATGAAAGCTAGTTTTGTGAATGATTGTATAGTTGCCTTCCATTTTTGTGGTTGTCAAACTGTAAAGTGCAGCTAATATGTCCCTCACTACTCCCTCAAAGTTGATCACATGTACTAAAATCAGAAAATAAAAGACAGTGGACAATAGAACCTCTTCACTCTGTTAAGTGCAAGCCTGATAATCCTAGCTTTACCAGTTAGATACTCTGAAACTGAGGGAACTAAATTCAATTTGTGTCCTCTTCTTTTGAGACTGGTGTTACTGTAAGATAAGGGGTTTAGGATTAGGGTAAACTCATTGCAGAAATCAAACTCAGTGTTGCAGCATTGCTCAGATTGTATAGCATGATACATTCTGAGAATAAAACCTGATCATAATGGACACTCTAACCCCCAGGAATTAATTGTTACTGCTATCATGCTAAACAGATAGGGAAGGTTTACAAGTGTACTATGGTGGCTCTTCTGTATTTACTTGCTCAGATTCTCCAGGAGCTAGGGATATATCAGACAAACAGCTACTCCAAATAGGAGGAAACTTCTTTCCTGATGTGACATTGATGTTTTTTAGACTTCAGAAACACTTAGATGTTTGGTATATTTGCATGCAACTTCTTATCAAGCTGCTAAAGCTTAGCACCACTTACTGAAAACTCCTCAGGTTTCCTAGATCTCTTTTCAGGATCCTTCAGACAATTACACATACAGGAATTTGTATTTGCTGCAAATTGAATAAAGAGAACAGAAAACAGCCTTGACAAACAAGCCTTAAGTCTGTTATGGAAATTAAAATCCCCTCAGCCAGTGTGTGTATCATGTTAACGCTGCACAGGTGCCTTTCTTACAACCTCTATTTCTTCTTTACAGTCTATTAAAAATGAGTTCTTGATCCTAATCAAGACTCAAAAAGGGGGTGGGGCAGAGAGGGGAAAGCAAGACCAATTAACTTTTTAATTTAATGAGACCTACACACCAAATACAGCTTAAAAGAAAACTAGCAGAAACCAAGCTAGAAGTAGAAAAGTTCAAGCTTGCAACCCCTTATCTGCATACACAAATGCATACTGCATCCATGTGAATTTGGGTCTTGGAGACATGGCACATGTATGACAGTTGTGGCTCCAACACTAATCTAACACTTCCTGCAATGCTAATAATTTTCCATAATCTCCTGTGGTTGCTTGGATTTGATCTCCTATCCAGAAATACAGGAGTATGAACCTGAGCAATGTACTGCACAACAGCAGCTTCCTTGTAAGCTTACTCAACAGGTAGAACATAAGGCAACCCTCCTGTTCCAAAAGACAAGTTTCTTGCAGCACCCTGCTGCTGACAAATAACCAAAATAGCAAGTGACCATATATATTCATTTTGGAATTTAAAATGTTTCAATGTGAATGTCAGTGAACCCCTGCTAACCATGGCATGTTGCTAAAAGTTAGTCAAGGTATTCTAATTCTTATGGTATAACCAGGTGGTCCTAAACACACCTATATAGACTTTTTTTAAGATTCTTTTCCAGCAACCTCTAGAAGTCAACACCACTTGCTCTCTCAAGTCAAATACTTCACCCTACCTGCTACTTTTGTGATAAACTTAAATAAAAGAAACCACCAAGAGGGGGTTACTAGATACAACACTGCAGTTTATTTGTAATGTGAATTCCTTCAAGTGCTTAGTCACTGTTGAACAAACTAGAGCAGTGGGATGCTTGTCTTTTGCTCTCTTGTTAAATACAAGTGGGAAACAACATGACCCCTTTTAGTCCACAGTGTCTGTTATGCTCTTAGGTAGACAGTTCCTGTTCAATGTGCTTGGTAACCCATTTTTTCCTCTTTAGAATTTTTCCTTCTACCTCAAATGCTGGAATTCCAGTCTCTACCCCTCCCTCCACTGCAAGTTATAAAATTCTGGTAGCTTTCCTTGGAGGCAGGGCATCAGTTGCACCAGTTAGAAAGACTGTTAGTAGAAATCCAGTTTTTCTGCCAACCTCTTTACTGATTATTAGGATTAGAAGGGCAATTTTGAGCATAAAGTCACTGCTACCAAACCATCTGATTCCTAGCACAAGACTAGACAGCAAAAATTGGAGTGGAACTTTCCCTTACTGTTTGTTTTGTAGGAAGCAGAGCCTTTCTATGGATGAGAAAAGGGGTGATTTCTCCCCTCCAGCAAAGTATAGTCAGACAGATGGATTTTCAAAGGTGCTCTGGGTTGACCATCTCTGATCTCAGTCAGTGAATCTTACAGTTGACATTGATGGGAGCAGAATGAGGCCAGAGTGGAGTGCTCTTGAAAATCCCACCCACAATGTTCATTCTGGAAACATTTCAACATGGCCTTGGGAAGCAGAAAGACAACATACTGTTGATGGCACCTGTGTCTCTTGGATTTTAACTACTATGGGTATTTATTTTTTTACAAATATGCCCCCAAGCAAATAAAGCAGCTAGCAACAAGGCCAGTTCAAATTAATCCAGACTTGCTTTCAAGGGAGACAGTCATTTAACTTTAGGATGCAGAATAATTTAACCATGCTAAATTTTGTACATTGTAATAAGTAGCAGGTGTTGGTGCCAATTAAGATCTTAAGCAGATTGGAGGAGCTGTATGCATCTCAGAAACCTGGTGAAACAGCACTAGTGGTAACCAGTCTCTTCTATGCTCTTGCAGGCACTTACAGGATGGGGCACTGAAACTGTGAGGGTCATCATCAGCCAGTTGGATGAGGAATTGTTGCTCATGAATCACCTGTGTGGTAGGAAGGCATTGCTAAAGCATAGGCTTTTCAACCAGCTGGAAGCAGCTAGCAGGCGTGTGTGTGCGCACGTGTGCGTGCTTGCACACACATGCATGCTTTGGTTTGATGAGAAGAGAATAATACATATCCAGATAAGGGGCCTTAGTGTTGCTTGAAACTGTTGAGGCTTGATCTTGCAAACCCTTGTTCACACTAGATAATCCCCTGACTTCAGTTAACTAGCACCACTAAAAATCTGCAGGACTGTGCCTTTGAGCAAGTGGGCACTGTTACTTCCCAACAGAGGGTGAAATGATGGTAGTGAGTAAACCACCCTTTAGAAGGCATATTCTTCTGGTGCCCTTTGAATTTCCTAATACATTATCTGGATTTTAAAATTATTCTGTCATCATCAGATCTCCCACAGTGTGAAGTTTGACTACTCCCTCATGTTTCTAGTCAAACATCCTCTGGGATAGGTTTCTACTCTATAGGGAGAAAGTTGGATCTGGAGGGTAAATCCTCAGTTGTTCCTCTACAACTGTATAAGCAAACTTCTGGTTAACATTTTTGGCCAGACTTTGTAATGTAGTTCTGTCTCTTTCCCTTTTCTCTTTGGAATTTTATCTAGCAACACTCCCAGCTGTTTATAGCTTTGGTACTATGCCTATTTATAAATATTTTTAAGAAGCCTGGCAAAAAGTGGGGAATCCAATAACCACAGTATAAGCTGCTCCATACTGAAAGGAACCAGTTTCCAGCTGGTATAAAGAATAGGACTAATAGGCAAGCAGCTGCAACAGATGCCAATAATCCTCCTGATCTATCACTCAACTCTTACTATGGTCTATGGCTTTACTGTGCTCATACAAGCAGGTTAATTGGGTAGGCAGCAGCTGATTTTGCTTAATTGTTGATTGGGAAATCAGAATTAATACCAACACAAAATGTGTTTTAATTAAGTAATAGCCCATATCCTTGTTGGCTTCATAGCCTGACAATAGACTGCAATATGTGTTCTAAAGGCCTGTTTGAAGTTTAGTTACCTGGAAAGGGGTATAGAGCCAGACTATTAGAATATACAGATTTGAAAACTACAGAGTCTTGTTGAAGCAACTTTGAGTTACACCCCATCAAACCCCATGGACTTGCTTACTGGGTAAGTCACGCTGAATATTTGATTTATTGATTCCAAGTGATTGAGGGTTTGAAGTGAGGGGATTTCTCTGAGAGGAGGAAGGGGAGAAGCTTATCATTATGTAAACTGAGAAATAGCAGCCACTGGCTCTTACATAAGTGGTCCTACAGGTTTCTACCACAATTGCCTCTGAAAAACAATTGCTGAAGCGTACAACATTCTGATGGGGGAAGACTTAGCAGTTGGGAAGTGCACATTAACTCAAAGTTAGAGGAAGAGACTACCAATGGCTTTATTGAATTAGTGCTTTATTACCAGTACTAATTCTGACCTCAGCTTGAGAGCCATACACTGGTGAGCTGCACAAAACAAACTGTGGATGGTCTGTGCAACCATGGTGTCTGTAGGATGTTGATACTGTCAGAATCAAAGGATTTTTCCACATTCAGGATGTTTTTAATGTGGAAGGGAGATTCTTGCTGTCAGTCACTTTTACAGAAAGGCCCATGGGTCTAACAACCAGGACTTCTTTACCAACTCCCTATATGACCTTGAGAAAAATCACTTAATTCCTGTGACTCCATTTCCCCATATGTAAAACAGGGATACTGCTACTTACCTACTTCACTTCCTGTGTGTGTGTGTTGGGCAGAAGGGTTTCCTGCTTTCCAGGTATCTCTCCTAGAAAAAAACCAATAACTATGCTAGCTGCTGTCCTACAATGAGCCCCTCCACATCCACCTGGAAAGGGGAACTTGGGTAGCAAGTCCTTCCAGTGTCAAGCATCCCACTACTATGTCCCAGAAAGTAACTCTTAGCTGGGCCCATTATTAAAGTGACACATGCTCCAGCTTCCCCTGGCCTGCTGAAAAATCCTCACTCACAGCTGCAGAGGATGATTGATCATTCTCTTTCCCTGGCCCACCCCTTAGAAATGCAGTAAAAGTTGCTGTGCAGGATGGGATGATAGAAAAAGGGAGCTAGCTACTTTGACCTATTTCTCTGGTATTTGGGCCTTTCTTCCTACTGTTGCTCCTGTGTGATTGGTGGTGGGTGATATAGCAAATGTATATGCTTATTAAAATGCTTCTCTGTCAGGGGTGGCTCCCCCCTTCTAATGCAGTGTCTTGTAAGCAATCCTCAGGTAATTGGTTTTGTTGCTGTGGATTTACCAAGGCATTCAATGATCAGGGACCATTTAGAGGAAACCTGCTTTGATCCAGTGGATTATTGGTATCTCCCATGGTTGTAACACGTCCCTTCTTTCCTGGGGCTGTTTGCACTCGCTTTTAGTCCCATTCTCAGGATGGGTGCAGGTTGAACTCTCCAGCTCTTTGTACCATGTAAAATGCTTGCTATTCAAGAATTTAACAAAGTCTTTGATTGTTGCTTGTTTGTTTTGAGGAACCAGAAGTGTCAGGAAAGGCTTGGCCAGCAGTCTTAGTACCTGTTGTGGTAGTGGAATTGCTGTGTGGTAACCTAAAAATACTGAGACATAATAATTTGATGAACACTGTGTGTGACCTCACTGACCTGGTCAGTGAGGGGGCATTATTTTGTGAATGATTCGACTTTCCTGTGGGAATACATTGATCTAGCTAAATAGGGGGCAGTGGAAATTACAAACAGGAAGAAGACAGCAGCTCCAGATAAGAAACTTCTCCCTTCCCTGCCCCCATGCACACTTGAAAGATAATAGGCAAAGCTATTGGCTTTGAGGACCTACAATCCTGTCTCCAACAAGTTGCAAGCCTTGTTTTGCTAAGGCTGGGAACTAGTAGATGAAAAGGAATGAACAGTTTTTGAAGGAGATTCTCCCTGCAGCAGGGGGAGGGGGAATAGTTTGTGGGTTGAGGGAACAGACTACACCAGGAGTCTTGGTATGTCTAAAGGAAGCATAGACCTACTATGTGGAAGATGGTTAGATTATTGATAAACCAGACCTGTGTATAGTCAGCGACAACAGGTCTTAAAACAATGCCAGATATGCTTTTGTTCTTAATAAATAGTACTTTGCTTTAAATAGGCTGATTTGTCCCTGCTTATCACTCTCATTGCACCTGGAAGGAACAGACTTGCAGGTGCTGGATGTAGGTGCTCAGACCTGCTGAGGTAATCGTGGCCAGTATATGAGGACTGCAGCCCAAGTCTGGTCTGAGAGTGGGGATGGCCTGAGGTCTTCACCCTGAAAGGGGATGCACTCCACAAGACCAGAACAGTCAAAAGTGCTGTTAGCCTAGTTACTGCAACTCTTGTCAGAGGAAGCTCCTGCATATGGCCAGACTATGGTGTATTTCTGAGTAAGTGGAAAACACAAGAGCTTGGGGACTCTCAGGAGTGGGGATTCTAGCTCCAGGGGATTTATATTTTTTTCTATTAGGTAATTTATATTGCAATATAATTTGATCCTTTATTAAAATCCCCTGTTGCATGACAGGCTAAATGATTTCTGCATGATCTGGAGATGGTGATAAAGCCTTATGCTGCTTCTGAAAAGACAGACTGCCTCATAAAGCAAGGTCCACACGGAATAAGGTCTGGGCCAGCCAGTAGACTGTGATTGGTCCTGGCCATGTCTCCAGAAGTACACTTGAGAGAGGAGGTTGTCCTATTATTTATTTGTATTACGGTTGCTCCTAGGGGCTCCATCCAAGATTGGGATCCCATTGTGCTAGCATGTTAGACACACAGTAAGAAACAATCTCTGCTGTGGAAAATTTAAAATCTAGACAAGACAGACAACGGGTGGGAGAAAGGAGGATAATATTTTCTTTTACAGAAGGGGAACTGAGGCATTGAGAGACTAAATGTCTTGCCCAAGGTTACGCAGAAAACTCTGTGGCAGAGCCAGGAACTGTACCTAGATTGCCTGAGTCCCAGCCAGAGCAGCTTAACCACAGGGCCATCCTTAATCTTGAAGTCCATCAGGGAAACTGAGATATGTAGATGGTTTTATCTGAAGTGGATTAGGTTAATTTAACGTGATGGCTTTGTGGTGTCTGTATTGGGTTTGATGACTTAGGCCTCGACCCTGCAAGCCCTTAGTTACATGTGTCATTCTTACACAGATGAGTAGTTCCATTAAGTTCTGTGGGACTACTTGTGTGCATAAAGGTAAGCATGTAAGTGTCATTTGCGTGGCTCGCTGATGTTGTTCTACCCATGCTGCTCTGCAGGTGATGGAGGATGGTAGCTTGACTGTGTAAACTTTGTAACTTCTTCAAAGTCAAAATTCACATATGAAGAAATGTTAACAGTTCATGGAATATAAATTATTCCATTCAAAGGGAAAAGAAATAAAAACAGATTCATCTTCCATTCCCACCAGAAATACATGTAGTACAGCCTGAGAATGCTAGGTTAAAAAAGGAACATTTTTGCATTGTAATGTGAACTACTAACAGACTGGCTCTGAGTGTTATGATTACAGTGATGGCATCTTGTAGCCCTTCTGTTTGCTGCAAATTTGGCTGGAATTATCAATAAGAGATGCCATTTGGCAAAACCTTTGGTCATCTAAAATAACAATGGTTGTTATATTTTTCCAAACGCTGAAGCAATAAATAAAGAATTCCAGCAGAACTGCATTCTAGTCATAGCAGACTTCAGTGTGATCTTTATGGTCTGAGCTTGCACTGCTTGAAGGGAGCTAATCTGAGCAGAATTTCCTCAGGACATGAGCTGAATCTGTCAATTTTTATTTTTTTTTAATGAATCTGCAGTCTAAAGGGTTAGACAGGTGTGCCATGAATTTGTATACATCATTGAAGTAAACAGACAATTGTTTAATCATCATTCATTCATTCATTTTGCCCAGAAGAATGAGGGAATCCTGGTGTTGAATAGCTGTAGGAAGCATTCAGTTCAGGCAATTGCTACTGTTTCTTGTTGGGAGACAGAATTTGGCCAATTTTCTCCTCTGGAGCAAGGGTGGGGTGGGTGAGAGAACCTGCACCAGCCCTTTTGCTGGCTTATGTTACTTGTCCCCTTCAACTCCTTGTTATGCAGGCTGAGGCAGAAGGAGGGGTGGAGCCAACACTGCCCACATTTTCTGCCTCTGCTTGCCCACTCCCTGCCCCACCCCCAGCAGGTTCCAGCAATGCACATAGTCAACACAGTAGCATAATGGGGTCTCCTTAGGGCCCCTTATTCCCATGCAAGGACGCGCAGCAGGGCTCATGGCTGAGCGGTGAGTAATTTGATCAAATAGACTAGAGTCAGTCAGGGTATGTCTATGCTGTAATAAAAGACCCGCAGCAAGGATGCAGCTGGGCCAGCTCAGGCTCATGGGTCTTGGCTTGCAGGGGTATAAAACTGCAGCCTAGATGCTTGGGTTTGGGCTGGAGCCTGGGCTCTGTGACCCTGAGAGTAGGGTGGGTCCCAGGCCTGGGCTCCAGCCTGAGCCCAAATGTCTACACTGCAATTTTTAGTCCTGCAGTCCAAGCCCCTTGAGACTGAGTCTGATAACCTGGGCTCTGAGACACGGTGCTGTGGGCTTGTATTGCAACATAGACTCTTCTTTACAGCCTACAGGACTTTCTAGAGCAGTGAGCCGGGGTAAAACCATTGTGGGGTGGGGGGAACTAAGTGACTTTGGGCCTGGGATTCAACTGCTTGAGCTGAAAGAATTTAAGTTATCTGGGGAAAGGTGGGTGAGTGTGACTGGTTATTGGAGTGGGCATTATGGAGGTGACTGGTCGGTTCTCCCATTGACTGATACTGTATTGGGTTTCTCCTCTCCCTAATTACAGGTGAGGCCTTTGCTTCTGTCTTTGTACCTCTGCCTATCGGTCAGCATTTTGGGGGAGCGAGAAGTGTGTCTTAGGCACCTTCTTCTGGGTGGATCTTGGATTGTTACCCCAGGGAGAGCCTGGGAAGTCGGGCTATAGCCCCTCTTCCCAAACTGCCTGATTTCTCTCCCCCCCCTCCCACTAGGCAGATGTGTATCGACAGCAGTATGTCGGTGCTGCCTGGGGCAGACAGCGTAAAACACGTATTAAACTCTTCAGCCACAAACCTCTCAACCTTTGGTGGTGATGTCACAACGCTCCTGAACTGAGCGAGACTGTCCCTGCATGAAGAAGCTGGGAGGCTTACAGAGTGAACAGGGCAAGTGGCCAGAGGCCAAAGCATTCCTTGAGGCTGGTACTGTCTGTAGAATCTTTTATTTCTGTGAACTGCTTATTGGTTCTTAACACTGTTCATCTGGGACCCGCTCCAGCTCCCACTGACATCAATGGAAGGAGTCCCATAGACTTCAGTAGCTATGGGATTGGGTCCTTGGTTATTAACTGCAATCCTGGGGAGATTCCTGTGGCCTGGAAACTCAAGCTCTACAGAGAAAATATTTTGTGGCATCCTGGAACAACTGAGCTAATGTGTATGGCTCTTACCTCTCCATCAGCCAAGGCCACAGTGTGGAATGCAAAGACCCCAGATGAGGGGCATGTACCAAATATTCATACAAGAAACTTAAAATGCTGCAGGCTCCCCTTTAGTGTAAATAACACACACTTCCTCGCCAACCTCACTTTCATGACTTTTTTTTGTTTTTGTTTCTGATGTAAATAATGTTCAACAATAAAAGCACGGGGAACACCAACTTTGTGTGGAACACTCCAGGTAACTTTGGGACTAAAATGAGGCACTCTGCTATGAGAGAGCCTCGGTGACACTGCTGCTTACTAATACATTTCACCAGCATAAATTCTCTTACTGACTCAATCTAGGATAAAACAGAATATAAATGGTAATAAAATTAACTTTGGAGGTAACTTTACAAAGAAGAAAAATGCAACAATAAAGGGATTTATTTTAATAAAATTTTTCTCTTAAACCCATAACAATCTTACTCCCAGCTGATACTGACATTCCCTTCATGTTGGGTGGACTTATCCCTAAGGAAAACTGTAGGAAACTTTAAAGTGTCGGGTTCTATTTAAAACCTTGGTGGTCTGTAACGGCTGCCCCCACTGTTCCAGGCTGGTACAAACTTAAACAGAGCTCTTTGTTGCTCCTGAATGTGACATAATCCTTTCATCTGGCATGCTGAATGAAGAATGCACATGGCTTTTTTGCTAACCCTGCTGGGCTGCCTTGTTACACCTTCAGAGCAAACCACCCCGCAGTAAAAAGCTTGGACTCTGTCATCCACCCTCATTCCAATAAACAATTGATAACTACAGCATCCATTAGCTTTAAAAAACTACCCCTACTTAAACCTGTGTCTCTAGGAAACAGCCACTCACCTCCTTCTTTCTTACAGATGCAGAGTACTGAACATTATATATATATTGTTTGCATGTTTGCTAATTTGAAGCTCTTTGAAGAATCCTACAGGGAGATCAAAGACAAAAGATTAGAAAGTTTTTAATAAAGTGAAGAAGGATCAGGTTAGATCAAAGGGACCAGCTGACAGGAAATAACTAGGTGCCATTGTTGGCTGACACTTCTATGCTGTAGGGTGATTTCTGTGTTAATGGGAGGTCAGAAGGAGGGTCGCTTTATATCTTATTGTCTCCAGACTTTGTGGACTGGGTGTGTCTTTGTAGTTTAATCCTTTTTTTTTTTTAAATAATCAAACCCATAACATCACAGTTTGGTTCAGCCATATGATTTTTCTGCTCAATTTTATTTTGACTTTAAAAAATGTAAATTGGAACACACCAACAGATTTTTTTTTTATTTAATTAACTGGCGTGGGAAGTGGTTTGAATAATCAGTTGTCAGAAATACTGGGCCACATTCATCCTCAAGTGAAACTCCATTGAGTTCAGTGGAATTACAGTCAAGGTATGTGTGGGTGTGTGTGAACAGAGACATTTACTCACAGTTAAGTGCTTGCCTACACAAACATTGTACCACTTAAACTATACTGGTATAACTAAATTAATTCAGCCCTTTTTGCGTGGATGCAGTTACACTGGCATAAAGATGCCCATATGGGAATAAACTATACCAGTTAAATTACTTCAGCAGGAAATCACACCCCTAACCAAAATAGTTATACAGTGCAAAAAAAGTGTGTGTAGACCAGGCCTATGGCCTCTGTTCTGATCTTTGGCATATGTACCATTATGAAGACCAAGAGGAAGAAGCTCTGCATGATGTCTTTTCCTTTCAGTGTAAAAAATATAATGTAACTAGGGTTCATTTGGCTTAATGCATATTTTTAATACATTTTTATGGACAATCTTGGGCTCAACAGCTATTTTGCACCATTTAGGGTCCCTAAGCAGATTCCCATATGCCATTGACACTGAATTTCATAGGTGCATGGAGCATCCTCCCCTTTCATATCTTCCCATGCGGAAGAGGACTATGACAATCCCAATCATGTCACTGTCAGCAGGAAACTTAAATGGCCTGAAAAGGGAGAAGGCTGGGTCCAAGATGCTGAGAATATAACAATGGTTTGTACTCTGATAGCTCCTAGGAGCCTTAGTGACTGCCCAGGACCCCATTGTGTTAGTTGCTATACAGACATGTGCAGTGGTTCCTCCTTCTGCATCAGGAGTTTCTGCTGCCCAGCTTCATAACAGCATTCTAGTCATTAAGTATATTGTGTAGCCTAACATAAGTTCCATTTTTACACTAGTGTATTAAAACAGTATTGTAATTGTGTGTCCAGGGCCTAGCACAGTGGGCCTCTGACTGGGGCCTCTCGGTGCTACTATAATTCAAATAATTATGTTGTAATATTTTAAGAGAAATATATTTTATTGACAACACCTTTTGTAAAGTTTACATAATAGTAATCACCACGCAAAATCATGACAACTTAAGCATTAAGAGAGAAGTGCATCCTCTTAATTCCAAGAAAACCAATTGGAAAGATGGGGGGGGGGGCAGGTTGAATGAAGGGGGTGAGAGGGAAAGTTCTGCTTGAACTTCAGCACTGGTACTGGGTATGGTTAAGGTACATAGTATCCTGTCACTATGTGCTGTGGATAACAGGAATCATCACTCTTCAGGCAGAATGGATATAGGTCAGGCTCAGTGACTTTCCTTGGCTGTACATACGTCTGTTACCTGAGGGCACTTTTGAAGGTGCCTCTCAGTGCTGTGTACTGACTGACAAACTGCACAGAGTGCTGCTGTTTTGGAACCCCTTACAGATATGTGCCCACGGGTGTTATGTAGCCTAGGGACAGCTGACCCAGTATGGGGGCCTTCATCTGGAAAAGCAATGCTGCTAAACTAACAGCTGTGAGTGGTGCATAGAGCTGGGGTGATTTTACTTTGAATTTTTGTTCCCATTTTTCTGAATAGGACAGCACCCCAGCAATGGAGTCTCCCAGGCTGCTAATCTGGTACCTTTAAGAATCACTTGTCATTTAAGAAAAGCAGTCACTCTTGACTAATTTAAAATTATTGCAAGATCTGATATTTGGTGCATACAACTGATAAAAGCAAAGGGCCTCCAAAATGGTCTCTATGTAATCATACCTTTCTTTGTGACTTCCTGGTCCTTACTGACTCTCATAGGGCAGAGTTGCCTTCTTATAAGAATCTTTTTCCTAGCATGCCTCTCTAGGACTGGCCCTTTAAATTTGATGGAGCCAAGTCACTGGAGCCTAAAGTGGCCATTTTGCAATTGATAGAGAGATTGAGCAGTCTTCCAGTATGCTTAACATCTGCTAAGTTTCCATTTCTTATTGTTGAGGAGATAGCACAGTCTCATTCTTGGTGCTTAATTTGTTGTCTCCGGTTATTACCATGATTATTAATATTTGTGTCCTGATAGCATAGAGGCCTCAACTAAGATCAGTCCTGTTGTGCTAGGCAGTGTACAGACACATAGCAAAAGAGCTGCTGATCTAAATATGCTAATATTATAACTTTTTTCAGACTTTGGGGATGAATCTGGTAAATATTCTCACGGTGAAGTTTGAATGCTCTGCCAGTGCATCTCAGTATTAGCCTGGGATAATTTTAATAGTCTCATCCTGGGCCCTTCCTGAATGGAGAATGATGGACTGTGTGGTGTTTCCGTGATCTAGATATTTAGACATTGGTCAGAGGATTAAGGCCATTTATGGTGGGGTATAGTGAGAAACCATATCTGCCCACTGAGGGGTAATGCTGATCATTTAATTCCTATTTTGGAGTCTGAAATCCCTCTTCTCGCAGCCCCATATCTGGCATTCTTCATTCTGTTTTATTTAGGTAGAAAACAAACCAGCCATAAATTCTGAAAAGTAAAGAAAACTACAAAACAAGAGCCTCCTTATCTTCGAGCCCAGGGTTTTGGATCCTAATAAGTATAATAGGTGGCTGAATATTAATGATTTCTTATTATTCATCATGAATATTGGTAGTGCCCAGAGGTCTCATCATGGTGGGAGGAGGGGCTGGTGCTGCACACGTATGAACATATAGACCAGGATTTTCAAAAGTAACTGCTAATTTTGGGTACCTTCATTTTTGGGTGGCCAATTTGAGACACGCTGAAGGGCAATCCCTGAGTTTCAGGAAACTGTTGAGCAGCTGCCATATGAAAACAAAGCCTCTTTAGTGTTCTAGACACTCAAAATCACCAGTCACTTTTGAAAACTTTGTCATTGGCTATGGCCAGTTTCTGCCCTAGAAAACTTACAATGAAGAGACAATGAGGTTTTATTAAGCATCTGAAATTGAAGCCAGATTTGTCACCAAAGCCAGGTTGTGAAAAAGGGCTGAGAGAATTTAATAATAATAATTTGCATTTATATATAGGTCGTTCAAATGACATGCAAACTAGAATCTCTTCACCCTCCCCTGAAATGCAGCAACCTCTGGGGTGAAATTATAGCAGAGCAATAGCTGTCCTGTAGGTAGGGTTAAGGCTGGGCCAGCTTTCTGTTTAAAGTGCAACTTTTCCTAAGTACTCTAAAATCTATGCCATTACTCAGTGTGCCTTGAAATGTGGAATGCCTCCTGGGGGCCTAGGTTTCTGTTAGTGATCCAGATTTGGAGGCCATTTGACCAAAGGGTTTCCCAGATACCGCCCCTGGAAAAACAAACAAACAGCTTTTCTTAAAGTTGAGAGATTTGGGCAACCTTATTTGCTCACAGAAATCAAACCAGGGCTCAGTTCATCACATCAGGTCTCAGACGTTTGAGGGTTACCTCAACAGAGTGCACAGCACCCATCAGCCCTTTGGGGGGAATCAAATTAATACATTCTGTGAAAAAGTTTTTGCTTCTCCAGTTAGGTTTGTTGCAAGCCTCATGCTTATTCTCATGCCTCAGATTACACTGAGCATGTGCAGACACAGAAATTGACGACACTGTTAGCCTCTAAAGTTTCAGCCCAGCTCAGTAGCTCAAGGGGATAAGAAGCAGTATTCCTTTGAACCTGACCCACCCAGACCAGGTCAGTTTGAGCTCCACCTGGGGCAGAAGTCTGGAAAAGGCTGAGGCATAACTGCTAAAAAATTCTGTCAATTTTTATTACTATTTGTGAGGAATGTAATCCAAGCAGTGAAAAAAACACACATGTGAATGCTTGCTGGAAGGGGAGTAGGGTGACCAGATGTCCCGATTTTATAGGGACAGTCCCGATTTTTGGGTCTTTTTCTTATATAGGCTGCTATTGCCCCCCCACCCCCGTCCCGATTTTTCACATTTGCTGTCTGGTCACCCTAAAGGGGAGAGGCATTTTAGGGGTTGAAATGGGGAAAATAGCGGTGAGAGAAGTTTGGGGCTGCATCAAGGGGAGGGGGATAAATGGAAATGGGTGGTGGTAAAGTTGCGGGGCTCAGGTCTGGGTTCTCTGCCCCACCAATGGTGTCTGAGACTGAGCCCCACTCCCTCCCCGTTAGTGTGCCAGGATTAGGAGCCCCCTGCCTATCTATGGGTATGTGGCCCCTTTCCCTTCCCCACCTCATGTGAGCCTGGTTCTGGAGTGGGTCTTGCCTTTCTTGGGGTGTCTAGGCCCTTCTAGCCATCTGTTAGATGGGAACCAACATGGGGGAAATCATACTCCAAGCTAGATTTGGGGAGGGTTGCCTTTCTGGGGTATCTGAGTCCCTTTCTCCCCCACCCCAGATCTGGGGAAGCCCTGCCTCTCTGAGCTTAGAACAGGCATGCTTGGAACATGCACCAAGAACACCCTGCCTGGGGTGAGGCACTGAGCATGGGTATGCTTGACACCTATCAGAAACTCTCCAGCACTGAAAAGGGGATGTGTGAACTGCTCCAGTCACCTCAGAAGGTGTTCTTACATCTCAGAACTATTGTTTTAGGCTATATTCATCCCCATATTCTTTCACTGAGAACATCTCATTGAGATGAATTGGCCATTTATGACCTCTCTGAGCCTGCAACTTTGAAGTTTGAAACCCACCCTAGACAGAAATGGTCTAGATAATACTTAGTCCTGCCATGAGTGCAGGAGACTGGACGAGATGACCTCTCGTGGTCCCTTTCAGTCCTATGATTTTATGAAATCTGAGAATGACCTGGAAACAACTGGGAAAAAGATGCCTCTGTCAAGATTTTATTTTTATTTTGGAGAAATATAATCTGAGTACAGCAGAGTATTCGGAAGGCACTGAAACTGTTTTTGAAAAGAAAATAAGTTACGCATCCAAATGCTTACTGGGAGGGTGGGGTAAGTAGGGGTGCAAAAGAAGGTAGTAATTCGGGAGGAGGGGTTTAGGTCTGCAGTGATGGATGGGGATTGTTGGGGAGGGGTTAAATGAGAATGGATAGTAGGGAGAGGGAAGAGGGTTTGGGGGATTAAGGGAAGGGAGTGGGGATGACTGGGAAGATGGGAGGGGTTGGAGAATATGAGGGGTAACAGAGAAGATTGGCCTTTGAGCCCTGAATTTCTCCCCTTCCATGTGCATGCTAGGATCTAGGGGAGCCCTAGGTTACTGCAGGGGTCTGAGCCCCTCTCCCTGCCCTCTATGTTTGGAATCTGGGATGTAGGACCTGAAGGTAAGGCAAATGGAAACATTTGAAAACCCCATAAAATATATATCAGAGGGGTAGCGGTGTTAGTCTGGATCTGTAAAAAGTGACAGAGTCCTGTGGCACCTTCTAGACTAACAGACGTATTGGAGCATAAGCTTTCGTGGGTGAATACCCACTTCATCAGATGCATGTAATGGAAATATCCAGAGGCAGGTATAAATATGTAGGCAAGAATCAGTCTAGACAAAGACTGTGAATGGCTAGCCAACTACAAAAGCAGTTTCTCCTCCCTTGGCGTTCACACCTCAACTGCTAGAAGAGGGCCTCATCCTCCCTGATTGAACTAACCTTGTTATCTCGAGACTGATTCTTGCCTGCATATTTATACCTGCCTCTGGATATTTCCGCTACATGCAGCTGACAAAGTGGGTATTCACCCATGAAAGCTTATGCTCCAATACGTCTGTTAGTCTAGAAGGTGCCACAGGACTCTGTCATAAAATATATAGTTAAGACAGATCATCACCCATATGTGGAGTGGTGGAGCTGGCCAGTGTGTGTGTGAAGGAGGAGTGGACTGGGTGGACTTGGGACATGGCTGGGGAAGCCTATGTGGAGCAGAGGCAGGAGTCTCAACTGGGGGTGGATAGGAATTTGAAGGGCCCAGCTCAGTGTGCAGCTTGGGCAACATAACCAAGGTAGTGTGAAGTCCTCATATAAGCTGTTGCCTGTGAAATGTGTACCCAGCAGCACAGGGCAGGAGCAACTTGTTACATGTTAATGGCTTCTACAGTGCCAACTAATGGCTTAATGGGACGAGAAGGGGAGGGAGAGGTGGAAATGTTGGTGTGGGAACTATATGTTGTGGGGAGTGGTGGGCAGGAGGTGGAGAAGGAGAGAGAAACACCAGTCTTTTCTCAGACACTTAAAGTTACTGTAATAACCATGTAATAAAACTGTCAAAATTTTGGGGATATGCAGTGTTGTAGCCATGTTGGTCCCATGATATTAGAGAGACAAAGTGGGTGAGGTAATATCTTTTATTGGACAAACTTCTGGGACACAGACCATAGATGAAATTTCTCTCCTCAGCCCTGTTAGCAATGACACATTGCAAACATTTCAAAGCACAACCATTATCCCATTCACTATAACAAAATGTACTGGAAAGGCGAGGAACACTGAGGAAATACATAACAACTGTGTGGTCTAGTGGAAAGGCCAGTGGACTGGGACTGTTCCTAGCTCTGCCACTGGCTAGCTGGGTGGCCTTGGGCTAACCACTTCACCTTTCTGTGCCTCAGTTTCCCTAATCTGTAAAATGGGGATAGTAATGTAAACTTTGAGATCTAATGATGAAAAGCACCATTTAAAAGCTAGGGCTACCTACCTGCATTAGCATACCAACTGCAAACCTAGGTGAGAACTATAAGTGCTTTTTTAACAACAAACATTTTTTTAATAGAGAAAACCTAGGAAATTAGATGGCAAATAACTTAGTTAACACCGAGTTAAGGTTGCCCAGTGGTAGCTTGTGCCTTTTTTAGAATGCTGAAGTCAGCAAAACTCAAACTTCTGAAAACAAGAAAATACAAAGTTAAGATAAATGCCCACATTTAACTTTGCCCTTGTGGAGCAATGCCCATAACACACATACTCCCACTCAGCACCCATCCATTACAATGAAGAGGCAATCTGCACTTGCCCTGTGCTCAAACTCTGTGTTTGTTCCCATGACAGAATCCACACTTGTGAAGTGATTGTTAAATTTTACACCCTTTTGCAATCCCCTTCGCTCATGAACACAGGATACCATCTAACCCTGTACTTCCCCCTATCCATCATTACATCCTCAGACTGCTCTCATATCCCACCTCACTAGTGACATTACCTACGGCAAGGAGCCCCGAGTGCTCTGCTACTGACATAACCTGTACAGTTGTGCTGAAATGATGCAGATTGGAGCCTCAGGTACACATGCACCTCTTTCCTCATATCACAATTACAGCTATTCCAAGCTGCTTCAACATTCAGTACAGCTGCACATCTAACATTCAATACAGCTACACTTAACGCACTGAGTGCATGCAGATAATTCCCAGCAGCTGTTGCCTGTTGCAAGGGGGCCAGTGTTAAGGTTGGGTGGGTCTTTACCTTAACTCTGTACTTCCTGGTTTTCAGAAGAGTGAGTTTACCTGAACTCAGCTTTCTGGAAAAACTTGAGCTATCACTGGGCAACCTTAATGCTGTGTTAACAAAGCTAGTGGCCATTTAATATGACATGTTTAATAGTGCACTGCAATGCTATGGAACAGTTTAAAACAGGAAGCCATGAAGAATACTATAACCAGTTGAAACTGTAAGGAAGAAGGTAATTATCTGAGCTGGAATTTGGAGTGGTAGGTTAAGAAAAGTGCCATTGAATCTTTTCTGATGATAAGCAGTTAGGATGTCAGAAAGGCAGCACTTGCAGCACTAGTGTTTCCTTGTAGCACCCTGGTGCTATGGTTTGGCAGTGATTCAGCAGGAAGGGGCTACCTACTGAATGCATACACTGCTTTCTGCAGGCAGCACCCACCTGTTTGTCTTCTCTGGAGGTTTCCCATCTAAATAGTGACTCACCCTAATCTTCTTATGAGACTGGGGGTATGTCTACACTACCTGCTGGATCAGTGGGTAGTGATTGATCTATTGTGTCTTGTCTAGATGTGATACATTGATCCCTGAATGCATTCCCTGTCAACTCTGGAACTCCACCAGGGTGAGAGGCAGAAGTAGAGTTGATGGGGGAGCCCCAGATCCCTAGGTGGCCCCCTCAAGGATTGAACTCACAATCCTGGGTTTAGCAGGCCAATGCTCAAAGCTCTGAGCTGTCCCTCCCCCCTGCACAGCTTATCATCTTCATCTATCTTCACCTAGCCAAGGATAAATTGTCACCCCATGAGAAAGTAGCAAAATGGAAGATAAATTCCTTGCCCTGCTTGGGGTTGGCTGGTATCCCTGTGTTTGTACATAAGAGGCCAGATCGATTGGTATATCGGTGCCACTCCTCTGAGGTCAATGGAACTCTGCTGATTTGCACTAGCTGAGAACCTGGACCAGCAGTGTTCGTTTGGGGCCATTGTTATGTATAAATACTCAGAGGTGAACTTAGCAATTCAAACCTAGATTTTTATTTATTTATTAATTTTTGTACAACAGATCTGGAAGTTGTCTTCTGGGTCATCTAGTCCAGTGATTCTCAACCAGGGGTTCAGGGCCTCCTGGGGGGCCGCAAGCAAGTTTCAGGGGATCCACCAAGCAGGACCAGTGTTTAGACTCACTGGGGCCCAGGGCAGAAAGCTTAAGCCCTGCTGTGCAGGGCCGAAGCCTGGGGCCCTGAGCCCTCCTGCCCGGAGCTGAAGCAGAAGTATGAGCAACTTAGCTTTGCGTGGGCCCCTGTGGCAGGGGGCCCCAGGCAATTCCCTGCTTTCTACTCGCTCACTCCAGCCCTGGCTTTTATATGCAGAAAATAGTTGTGGCACAGGTGGGCCATAGAGGGTTTTATAGCACGTTGGGCGGGGAGGGCTCAAAAAGAAAAAGAACCCCTGGTCTAGTCCATCCCCTAGTACAGTAGTTCAGGGTTGCCCTTCACACTAATCTCCTATTTCACAGATTGGGCTTTTAGGTGCACTTAAATTCTTGATAGTATTTGATTGGGCTTAAAACAAAAAGGAAAAGAGAGAGAAGTGAGTATCTTATTCCAAATGTTACGGACTCTGTCCAGGTATATGTGTGTGTAGGGAGATGTACTGGGGAGGTACACTTTTGTTCTGGAAGGAACTGGAATCTGGACAGCCAGTAGGCACTCACTTTATGGTGGTGTAGCCTGATATTTTTTGAGAACTGTTGGTAAGGAAGAATTCCACTGCAGAAATTGATATTGCCCATTCTTCCAGTAGGTGTCGCCTGGACAACAGTTATAAGGAGGATTTTAGTAAAAGGCAGAGGGGAGGATTCCCAGCATTAGACAGTATAGTCGGTGTTGCTCTAGGTTAGCCACAGGGAAGTCAGATAATACAACTGTGTATGTAATGTAAATAATACAAATGTATGCAAACTAAAAACACAGTTTAAAGCAAAAATACCAAGGGCTAGAGTATTGTGATGATGATGATGTGATCCTTTTTTTTGTTTGTTTGTTCCCCCCACCACACCCCCAAGTTTGAACCTCATCCCCAGAGATGCTGATCACTTGCATCTCTCATAGTCTTGTCAGTCTCTCTCTCTCTCTGGCTCAGATATTTTATCTGCCTTTAAATGTAAATATAGATTGAAAGCTCGTTGGAGAAGAGACTGTCTTATGCTACATCTTTGTACAGCTCCAACACAACTGGGCCCCAGTCCTGGCTGTGGTCTCGAAGCACTACTGCCGTACTAACACTATGAATGCTTTGTGATAGAGATGCAGGTAAACTCATGTTTGTTTCTAAATATGTATTTAGAAGAGTGCTAAATGCATGTAATTTTTGCCTTTGACAATCTGACTCAACTACCAAGGTATGGTTTGTAAGTTAATCAAATTTTACCAACCCTGACATAGCAGTAAGAACACACACATACCAATAATGCTTCATGGTCCTGATCCTCCAATTGGATCCACTTGAATGGGCCTTTACATCTGTCTGGAGTGCATTTGACTTCCACATAGTTTTTGTGCATGCATAAGGGTTCATTTGAGCAGGACTGAGGTCTGTATTTGTTGGTAGGAAACATATCAGTTAACTAGTAGAAAGTATGTATGTTATGCCTTGTTTTGCCTACTAATGAATGGAGCTGCATTTTAACTAGGGTGACCAGATGTCCTGTTTTTAAAGGGACAGTTCCATTTTTTGGGACTTTTTCTTATATAGGCACCTATTATCCCCATCCCCTATCCTGTTTTTTCACAGTTGCTAACTGGTCACCCTAATTTTAACCCAACTTTAGCGTTAAGTACCATTCATTTTTTCATTGTACACCTGAATTTCTTTTTCTTTAAGCAAATATTTTATGAAATAATAAAGAATTAATTTATGACCATATATTTTTACCTAGACCTTTCCTTTTAATTGGCTTTAATGTAATTTGCAGACTGTGGCTAATTTAATCTGAACCTTGAAATGCTATGTTTATATACCTGTAGAAAATAATGCTGTAGGTAAATCATTAGTTTGTTATGGCATTCTAACATCATTTTTTGGCAAAAAGGTAAAAACATGAATGTCATGAGGTATCCTAACTTAAATTAAGTATAAAGATAAACTGTTATCTTATTAAGGCATTTAAAATTATTCAGAGTGTTTTAGAAAATATTGAAAATATTTTTTAGAAGTTTTATGATTTTTTCCCCGATGTTTTAAAATCTCTTATCCTGTGCATAGGTTTTGATATTTAGACACAGTGTCCTGCGAAGATTTACACATGTTCTGTGAATAAAGAGCATTTCAATCTCCAAGGTAGAGCTGGTTGAAAAATTGAAACATTTCCTATTTACTTGGAAAAATTGTTATGAAAAAGTCAATAATTTTTCATTATGAACAAACTTTTTGTAAAAATTCAGGATTTGCATTTAATATATATTTTTTGTAACAAACATTGAAATTGGGAACCTTCCTACTAGCTCCACTGCAAGCCTGTGAATCTGGTATCTTTAATGAGCACTAAAAAATAAATGCTACCAGGAGAGCCACATGGTCGGAGGAAATGCCAGGCACAGTGAAAACCAAAGCATATTGAATAACACCTATCTCCTTGTAGTTAGAATTGCAGGTGTAAATCCTGCACAGCACAGAAATGTGTTATTTCTCTGAATATTTACTTGATTATTTATGGGATCCACTGAGGGTGAAATCCATCCTACTGTGAAGGTCTGGTGCAAAGCGCTCTGCACCAGTTCAGCTCCGGGTAGGCAGTGTATGAGGAGAAAGGGAATGCACTGCCTTAGCTGCTGTGCCTCTGCATCTCTTAAGATATGCTTAAGAAAAGGTTCTTGCACTGGTGCCATGCAAGCTAGTAAAGGTGGCCATGCTAGGGCAGGCTGATGGAAGAGGCCCCACATCCACTGGCCTCTGTGCACTGCAGAAGTGATAAGGAGGAGCTGTGGTCACTATTCTGATCTATAGGAGCATTTTACATTGGGAGGGAAATTGTTTGCTAGGTGCTAGTGGAAGAGAGGAAGCACTGGATTGGGAACAGTTGTTTCTCATGGAACAAGTGCTTCTCAGATACTGCAGGTTTTTCTCTGTTTCAGTCTAGCCTTACAAAAGTCCCAAGAGGCTGTCTTTTTCTGGCAGCTTGTCGCCAAGCCTTGCTTTGGAGAAAGGGAGGACCTCCAAAGGGGCTGTGTCTTAACTAGCAGCTTGCTTACAAGCTTCACTTTTTTTTTTGGTTTGGGGACAAGAAGGAACTTGTTTACAGCCTGGCTAGAGGCTAAATTTCCTGCCCTTAGAGCAGTGGTGGGCAGCCTGAGGCCTGCGGGCTGCACCCCATCAGGGTAATCCACTGGCGGGCCGCCAGACAATTTATTTACATTTGCACGGCTGCCTGCAGCTCCCAGTGGCCACGGTTCGCCATTCCCAGCCAATGGGAGCTGTGGGAAGCGGCGGCCAGCATGTCCCTGCAGCCCGTGCCTCTTCCTGCAGACCGCAGGTTGCCCACCACTGCCTTAGCGGAAGGAAGGAATCCCAAAGATTCTCTGTTATAGCCTGGGACATTGAAAGAAGGGAAGTGATTCTTTTGGGAGGGCCACAGAAGGGTTTTGGGGATGCAAATGTAAACCAAGTCCTGAGTTCCCAGGTGCAGGTTGGGCTGTCAGGAGCTGTCCTGAAGTAGTGATGCATGAGCACCTGAGGATGCGCTCCCTAGATTCTGAAGGAGTCGGCCTTCTGCAGTGGCAGCTGCCCGCCTTCTGAGGTAGATACAAGCACCATCTTATAAGAGAGATGCACATGCACTGTTCTAATGTGGAGACTTCCCTTTATGATTTTCTTCCCCTGAATCTAAGATAAGTAATTTACACTGGAAGTGTATTGTTCTTTGGGCATGGACTATTTAATTTGCATAGTGATGCCAAGGCTCTTAAAAATAGGAGTCCAATGTTAGGCTCCCAAGTCCATGTTTAGGATTCTAAATAAGTGCTCTGATTTTTTCAAAAGTGCTGAGTACCCACTGGCTTCTTTGGGAGGTGCTGGATGCTCAGTACACTTGAAAAAATCAGACCATTTATTTAGGACTCTAGCTGTGGGCTTCTGCTTTGGAAGATCCTGGCATTAATCTATGTCAACACATATGTTGTTGTTTTTTTCCTGTTCTCAGTAAAATAGTTAGAAACTTTTCTCAAATGGTGTTTGAAAAGAATGGAGACTAAATGTCATGCTTTAAAAAAAAAGACATGTAAATGTTAATTTAGCTTCACATTTTAGAAAAGAATGAATGTCTAAGCTGGAGTGCAATCTTTGCATAACTAGAATCTGAAGTACTGTACACCCTGAAATACAGGAAACATTTATTCCCACATGCCATCCAGTTTACATATGCCTTAGCATGACTTCCTGTTCTTAAAGAATGCTGGTTATCTCTGAATTCAAGGGAAAACACTTTATCAGGGTTGAGAGTCTTGTATCCCTCATGCATCCATTTGTGTGTGCCATATTGAAAGGATATAGTGCTAGTGCTCATTGTCATTTATAAGGTGAAGTATGACTGTACCTCTGTGTTTAAGGAGGAGCAGAGCATTTAGGGGTTCCTATTTTTTCATAATTCATGTATTGATTTATTATGTTAGGATAGTATTTTTTCCCCATGGCTTCCCATCTTGTCAAATCATCACTCACAATGCGTGTTCACAAGATCTGAAGAGGTATTTGTTGGATTTTGCCTATGTTTTAGCAAAGGTGAGGGAGAGGTTCACACAACTACAAAGTGATTAGTATTTTTGATGATTAATCTATTTGTACAATTACAGTATCAGGAGGTTATCCTGAAGCTGATCAATTTGGTTTCAAAAAGCAGTAAACATTATGGTGCTACATGTAATATTTGGAATGAGCCACAGATTTCCTGCCCTGACTAGCTTATGCTCTAAAGCAGGGGCGGGCAAACTTTTTGGCCTGAGGGCCGCATCGGGTTTCGTAAATTGTATGGAGGGCCGGTTAGGGGAGGGGGTCATGGCCCAGCCCCCACCTCCTATCTACCAACCCCCCCCCCCCGGCCAGGACTCCTGCCCCATCCAACTGCCCCATTCCCTGATGGTCCCTCTGGGACCCCTGCCCCATCCACACACACCTGCTCCCTGTCCCCGGACGGCCCCCCCCCCCCCCCCGCCCATCCCCTCCTCTCATTCCTGACCCTCCCGGGACCCCTGCCCCATCCACACCCCTTCTCCCTGTCCCCGACTGCCCCAGAACCCCTGCCCCTCACTGCCCCCTGCCACCCCACCCAACCCCCTCCTTCCTGACTACCCCCGGGACCCCTGCCCCATCCACCCACCCCCTCCCCCCCCCCCCCTGCCCCAGAACCTCCCTGCCCCTCACTGCCCCCTCCAACCCCTCCTTCAACCCCCTCCTTCCTGCCTACCCCAACCCCCCCCCCCCCCCCACCCCCCCCCAACCACCACCCCGACTCTCCTGCCCACCCACCACCCCTGCCTCCTTACCGTGCTGCCTGGAGCACCAGTGGCTGGCAGTGTTACAGCCGCGCCACCCGGCTGGAGCGGGGACAACCCCTGCTCCCTGCCTCTCAGCACGCAGCCTGGGGCTCTGCAGCTGCACTGCCAGGTCACAGCCGCGCCACCCGGCAGTGGAGCGGCAGAGCCACCACCGCCAGGCTGGCTCAGAGGGTGGAGGAGGGCCGGGCGGGCGCTGGCGGCTGCCTCGGCTAGGCTCAGGGCAGCAGTCGGGCGGTCCTGGGCAGTGGAGGATGTGGCCTGCCCACCCTGTGATCAATTTGGTTTCAAAAAGCAGTAAACATTATGGTGCTACATGTAATATTTGGAATGAGCCACAGATTTCCTGCCCTGACTAGCTTATGCTCTAAAGTCTTCATCCAAAGCCCATTCAACTCAATGGGTGTCTTTCTGATGACGTAATGGGCTTTGAATCAGGCTCTAAAGGTGTAAGAATACAGTGCAGACAATACAGAGTGATACCAGCTAGGCAGATAGGGTGGACTATGATGTTTGGAGCAGGAATGGTTTCGGTTGTATGTTGGAAGAGAGAGAGAACATTTGGACATGTTAATTGGGATGCTGATCCCATGGGGTGGCATGAAAGAGAGTATAATGGTGGCAGTGGGCAAAAGAAATCAAGGGAGTAACTGAATGAAGCTTGGGCATAGTAAAGAGGACATGAGGGGAAGTAGGAGGAGATGAAGGCAGGGAAGGGAATTATGGAGAGTTTTGAAGGTGATGAGTAGACACTTGGACTTTATTTGGAAGAAGTTAGGAGGCCAGTTCAGCACCGTCAGGGTGCTGGGGGGTGAAGAGCAGCTCTGAGGCAGCGTTTCTGGAGAGACTGGAGATGAGAGAGGGAGAGGCCACAGCTCAGAGGTTGCAGTAGTGATGTTGCAGAAAACAACAAGAGTCATTAAAAAAGTTTGGATTTTTCTAAAGACATGCATTCACAGCACATTTCATAAAATGTGGAAGGGATGAGTTTTGAATTTTCTGCCATTTTTGTTGTACTATTCCCTCCCTCCAAATGGGCAGGAATTTGCGGGGGGAAGCATGTGAACCCCAGAGTTCAGCAGCAGACATTTGCTCCTCAGACTGGCGGAGACATGCATGTGCTAAAAGGTGATATGTACACTCTTTTAAAAAAAAAATGTGAAAAAGCATAGCTAGCATATTTCGGGGTAGGGTGGAATGTTTGCTCAATTAACTAGTCAAAACAAGACTTCTTTGTATTTCTCACAGCTCTGCTAAGGGAACTCATTTTTATTAGAATCAAGTTCTTGGTTAATAGCCTCATTACTCAGCATGTATCCTCTTCAGGAGCTTTAGTAGCATTAGCTGATCCTGCTCACTGCGATGAGGTAGGTAGGTCTGCATTATCCTGACCTGACAAGGTGAGGAAACCTGAGGCAGAGGTTCAAATGACGTGGGAGTTAGCATCAGCCAAGATTAGAACTCATGAATTCCTGGTTCCGAGTCATGTTCCCGGGGCACTAGACCACATCTATCTATTGCTGTAATAAGAGTAAATGAGAGAGCTCAGAAAAAAGTAGTCAAGGTGGGGTGGTTTTGAGAGCAATGACAGCACTGAATTATGGTGCTACATGTAATATTTGGAATGTGCCACAGATTTCCTGCCCTGACTAGCTTATGCTCTAAAGAAATAATATCTGTTAAAGAAGCTGCCTATTCTCACTGTGTGATAACGTTAAAACAAGGAGTAAAGATAAACACAGGAGATGGGAGGGGATTAGCTGAGGCAAAAGGAAACATTGAGAGTGACTGGAGGGAGAACCAGCACAGGTGGACCAGGCACCAACAGGAAAGATGTTTAAGAAAGGATTAGATGGTGCTAGAAGGAAGCAATTATCGAAATATCCAGCATGATGGAAGAGCTGGGACGGAAGGACTAAAAGGGTAACTTCTGGCCCCAGGAGGGTGTTTATCTTGATTCCTTTTATAAGACTGAGAGTTATAATGGCAGCTGGTTTAGTTACAAAGCTGCAGCAGATCTGAATGTTCTTGCCATTATTCTGGGTACCTTTCTAGACAGATGGAAGTGGAAATGTGACTTCCCTTGCACTGGTCATGCATTGCCAGCCAGTAGCCGATGGTTATTTTATGATAAATGACAAAGGAGGTAAGAGCTATTCATTTCCTTGCCCCTTCTGTCCACTTCTGAGACTGAACTGGTGAGATTGTACCCCAGGATTACAGCAGGGGAGCCCCCTCCATTATTGCTACTGTCTCAGTTAACCATGTGGCTACACTAGGAAAAAATGGGTCCTTCTTCCAGCAATGCTGTGGCTACCCTGATGCGAAGTGTTTGTAGAGGTGAAGGTGTTTACTACCATGTCATGAAAATTGTGCTCTGACTAGGTTTTCATAAATTATAAAGCCAGAAGGTACCATTGTGATCATCTAGTCTGATCTTCTGCATAACCGAGGCCTCTTATAGGACTTCCCTGAGCTAATTCCTATTTGAACTAGAGCATATATTTTAGAAAAACATCCAGTTTTGATTTTAAAATTTCTAATTATGAAGACTCCTCCACAACCAATTGTTCCAAGAGATAATTCCCCTCACTTAAAAACGTGCACCTTATTTGTAGTCTAAATTTGTCTAACTTTGGCTTCCAGCCACTGGTTTTTGTTGTTATATCTTTGTCGACTTGATTGAAGATCCTTCTATTATCAAATTTCTGTTCCTCCTGTAGGTGTTTTAAGAGTGACTTGATCAGTCTATAACTTTGTCTTTGCTAAACTAAACAGATTTAGCTTCTTGAGCCTTTCACTGTAAGGGATGTTTTTCCAATCCTTTAATTGTTCTCACGGCTCTTCTCTGATTTGTCAACATCCTGCATGAATTGTGGACAGCAGAACTGGACACACTATTCGAGTCGTGGTCACAGTAGTGTCAAATATAGAGATAATAATATCATCACTCTACTCCTACTCAATATTTCCCTGTTTATATACCCAAGGATTGCACTGGCCCTTTTGGGCCAGCATGTCACTGGGAGCTCATACTGAGCTGATTGTCCACACTGATTCCAAAGTCTTTTTCCAGAGTCGTTGCTTTCCAGGTCCCCCATCCTGTAAGTATGGCCAACATTCTTTGTTTCTAAATATATGACTACATTTGTCCATGTTAGAACACACATTGTTTGCATGCATGTTTGCTTACTCAGTGATCCAGGTTGTGCTGTATTGATCACCTGTCCTCTTCATTCTTTATCACTTCCCGCAATTGTTGAGTCATCTGCAGACTTTATCAGTCATGATTTTATGGGTTTTTTTGCATGTCAGTGATAAAAATAGCATGGGGCCAAAAACTGATCCACGAGGGACCACACAAGAAACACACCCACCTGATGATTCCCTGCTCACGGTTACATTTTGGGACCTCTGTTAGGATGGCTGAGACTTGTCTATGCTGGTGCTTGCAGTGTTACGGTATTGCTGGAACAGGGGTTACAAATGTCTCCAATGAATACAAGGTTGGAAAGATCAATTTCTCTGCCTGCTTCTCTTTCCTCTGGAGAACTTCTTACCTGTTACCTTTTACATTAATAAATGCATTGCTTATTCCATGGCTTTTTACTAGGGATGGCACCTGGACCAAAACTGGATCGAAACCCCACTTAATCTTGGGGAAAGCTGGGATTGGGATCTGGATCTGGTCCCTGAAGCTCTGGCTCATATGTTATCTACAACTGTTCAAATGTGCCCAGGCCCATGAAACCCATCTAGCTTGTTTGAGTGCCTGCCCCAGCTTGGTCTGACATAATCACTTCTGCTTGATGATTAGGATAGGCCTGATTAGCTGTTTGGCTTTTTCACCGCTGATTGCTGAATGCTGATCACAGACTAGTGTGTTTCTGAGGTGCAGGCTGTGTGCAGGTGGGTCTTTAACGGGCATGCAAAGTATGGGCTGGGCCAGAAGAGACAATCGACCTGCCCTTTCTAAGCACAATGAGCTTGTTGCTCGTAGCATGAATGTTCTGAAGAATTGGGGCCCTTTGGGTATAGAGGGCCTGAGTGACACTGGGTTATGTTTCTCTTCAGTAAAAATAGTCTTTCGATGCTAACAAAATACATTTACAGACACCACTTTCATCCAGAGATCGGTCCAAGTCACAAAATTCAGATCAAGTTATGAAGTTTGAGGGGTGTCTGATTCTGGAGTTTTGGTTTCATCCATTAGAGAGAGAGGGAGCAGCCATTAAATTAAGGGTTGGGGTCAGGGTTGGGTTGGGGTCAGGAAGACCGTAGAGCAGTGGTTCCGAACCCACGGGCTGCATGCGTCCCAATTAGCACACAGCTGCAGCCTGGGGCGGTGGGGTTCAGGGACAGGGCTGCCATGTGGCGGGGTCCAGGGTCGGAGCCGTTGCCCACCCCCACGTGGCAGGGTCCGGGGTCCCTGCTGCCCAGCCCTGCCACTGGGGTTCTGCTCCTGGCCCCACTCTGTGGAGGGGTCTTTGGGCTGAGGGCACCGCATATAGCGGGGTGTGTGTGTGTGTGTGGAGGGGTGCTGTGGTTCTCAACCTGTGGCCCAGGTAACACACTGTGGGCTGCATATGTGGACCACAATGATTAATAGGTTGAGAACTGCTGCCTTAGAGGAAGGATGGTTGCAGCGGTTAGGGTGCTAGCCTGGGAGTTGGGAGACTGGGTTCCCCTCCCTCCCACAGACATCCTGTGTGACCTTGGGCAAGTCACTTAATCTCTCTGTGCCTCAGCATCCCATCTGTAAAGGAAGGCTAATGGTACTTCCCTCCCTCACTACATTAAAGGTTAAGATGCTCAGATGCTACTGTGATGAGGGCCATGTAAGTACGCAAGGGCTTAGCTACATGGCAAATTACTGCACAGCAAGCCAAGGTGTGAATCCACAGCACACCCACTTGCTGCTCAGTAACGTCCTGTGTGGCTGCTGCTACAGTGCACTGGAAGTCCTGGGGTGCAGTTTCGCACACACTGCTTTGTCATAGCATGCCAAGCTGCACACTGGGACTTTCACCCTGCTGTAGCAGTATCCACACAAGACGTTACCGTGTGGCAAGCTGGCATGATGAATATTCCCACCTTGGTTTTCTGTGCAGTAACTTCTTGTGCAGATGAGCACTTAGAGGGAGAGACCCTGTCAACCCTCCTTTGAAGTTCTGCATTGTCTGGATCTGAAGTTTGTGGCTCATCCTGCTTCTATAGGACAAAGTGCTGCCGGTCATAAAGTGCCTTCAGCTTCTGCCCTGTGCAACTACACTGCAGTCTCTGTAGACCCCACATAGATGTGTACTCAGTGGGGCTGCACAAGATGAGAGTGATAGGGCAACCTGCTCCCTGCCTCTCCTCCCCCGAAAACAGCAATTTTTTAGCACGGTTCATCAAACAGCTTTAGCTAGCGTGGAACTGGAGCCAGGGCTGCATTCCAGATTTATCTTGATCTGAAATTGTTACCAATGCCATTTGAAGCTATGAGGCTGAGGGCCATTGGTGGCTGCTGACTGACATGGTGATAATCTTGTTGCTGTGGTTACTACACATTAATAAAGAAACCAAGATATTTCTCGGTGTCACTTTTGACTACAAAGAGCCTAATGAGGTACAGTGCTGTTTGATGAAGCAGTGACTGGCTTGGGATAGGCAGAGCCCCCTGCTTGGCTTGTTTTTCATCAGCAATGTGGCTTTTGACTTTACATCAGTGAAAACATGGGCGCCTCTGCCAATAGCCAGGGAACAAAATGTGAGGCATCTGCTGTGGGAGCATTGGAGCTTTGGGTTAACCCTGTGTTTCACCTTCACGCAGCATGGAAAGAGGGTTGAATAAAATAGAAGGGCTTGTTTAAGAGGGCATGTAAGGGGGAAATGCCCTGGCAAAGAAGGTGGGAGAAAGAACAGATTCCCTTGCAAAAATGTGTGTCATTTGTACCCCTCTCTGCTCTCCCTTCTCCTTCCTTGTGTTGCCTTTCTTGTTCCAGTTAATGAGTTTGCACCTTGCAATAGCGAGATGCCCCTGGAATTCCACCTCCCACTCATGCTGATCTTGTGCAATCTGGCTGGCTGTCAAGAGAGCTGAGGGTCAGGAAAGAGCCAGCAAACTCTACCTTGCCTAGGAACCTGTGCCGGATAAGGTGCAAGAGGGGCCAGTGTGTTTTTTACAATATTCTGAAGCCAGAACCACTGTAGTGAAGAAATTGTGTAAGTGACTTAGGCTGGTAGGGATAGAGGGGTTGTCACTTTGTTTAGCATAGCAAAACTCCTAAAACCAGTCTTACTACCTATTCTTAGCAGATACCAGTGGGAACCAAGATGACCTTACCAGTATGTCCTATAGTGAAGCAGTAAGGAAGCTGCATCAGAGGTTATCTGCTATTGTGCCAAAAAAGGCGCCGGTGCTTTTAATTTCCTATGACTGACTCCCATCTGGGAGCACCAGGTTTATTTGGCCCTGATAGCGACTCCATAGTTAAGGTAATAAGTTGCTTTCCACGCCAGACCTGATTCTGAGCACTTGCTAACTATGCCATGTTCAGTCTTCCACTGGGCTTGTGCTGGATGAGGCCGTCTTCTGGAAGTTTAGTGGGAACTGGAAAAGGAGAAACTGGAATGAGAACGTGAGAAAAGGAGTCTGAAAAATCATGTCCTTGGCTGAAAGCTTTTTATTTTATTTTTTAAATATCAGAGAGCTGCTTTTGAGACATGACCTCCAGTTCTGGTTTATTCCGGGGAACGCAATGAGGAGTGAGGTCTCAACATGTTTAGAGAGTTTGGAGGGAGGGGCTAATTTCAGAGCTAGTCACTTAGAACTTTTGATTTGTAACAAAGACAACCTTCTGAGCACTCCCAGGGCATCGCTTAGAGTATGGTATTTCCAGAGACACCCACAAGCCTTTCCCAGAACTATAGGGAGCAGCTGGAGCTGGGACACCTGTAGAGTTTATAATCTCCATAGATCCAGGTATTCAGTCAGGTACCTAACCACCAGACATGCAGAGTTACTGACAAAGCTTCCATATACTACTTGCCCAAATAGCCCCTCTTTTCCGGCTTTGTGTTGGACTTCCAGGGAAATACTTCCTGCTACTCCTCAGCACTGTATGTGGATATGAGCCTATTTGACTTACAAATGGGTCAGTGTATTTACTGATTTTTATATCAAGAGTGAACGTACATGAGTTGACTCTCTTCTTAGGGTTATGAAGTGGTTCCCCCCCACCCCAAGAAATTTAATCGAGAACTTTCACTATACAAGGTAGAGTTTTATATTTTTAATTAATTGCTATATCATGTTATGCTGGAAGGTGTTATGGCTGCCATCACCAGGGTCTTTTGATCTATATAGATCAGTCACAGACTTCATTAAATCTAATGGGTATGCTAAGCTCCTTTCCTTTAGGCTAAATGGAAGGAGCAATTAAATGTCCTTTTACACAGCGATAGCTGGAAATAATAGGAAACCACTGCCCAAGGCAATGTGCTTCAGGGCCAATAAAACGTTAAGCTGTGTGGGCTGAGGCTTTTCCCTGGACTGATTGTAAAACACAGGGGCTAAAGGATTGACTGCAGCAGTGCGGTCTGTGTGTGAGAGAGGCAGAAAGCTGCAGACAGTGAAAGAAGCAATCATAAGCATGGCCCTGAGAGAGAAGAGAGAGACTGAGCAATTTAGGGCACAGGATTTGCTGGAGAGGCAGGCTCGGAAATTATAAAATGGGAAACTGCCTGCTGTTTGTTTCTACTGTGTTCAGAGAAACAGGACTTTTTGTACATTCTTCATAAATAAACAAGATTGCACCAAAGAAATACCTGACTCATTAATCAATTTCTCCTCCTAATGGAAACAACCCAAAAAGACTGAAAACTGGCACACGCTCAAGCCAAAAAGGACAACGATAACTTTCAGATTAAAATAAGTTTTGCAAATAAAAATCTTTGAAATGAAAAACATCCCACAAATAAACCTTTGGTAAGATAAACAATTAGAATATTGCACTTTGTTTTTTCAGAAAAAAAGTCTTAATATCTGGAAATATTCTGTTAAGGTTCTAACATAAGATTTAACTGTGTCCTCCCTCAAGGGTTGTCATGTGTGAAGGGTTCCCTGGGTTGTCCCTTTTTTGAGGTAGCTGTTCTGGGAAATCTGTAGGGATGCTCAGTACACACTGTCAGCTGTCTAGTTTTATGGGCTCAGGATCATTCTAGATGTCCCAATTTTTTGTACCTCAGAAGTGGCAACCCTCTTTCTCTCACCACCACCTGCTGTGTGTGTGTGTGTACGTACACGTCTTATTCTTCACTTAAAAATGAGAGATTTCTACAAACCCTATTAGTTGTAACATGAGAAATATGTAAGCTTTTCCCATAAAAATGGTTTTGTTTATATAAATATAATCTAATGTTTTAAAACACAGATGATATAGCATTGAAGTTGTACGTAGGTAACAACTTTCTCTGAGTGTTTTAATTTCAAGGACCAATTTTAATACTCCAAAAGCACTGAAAAGAATTTGCTTTAATTGTGAGCATTTGGTGGTTACTGCTCATGTTGCTTGCAAGACGTTCTATTGTTTCTTGTATTTGAAAAAACCTTTTAGACTAATTTGTATTGAAAAATCATCACTTGTTTAGTGCATCTTGGTTTCTTTCTGCTTTTTGCATTCCTTTTGATGCTGCCCTGGCTACCTTTACAAACAGCAGTTACTCTGTTTTCAAACACAAAGAACAATAGTACCTCATGCTCAGTGAAGGACACTATACCAAATATTGATCTCTGACTTGAATGCCAGAAAAGCCCAGCAGGAGGTACATAAGATATTTCTGAAAAACTATAGCTTATCACCTGCAGGCCTGGAGATTGCTGTCTATTATTACAAAGATTTGTGTTGGGGGGTTTGCTTGAAGGCTCAAATGACCTCCAGCCTTGAGATATTGTGCCTCTTCTAAGGCAAGAAAAAAATGCGGTTTGACCCTTGTGCCCGGCAATGAGCTCATTTCCTATATCTCCAACCTAAGTTTACAGAGGTGCATAAAAAATATGCCACCCACGGTGATGCAGCGTGATCAAAATTCCCAGGGTAATGGTGAGTATCAATGGATAAGCTGTTTTTAGCATAAAGATGTAGTGGGCCAAATTCTGTTCTCATTGCAATTTAAGAATAGCATTGGCACCAGCAATAACTTTATTAACTTAGGTGGGGTTGCAGAATATGACACTTAATGTGCTTTGCTACATGTTTGGATTCACTTAGAAAACCCCACTGTATTCTTTGTACTATGCTCTATTTTAGGCTAATTATTTTTAATAAACAACCTTGTAAACAATACTTAAAGCCCCTCCACCTCCCTCCATCAGAGACGCTAACGTTGTAGAAACGGAGTCAGAGTCATCCCTGGGGGCACAGACAGGGTTTCACAGGAGTCCTTTCTGTAGAAGCTGCTTGGGAGAAGTGTTGAGTTTTCTGGCTAGCGGAGCTCCTGGATAGCCTGGCCCTATCCCCTCCTGGACCTGCCCCTGGCTCCAGGCCCTTGGTATGGAGGGGGATTGTAGGTGGTTTGCATTGCATTGCTGTGTCCCCTTCCTGGCAGATTTACCACCACTGAACCTGCAGCCTCAAGTGGAATGAATCTGGCCCAACGCTTTTGAATAAAAATACTGGAAAAGTTTAAATATGGACCCAAAGTTCAGGGGCACTTGGATCCAAGTTGTTATAAAAGGTCATCTGTAAAAGGGTAGGTCTGGATCCAAACATGCGTCTGCTGCAGGAATATTTGGTTCCAGGTGTTTTGGGGAAAACACAGAAGATACTTTCAGTGTAATTTAAGGTAACATAATGCTTGCATGACTTGAGTCTTCTTATGTGAATGGAATAGGTACCCAGAGGACAATGCAATAGCAATGGAATAATTCAGCACAAGTGTGGACCGAGGGCTAAACTAGCCTGTTACATATAATAAGTCTAACTCCCTGTATAGTCCTTGAAGCAGGCATTTGTAAGATCTTGCAGAAACTGTTGTGGGAATTCATAGAAGCCATGCAGCACCTCTGAGAGGTGTTTGGGTTTTTTAGCAGCATTTCGGTGGATGAATATTTAGAACCAATTTCAGCCTCCAAATTTGAAATCGTTAATATATTTTGAACATGTTACTTTTAATGAAACAATTCCCGATCCCTGCTAGCCACAGAGGATGGCTATGCCTGCTCTTGGCCATTTCATACCAGAAAGCCTGAAAATATGAAAAACAAGCTATTCCTCTACTGTAATATATAAGTTCTAATTTTTAGTGCTAGTGGACATGGGTGAAAGCAGATCTCTGTTTTGTAGCCATATCTACTTTATAATATTGAGGAAGGAATGGAGACAGGTCAAAATGAATTGGAATATCCCAGGGGAGTTTTGAATATGGGAGAATGAAGGGTCAGATATATAGATCAATAGAGTTCAGTCTCCCTCTACCATATATATATAAATATTATTTTTCTTTGTATGTTAATATTGAGCAGTAAAGCTTTTTTGAATCAATTTGACTGTCTTCTATTATACTCATCCACTTTCACATTCAGATCGTTAACATCTGTATTACCTTCTACTGCCTTTATTATAGAATCCTGCTTTGCACATTAAGAGATTGCTTTAAAACATCAGCCAAATTCCTACAGTTAACCTTGCAGTTGTTGGGCTCTGCTGCTACTCTGGTTTCATTTACTCCAGTAAATCCAGGGTAGTCCTTAGTGTTCATGGATCTTTTATCAAAGTAACATTTCAATCAAATTATGAGTCTGTGAATTGTCTGCTTAAGTCAAACTGTAACTTTGGGTCACACTTAACCTACTGATTCCATTGAAGTCAAGGGGTAACCACAGGTGAATGTAGCCTGTTACGCTTAGAATCTGTCACTGAGAAAGGGTGATGAAAGGTTGTTGAAAACTGCAAAAGGAAGATGCTTAGAGCAGCTGCTGAAATACTTGTCTCTGAGCTTCCTTGCTGTAACTTTCTGAACTTCAAACTTATCTGAAAACAACCCAACTTACTCGCCTCTCTAACTTTTTTTTCTGTTAAATGGATCTGTAAATTTTGAATCACTTTCTTCCCCTAAATCATTATTTTCTTCTATACAAAACCCTCTGATACAAAAGTTTCCCTTCTTTCATCTTCTGTTTCACTACAGAGAGAGCTTCAAAATAGACATCTCTTGCTGTAGAAGAGCCTTAAAAATCTTAAAAAATGCATTAAAAACAAAAACATTTATATAATTCTCAATTGGCTTCTAGAACTACTGGTTTCCAGAACTATTCAACACCATCCTACAACCAGGGGCGGCTCTAGGGATTTTGCCGCCTCAAGCACGGCAGGCAGGCTGTCTGCGGAGGCTGCGCTGGTCCCGCTCCTTCGGCAGACCACCCACAGGTGTGCCTGCGGGAGGTCTGCTGAAGCCGCGGGATCAGCTGACTCTCCGCAGGCACGCCTGCGGGAAGTCAACCGAAGCCGCGGAAGGCAGCCTGCCTGCCGCCCTCACGGTGCCGGCACAGCGCACCCTGCAGCTTGCCGCTCCAAGCACGCGCTTGGTGTGCTGAGGCCTGGAGCCGCCCCTGCCTACAACAGCCCTCCATGCACAATAGAAACATGTTTCAAAACAGGGTCAAATCAGCCTGTGACTCCATGCCTTGAGCAATCTTTTTCTTTCATTGATTGACATTTGTAGGAGCTACTCAGTAACTTCCCCCAGTGCCTTTTCTGTGAGTGGGTCATTTTGGAAGAGCCATGATATCTCCTTTGAGAATGTCAGGGGGCACTAGTGCTGGTTCTTGCCGCCCAACCCCAGCTGGCTGATCGTCGTTTACAAAGTTTAAAATGCCACCTGTGTTTAAGAGGACACTTCTGAGTCAGTGCTGAACCTGAAATTTTAATGGAAAGATTAATTCACGTTGACTTGGATAGGAATAATGTAATATGGGTTTAAAACTGGCTGAACGTCTGGTGGTAATAAGCATCAATGTACCCTGTTGGTGTTGATGAGTGTTTGACAGGTCATGGCATGGGTTGTGCAGAGAGGACGGCTGGTCCAGTGGTTAGGCTGGGATTTGGAAGATCTAACTTAGCTTCCCTGTACTGCAACAGGCTTCCTATGTAGCCTGGGGAAAATCAATCTCTGTGTTCCTCTGGGATAATTGCACTTCTCTACCTCAGTGGGGTGTGGTGAGAATAAAATATTTTTAAAGATGGTGGAGTGCTGAGACACTAGAGTAATGGAGGCCAAATAAGTACCCTAGATATGTTAGGTCTGATCTTATTTAGCATTCTCATGAATGGATGACTTTACTACCTCTGTCAGCAGAGGTTTTTTTTAAAAAAAAGCACGTTCCTATTAGAGCTGGGTGAGTAATGTTGACAAATCCAAAAAAACTGAAAAAAAAATTGTTTTGGGCTGAACCAAAAACATTAATTTTTTTTAATGAATTGAAAAGTCAAATTTTGAGTTGGATCAAACTGAAACATTTAATTTCTTCGGTACCAAAACGTTTCCAGTTGTTTCGACCAATAAAAAACTATTTGGGGGAATTTAGCATGAATTCATGTATAATTTTGGGTCAACTAAAACTGTATTTTTTTGGCAAATAAACTATTTGGTGTAAATTTTCACCCAGCTCTAGTTTTGAATGCTAGATCTGAACGAATTTGGCCCTGTGTTTGCAAAGATAAACTGGAAAAATGCATAATTATAGCTAACATTTTAAAACATGACTGTCTTTATCTATGTTATGTGTGAAAATCATGTTTGTTGTGTTAATTCAAACATGATTTAATAGAATTTCTAATGGTGCTCTTTCCCAATACAGACAAGTTCCCAAAGAATCTTACAGTAAGAGTTTGTTACATGGCAGATCTTAGAAATGCCGGGAAGGCCCATGGCCAGCAGTCCAGTGGTGTTAACCCTTAAGGTATTTTTTAGCATACTTAGGAAAACAGAAGGTATACTAGGACAGTTCTCTGCAGCGTCCCTTTAAATGTTGGGGGTGGGGGGGTTGTTCTGTTTTTTGTCTTATGTTCACACATATGCTATTCTCCACAGTACAAATGCCACTAAAATAAGATACCTGGATCGTGCCACAAGATGACAATTCCTCTTACCAAATAGCATCTTTGCTAAGCTACAATATCATGTATAACTGTATAATCTCTGCAGGCCATACTTGCTGTTTTTCCATACCTGAATTTATTTCCCAAGAACAAAATCAAGAACATCTTTATCAGAAGGCAAATTTGCATTCTTGTTGCACTGTGGTACCACCTCACCAGGAGTCTGGCACACTCCTCCTGTGCTTTGCTAGTGTTGGAGCTAGCAAGAGCTGGTTACCTGATCTTAAATGTCTGCCAACTAGATGATGTTATTGATAAATCCAATATGAAAAAAACCCTTCAGTTTTCAACTTTCTGGCACTCGCATGTACAAATACTAGTGTGGGGAAAAACTAAAGGCCACGCTTTGGAAATCTGACCTGCTGTGTATATTGAGTCACGTGAGTAGCAGAAAGGCATTAATGTAAAGTTTTGAACTGGGTCTACATTAGAAACTTTCACTGGTACAATAATATCTGTTGGGAGGCAGGGGGCATGATTTTTTGTAACACTTCAATGTGGGTAAAAAGGCTAGAGTAGACACAGTTATACCAACATAAAGGTTCTTTTGCCAGTATAGGTTATTTTTCCTTGGGGGGAGCTGGTATAAGCTATACTGCCCAGTACACTGCACTAGGAGGGTTTTGTTTGTATAGATTCATAGATTCCAAGGCCAGAAGGGCTCATTCTGATCATCTTGTCTGACTTCCTGTGTAACAGGCCATAGAACTGCCCCAAAAGAATTCCTAGAGCTGATCTTTTATTAAAACATCCAGTCTTGATCTGAAAATGGTCAGTGATGGAGAATTCACCCCAACACTTGGTAAATTAGTTCCAATTATCCTCACCGTTAAAAATGCACACCTTATTTCCAGTCCAAATTTGACTGGTTTCAGCTTCCAGCAATTGGATCGTGGTATCCCTTTCTCTGCTAGATTTATGAGCCCATTATCAAATAATTTCCCCCATATAGGTTCTTATAGACTGTGTAATCAAGTCATCCCTTAACCTTTTATTTGTTAGGCTCAAGGAGCTTAGTCTATTTAGTCTATAGATAGCTACGGCTCCCTGATTCTTAAGCTGCCCCACCCTCAGTGTATATTAGAGTAGCGCCCAGGATGCACTAACTTATGTCAGCTGTCAATTGGCATAGCAGATCTCACGTGATGCCAAAGGGCCTGTACAGGGAAAGAGAATCTGACTCAATATTTTCAGCTGCCCTTTGGAGCAAACTCAGACTGTAAATGTTTATAGTGTTCTACCCATTCTTGTTTGTTCATATTAAATGAGGTTATTCTGTATAGATTGTGTATAGGCTTTGTTCTAGCTGATATTTCCATGAAATTGTATATTGTGTTTATGACAAAAAAAAAGTGAAAGATTATAAAATGTCAGACTGTAGACCTTGGATTTATTATGTGGTTTTTAAAAAATGTTTGTCGCCTGTAAGCCTGGTGATAGGGTCAGGTCTATGGAAACTGAATAAATAATTAAGTAAATATCAATGATACGAAAGACTTTATGTAGCTATGTAACAAACATCTCTTTTTCACATGCAGGCAGATGGCTGCTGCTTTACTTGAGATTATCCTCTCTTGCAAAACACTTTTCATACCACTGCTGGCTGCTCTAAAGGCTGCATTAGTGAACTGAAAGCCAAAATATCTACAATAAAGTTAAAAAGCCGTGTATTTAAAATATATAGTATGGTATCATGTGGCATAACCATGATGGTCAGTTAATAATAAGCAGTCAAAAACCTCCCTTTAGTGACACTAAGCCAGCCCTGAGGACAACTAGGGAGTGTTAGATGCTACAGTCTCTAGGCTTTGTAATTACGTTTATTTGTGAGTGACATACAGAAATGAAAGAGAGGGTATGTCTGCTTTTTTGCCATTAAAATGGCCACTTAGATTTGTATTTTCTTGCCCAGTCAGGTGAGTTTGTTTGGCTCAGGTTTACTCTCCTCAAACAGCTCAGCTTGCCCTAGGTCAAGCTTACATTGTTTAACGGCAATGCTTTATGTTGTGTCACTGTAGTGCAGTGTAAATGCCTGTGTACACGCTCTTGTTTGTTACAAAGTATCTTGTACGCATAATCACACAGATGACTCAAGAACACGCCAGGCTTGTAAGTACAAAATATAGCAATTTCTAATCACTAAGGGCCAAGTTCTGACCTCAGGCACAATGTGGAATTCTCTCTGACTTCAAACAGGAGTTAGGGCCCTATCCAGAGAAAAACTCTAGGAGCCCAGTTCTTATTGTTATTAGACAATTAGACAGGGAGTTTTGTCGCTGATTTCAATACATGTAAAATCAGCCCCAAACGAATTTTGGAATGGTCTATAAGTAATGTGTATATATAGTGTAACATCTCATCTTTCTTTAGTAAGCAATTATAAACTACTTGCTACTAGGTAATATGTGGCTCTCAGAATAAGGGCTAGTTTACATTTAAAAGTTTTGCCAGTATATCTAATAAGGATGTTGATAACTTGGAGAGAAGAAGCCACAAGAATGACTGAAGAATGAATCACGATTAATCGCACTGTTAAACAATATACCAACTGAAATTTATTACATATTTTGGATGTTTTTTTACATGTTCAAATGTATTGATTTCTATTACCATACAGAATACAAAGTGTACAGTGCTCACTTTATATTATTTTTTATTACAAATATTTGTACTGTAAAAATGATAAATAAAAGAAATAGTATTTTTCAATTCCCCTCCATGCAAGTAAACACAGTATCATTGGTAAAAAGCAAAGGAACGAACTTTAAATTCCTCCCATTCCAATAATTTAAGATGTTACTAGTAAAACATGAACATCATTTTCCTTTTTTAAACTATGATTGTTATTCTGACCATGTCCCTTTAAACAACAGCAGACTTCAAGCTTTCTAGCCAGTCAAGTAACAGAGAGAGATGTTTATCGTGCAATCTCTTTATCATGAAAGCGTAACTTACAAACATAGACTTTTTTGTTACATAAATGCATTCAAAAACAAAACAATGTAAAACTTTAGAGCCTACAAATCCACTCAGTCCTACTTCTTGTTCAGCCAATCGCTAAGACAAATAAGTTTGTTTACATTTGCAGGAGATAATGCTGCCCACTTCTTGTTCACAATGTCACCTGAAAGTGAGAACAGGCATTTGCATGGCACTTTTGTAGCCAGCATTGCAAGGTATTTATGTGCCAGATATGCTAAACATTCATATGCCCCTTCGTACTTTGACCACCATTCCAGAGGACATGCTGCCATGCTCATTAAAAAAAATGTGTTATTGACTGAACTCCTTGGGGAAGAATTGTATGTTTCCTCTTCTATTTTACCCACATTCTGTCATATGTTTCATGTTATAGCAGTCTCGGATGATGACCCAGCACGTTCGTTTTAAGAACACTTTCATAGTAGATTTGACAAAACACAGAGAAGGTACCAATGTGAGATTTCTAAAAATAGTGACAGCACTCGTCCCAAGGTTTAAGAATCTGAAGTGCCCTCCAAAAGCTGAGAGGGACGAGGTGTGGAGTTTGTTTTCAGAAGTCTTAAAAGAGCAGCACGCAGATGTGGAAACTACAGAACCTGAACCACCAAAAAAGAAAATCAGCCTTCTGATGGTGGCATCTGACTCAAATGATGAAAATAAACATGCATCGGTCCACTCTGCTTTGGATCGTTATCGAGCAGAACCTGTCATCATCATGGACGTGTGTCCTCTGGAATAGTGGCTGAAGTAATGAAGGGGCATATGAATTTTTAGCATATCTGGCACGTAAATACCTTGCAACACTGGCTACAAAAGTGCCATGCAAACACCTGTTCTCATTTTCAGGTGACATTGTGAACAAGAAGTGGGCAGCATTATCTCCAGCAAATGTAAAAAAAACTTGCTTGTCTGAGCAATTGGCTGAAGTAGGACTAAGTGAACTTGTAAGCTCTAAAGTTTTACATTGTTTTATTTTGAATGCAGTTATTTTTTGTACATAATTCTATATTTATAAGTTCAACTTTCATGATAAAGAGATTGCACTACAATACTTGTATTACGTGAATTGAAACATAAAATTTTTGTTTTTTACAGTGCAAATATTTGTAATAAAAATAAATATGAAGTGAGCACTGTACCCTTTGTATTCTGTGCTGTAATTGAAATATATTTGAAAATGTAGAAAACTTTCAAAATATTTAAATAAATGGTATTCTATTATTATTTAACAGCATGATTAATTGCTATTATTTTTTTTAATTGCTTGACAGCCCTATGAATTTTAAAAATTAAATCTGTTCTTTATAGTTTGCTGGGATGTTCAGAAGCACAATTTCAGGTCAAGTTTCTTTCTTCTCAGTGGCCTTGGTATGTTGCTCCTTGTGTAGCAGCTTCTTTTGTTGACTCCACAAGAAGAAATATTTGCAAACCCTTTTCAGAGAAAGGTTTCAAACCTAAACACAGTGCAACTGTTTCATTGTCTTCTCCTGTGGAAACACATCCATTTCTAGGGTGAAGCTCTCCACATCCACAGATCATTTTTTTTTCTTATAGACTATCCATCTTGAAGACTAAGCACAAATACGTAATGTCCACATTGCACTTCTCATTCCCAAAGCCTGGTGTGCCAGTGAGCAGGATTTGGGGGGTTGGGTGGCTCCAGCAGTCATCAACTAGTGAGGCAACACTGCCCACTGGATAAGACATTGGACTGGGGAGGTCTGGAATCTGTGACAGTTCTGCCATGCACCTGCCTTGTGATATTGAGTGAGTCACTCCACCTCTCCTGCCTCTGTTTAACCTCTCACCCTTTGTCTGTCTTGTCTGTTTATACTGTAGGCTGGGGCAAGGGCTGCCTCTTCTTATGTGTATGTACAGCACCTAGCACTATGGGTCCTCAATCTCAATTGGGGCCTCAAAGAACCATAATGTATACAAAATTATAGATAATGATAGACAAATCAAAGTAGAGGGTGATCTTCAGCCTTGGTGGGTAATCATTAAAGGAACAGACATGCTTCAGAAGGAGTGAGTGTAAACATTACTTCATCCCTTTGTATGAATACTTGGTGGAGCTCTACTTTTTTTTTAAGAAAGGGGAAATGTTTTTCTATGTGAATTGGTGTAAAGTATTTGCTTGTGCCAAGATGCCTGGTATTTGACCTTCCCACATACTTGAAGGACATGGGTTGCATGTAAAGCAGGAAATGTGTAGAAAGCTGGGACAATGGGTATTGGGGAGGAATAGAAAGTCAGATTGAAAAGAGATCTGGGAGACACATACGCTAATAGAAAATAATGGTAAGGGAAGGTAGAGTGCCAACGCTATAGTACGTAGGGCAACAGTTTGATTAAGCAGAGGGGACATCACCATGTAGCTGCCTGGCAAATACTAAATTAATTTTAATTTTCTGGGAGTATTACTATTGATACTCCGTTTTGTAAATACTTGTTGTTACAAAACCAACATTTCTGGGCTTAAATTGACCTTTTAATGCTCTTTATCCTTCTGTTCCCTCTGTTTAATTTTCTGCAGTACAGTGGGCAGGGGGTGATCTCATATAAAGACGGCTCCTGCCTTTTTTCACACTTGTTTAAAGATTGATATTTAAAATCCAGAGGGCATGTCCCACATGTTAAGAGAGCTCAAACTTGATGCTAATTTGACACTGCACTTAAAAAGTTAACTACAACTATTTATAGCTGTCTGCAATAAACAAGCATCACATTTGCTGCCACACTCTTTCTACTGGATTCCATAAATACAGCCTGTCTCTCTGTTGCTTGGCATGGATTCAGATTGCTCTGAGACTTGTTGCCTCTTGTCACCTTTTGTGCCATTCCTTGGTAAAGAGCCGAACAGCCTGGTATAGAATGAAGAAATGAGGTTTAACCCCAAAATAGCTGTTTTTTAAAATACAGTAAGCCTAAAGGGGGGGGGGAATCAAGTAAATTGCTTTCCTGTATGATTATTTTTATACCTAATTAAAAACATACAAAGGATATACACAGTGGAAAGCTTAAAACCAAAGAAAAACCAGAGACATAATACAAATCAAATATGAGCATCAAACAGCAAACTACTTGGCTCATGATATAGGTGTCAAATAGAGGTGTCTGGAAAATCGTTGTTGAAACATTTTCCATCAGAAAATACCATTTCAACTAAACTGACTTTTTTGTGTGTGCAAAATTGTCAATTTTGATGAAATTCCCCATGAAAGCAAATTATCTGAAACAGAAACATTTTGTTTAGAAAATTGTTTCAGGTTTTAGAAAAAGAAATCTTCCTTTAGGAATTTGTTTTTTATTTTTATATTTGTATTATTTTTTACCTTTCACTAGCAGTTGTGCATTCTATGGTATAACACAATAATGGGAATACTCTGTTTTATTTAAAGAAAACATTAAGCGCAGCTGCTACTTAGTACAGATTTGAAACATCTTATCTATTTGTTAGATCAAAGTGTCTGTTTGTGGTGTTTGACAGTTTGATACAAAGATACAAGAGAATATGTTTCAATCTGTACTAAGCAACTGCTCCTTATGTTTTATTAATAAATAAAATAGTTTCTTCCCATTATTGTATGCCAGGATTTAACATGACATGACATGTCATGAAATAATGTAAAAGTATTATACAAATAAAAGGCATCTGTACTTCAAAAGAAAATTTTTTCACATGTCCATTTCATAGGAAATTTGAGAAGTATTTGTTTTCATACTAGTTAGGAGTGAAAACAAATGTCAAAAATTTCCTACAAAGTGGAAATTCTCAATTTTGACAAGCTCCATTGGTAAATGCAGTAAACAAATGTTAGAGAGAAACCAACTGCCTTCTTCAGAAATATTTTGGGAAACAGTTACAGAAGATTATCAGTAGAGACATGGTATCTTACAGAGGTTAGCAACGGAGATGTAGTTTTGTCTTTACAGGTGAATATTTGCCTAAATAGGAATCAGGTTTATACAAATAAAGAATGAATGAGGGATTATGTGGTATTTCGGTGACAGCTCCAATTGTATTTTTTTGTTTGGTTGGTTTTTTTAAAGAAGAAGCTAATAGACTGAAATAAAGATCCAGAAAACATACTTCCCACACTTGGATGTAAGTGAGGGTAGATATTGGAGAAGCTTCAGCAACTATTTTTATAAACTCACTTAATTTATAGTCTTTAGGCGAGTTCCTCTGAAGTGGTTGACATAATGCCATTGTTACTACAGCACCCAGGGGCACACCAATACACTCCAGCCCACTTAGCTTGATATCTGCTGTGGGGAAGATCGTAGAAGCTGGTTTTCGGAGATCAAATGTGAAACTACTTAGAAAAGTCCAGCTTGAATAAGGATGCTCAGCATCGTGTCAGGAAATGAAGGTCGTGGCTCACCAGCATGATGGAATTCTTTGAAGATATTACTGCTGGAGTAGACTTGTGGGAGAGAGCATTATAAAGAGGGCATCCAATATTTGTGAAAAGCATATCTGCAAAATTAAGATGCACATAATATGCCTCTCAGGGCTCTGTGCATTTCCTTTCTGCCTTCTATAAAGCTGCATAATACAAAACACAACAAAAGCTAGGGTTGCAAAGCTCACTGCTCAGGACTCTGCATTCATCAGGATTTATAAATATGACTAGGATGACATGTTTAAAAGCAAATTTGCTCAACGTATAATGGCAAATATTGGCAGGGATATTATGCCAATCAACAGGCCATTTAGATATAGGAGGACATAAGCCATTAGCTACAGTAGTAAGTATAGTTTTTAGTGCCAATACAAGCAGGGAGAAGAGTTGGAGTTAAGAAAAATAGGGAAAATAAAAGGTAAACAAAGCTTAAGCCACAGGGTGGATCCATCTTTTCTGCTGAGTGAATGGATAGTTGAATCATCATCCCTGGAAGATGTAGACATGGAAGAACCATGACTGTAATATTATCCCTCTTCCCCTTGACCTTGTGGGTGACCTTCAAGAGCTGCTCTGTTGTGATCATGCTTGAGAGTGGGAAGGGGTGAGGCTATGCGGACAGCAGCTATGTGCAGAATTATCCCCTCAGACAGTCCTCCCTGCAGGGTGTCTCAGCACAAAATAATGTGGACATAGGCCACATGGTATGGACACTAGGCCATCACACAGGGCCTCCAGTCCCACCCTTACAGTCCAGTCAGGGGTAGCTGCCAGTGGAGCAGCTCCAGGGGGCAGGATTCCTGCAGAAGGTGAGCTCTCCTGAGCAGTGAAAAGCTACATGGAGGCATATGGCCTCTGTAGATCTTGGGATATAGGTAGGTTTAAGGGACCGATCCCACAGCCAGGTCCACAAGAACAAAGCCTGGTTCCCCACCTTCTCCAGGATGGGGGCAATTGTAATGAAACTCTACAAGTAAGGATTCTGAGATTTCTTTTCACTGTGTGCAATTTTTCCGTGGCAAATGTGAAACAGTCTAGGCTATCAATAGGATAAAAATTAGACTAGTGCAAAATTCAGAAAATGGGAAAGCACGATGATGTCAGAAAGGGTCTGCCAAGCCCTGACCTTCCCTATTCTGCCCTATCTTCACTGGAATGCCATTGCCGATATACTCAGGTGTCCTATCCTACATAGGATACAGGCAAAGGGGAAAGGCTTGGGCCAAAGGAGAACAGAAAGAGAGGTGAAGAAGAGAGAGGAGAAGAGGGAACTGCCTCTAATGCAAAAACTGCACCAGCCTATGCATTTTTCAGAGATACTAAATATAACCTGGCACTTACACAGAACAAACTCCTTCATTCCAAAAGCATGTTAAATATAGAATGAAATTGAAAAACTACGATGTTTGTACACTGCATTTATTTAAATGGAAATTTTGAAGGCTGGCAAGCTGAGTGTGTGTGTGTGTGTGTGTGTTTTATATAGATATATAAAAACTTTTGTGTATTAAAAATGAGGGTTAGTGCTATGTCACAATTGAGAAATAAAACCTTTAGTCAGGAAGAGCAGAGGTAAGGCTGAAAGTTTAGCTGAACTGCCTCCCTGTGCTTAAAATATGTTCCCTCTTTATATATAGTTTGCCAACTGAATATATTCAAACTAGACTTTCTTATACAACTGTATACTCAGTAAGGGACAGTACAGAGAATCTTCAGACATGTCTTTTGTAGTCTCATTTCAGTAACTTTTGAAATTGTGAACACAGATACTATAAAGTACCTTGAGCCCAATCCTTCAACTGCTTACACACACACTTAACTTTATTACTATGACTAAACTCATTAGTTTCAAAGAGACTACTTCCGGTAGTAAAGTTAAGCACGTGTGTCAGTGTTTGCAGAATCAGAGCCTTTCTGAACCTTTAAATTATATCATTTTGCATTTGTGTAAGACTGAAATGTAGAGCCCTAGAGGATGATGCACCACATCCTCACGTAAAGAGAAAAGAAAGGCAAGGAAGTGGCAAAATTCACCTAGCACTTACTCCTGATCAGAGATTAGTGTAGATACCATTCCTAGAAAGGCTTATTGATCATCTGCTGATGGGTGATATAACCAGAAGGAAAAAAATTGTGAACAAATTTAGAAGGGAATGAAATATATTTTATCAACTCTGGTAGGAAAAAGATTGAGAAATACATTTATCAATTGCAATTCTGTCTAAGTAATTAAAGAAACAGATAAGGTGAGTGTTCCCATGGTCAATACCCAAAGGGACATGAGCTGAGTGGAACATGACAACCGCTGCTGTGCCTGGTTATCATAAAAATGTGAAAAAATACCTCCACTCTGATGTCAGACTGGCACCATTTTTAAGGTTTAAAATTAGCATTGAACAGACTGTTCTGGGAGCCCATGTTTTTTAGTATGATTTTTTTCTCACCACAGCCAGCACTGGATTTGCTAGTGTTGCTCTGCTTGCTTAAAGTACTGTAGCCATTTGGTTACCAATGTAAAATTGAAACAGAACAACCACCATCAGGAGTCATTGGGATTAGCATAAGAGAGCAGAGGTGTTGACAGTTATACTTTAAGAATGAGGCTACTGCAGCTGGATAAATATTTTATTGGCTATCTCGAGCCCCTTTTCCCTCACCCCAAAAAAGCAGAATTAATCAAATGCAAGTCCAGCATAATCTAAAAAGTAATAGGTTTTGTTGAAGGAGATTCTATTTATCTCTGAGGTCAAAAAGGCTTGGCCTGGTTACGCTCCTAGTTAGTATGATGACATTGTCAAGAAAAGTCTATCGAAGAGGGCATGAATCGTAGAGCTAAGGACCACCCAGAATTATTGCTCCCAGGGAGCAATGGTAATAGTATAGTATAATTCTATTGCCTACAGACTCAGACTATTCTTTTTATAATTTGAGTAACCATGGGAAACAGATTTTTTTTGTAATTGATCTCTAGTCCCTACAGGGGTTTCAGCCACCAACAAAATCACATTGGTTGATATAAAAAAACCAAACAAAGTGACTGCTGATCTATTGGTGTGTGGAAACTATACCAGGTATAGCTGTGGGTCTGTGGAGACTGTGCCAGGGGTGGTTGTGATTAGCAAATAAATAGATTTTACCTTTTTTTGGTCCTCAGTTTGGCTGACAAAGTATGATGCTGTCAAACCCTTTAAAGGAGCAGCATCTCTACTCTTTTGCTATATGGAGAACAATGTGTCCTCTGAAACATGTTGGGGGGGGGCACCTTTCCAAAGGAGCCTCAACTCAGCCTCTAAAATTATAGGCACAATTTTCTTTGAGATTTGGGGGTATATGTCAGATTTATTAGTACAAACAGCACTTGAGTAGTTCTGCTATCCTTACTCGCATCAGCAGCTCTGTTGAGTAAAGGTTGCAGGATCAACCTCCATATATCTACCCATGTTGCGGGTATGAATGCAGATAGCAATCTCAGCGTTCACAGGCACCCAGAGTTAGGTACAAAAATTATGCTTGCACTTTTAGAGGCATCTTTGTAATCTGGAGGTGCACATTTTCAGGTGCCATTTAAATCAAAAGGAGTTGTGCCATTGACCTGAATGAGAACAAGATCAACCTAATGGTGTCTTAGTATAATGGGAAAAATGTGTACATTTATGCACATAAGTGTTTGTGCCAATGCTAATTTAGACACACAACTACCAGTGTGCATAAGTACATATGTTTGGGCACCATGGTTTGCAAATTTTGCCTGCTGTGTTTTATGCTTTGTGGGTTGTTTGGATGGTTTTTTCCCCTTGTATCAAATGCATTTTTATCTTGGAATTGCAATATTATACTATCATCTCTCTCTAGTTACATTGTAACATCATCCTTAATGTCTCTTTACCAGGAAATCCCAGTGGTATAACTGTAAAATGTAGAAACAGTTTCTGTTACTTCATCAAGTCACAAGCGAGATGCCCTCAGTGAATCTTTTGACGCCCACAGATGGATATAAAGGTAAATCAACTTTGTTTTCTATAGAGCTAAATAATTCATAGCAAATATATTTAATGGATTTACCTTCTTTCTGTTTATAAGTTATTTGACATGCCTGCAGGTGGTTGATTTGGGTTTTTTTGTTTCCCAAATGTATTTGCTGTTAAAAATTATTGGCTAAATAATTCTAGTAAACTAAGTTTGTGTGTGAACATTTTGTTGTGTTCAGAATTCAAAATTTGTTGGCTGGTTTCATGGACACAAGCCACAAGGTATTGTTCCAGCTTCCTAACTGAATAAGTGTAACTTTAGAATCCAGTTTCTGGTGGGAATACCCAGAATTATTATAGCTGATTGAGACAGAAGAGTGTGGAAGGCAAGGAGACTAGTGAACAATTTGTCAATTTTCTTCCCTAGGTTGTGTGGGGGTTTTGTTTTTGTTTTTTAATTTTTGGAATTTCAAAATTTCAAAAAATTTCAACCAGCTGTAATGGTTACAAATGTAAATTGTATTTCGGATGAATTTTCTGTTTGCTTAAAATCTTCTATTTCAATGAATATCTTGTGAGAGGCAGGTGCCTGTCACTCCGTATATGGATTAGTTTAAACATTTCCAACAACATTTGTGTGATTAGAAAAAGAAGAAATGGTACTTTAAAAAAAAATTCTGTGTACTGTAGATTAGTGCAGTCCTGCCAGAATCAAGATTCTTAAAAAGGTTAATTCCTCTACAGTAGCGATAAAAAGGAAATTCCTCTCTGTTATCACTGGATTGGAATTGAGAGGCTACATTTGGAATACTATGTACATTTCTTGTCACGCTCACGTGACTTCCCAGTATTGCACCAGCCAGAGGTCTCTTTCTTCCTGTCTACAATTCCAAGAAAGCCTTACTCCTTTATTCTGTTCATCCTGGGAGGCTCTAGTTGGAATGGTAAGGTATCGCAGGAGGACGGCTGAAATCCGTCTCTGTCTGACCAGCCATGTTTAAAAAGCCAGAGAAATGCAGCCTATAGCATCTTGTTTGCTTTTTGCTGAGTGCCATATATATCTCATATGTCAGGCTCCCACACTGATTTCTTTACAACAGTATATTGCATTTTGCTTAGTATATCCCATAGTGAACAAAGGTACTGGGATTTCAGTTAGCTTAAAATCTTCACACTCCTGGAACATGGAGGCTGGTTACAAACAGTCTTGGCTGTTGAAGAGGTTAAATTATCAGTGGGCAACCAGGTAAAATGTAGCCTTTCTACCATTGTTTTTCCTGGATCAGTTTAGTTTTCTCATATCCTCTTATTCCAATTATAGGATAGGGCAGAACTGGTAGAATGGGCTATTGGCTTTAAAGGGGCCTTGTATCCAGAACTGGAAAGAAAATCACCATCTGTGGTCCTAACTGAGCATTTGTTTCCTTGGCTACAATGACTGGATGTATCATTCAAATTCACTACTGCCTTGAGATCCACCTTACCTTGGGACATCCTTCCAGGTAAAGGGCCACATCACATGTCTTCCACATGAGCACTGAACTGTGTAGGAGTTTTCCAGGAAAGATTCTCCTTTTGCAAGTTTTTCCAGGGCAGGGGATGATAAAGCCTTTGATTAGGAAGATTATCTACTCCAGCTACTTATTTGTCACCTAAAGACCCGATCCCTTTCCTCTCCTTTCCAGAGAGAAGTCGAGTGTTACAGAGAGGTTTTTATGTGTGCAAGAGTTAATAAAATCCTAGAGAACAAAGTGGCTTCTTCTATGCAAATGGTCCTAATAGTAAAACACAGGGCAAGAAAAATAATGACCTATGAGAATATATGATACACTGTACAGGCATGAAAGCTTCTCTTTAAAGCTTTTCCAAGAGGCATCAGTGAGTCTCTAAAGAGTGAAATGTACTGCACTGTTTCCTGTATTCAAGGATAATAAAATCCTAGGTTTTGGTTAATAAAAAATAACGTGGGCATTGGGTATTGCAGATCTTCCCACTGGACACTTAAACATAGATGGTGGGCTTTTCTTACTGTCCTACTCAAAGGAGAAAGCTTCCAGCTATGTCTTTGCTTTAAATTAAAAGGTGTATTAATTTTTAAGAGAAGTGGCTGTGTGAGACTTGACTTTTTTTTTCTTTTGAAGAAACTGGCATTTTAAATAGATAAATGTCTATTTACTGTGAAATATTAATGGTATCAGTTTCTTACAATTTAATTCACACCCTCTTAGAGAGAGCAAGAGAGAGAGAGAGAGCGTTCAGCTGACATAAGCCCTGGTATAGACACCAGTAGGTCAATGGAAGGATTCTTCTACAAACCTAGCTACCACCTCTTGACAGGAAAAACCCCTTCTGTCACTGTAGCGTCTACACTACAGCTGCGAAGCTGGAGCTGAGCTGCTATAGTACTGGTAGTGTAGACATAGCCTAAGCAATGGGACCACAGTGAGTGGGGAGAGAAGATGAATGTTAAGATCAAATTTCAGAATGTTTTCAACTAAATTAATTTTAATTGAGAGATGCTGTTTGGAGGTTTTTTTTGCGTCCGGGGTGGTGAAGAAAGAGAGAGCGACTCATACTCTACAACCTGGTATGTGGGAGAGCGGATTCAAGTCCTGCTCTGACTGGGATGGGATGCTCTAAATCAGGCAGAGCAGAGATTTGAACATGGGCCTCTCATTGCCAAGGCAAGTGCCCTCGCCACCCACCCGCGCTCTCTCAGGCACACGTTTTGACACCTCTTCCCAAAATGGACATTTTAACTCAACTCTGTTATATCAAAAATGCCCAGGAAGCCTGGTTTTCATTGTAAGGCTGGACTAAAACAAATTTCGAAAGCTGCTGTGAAATGGAATTGTCATCGTCCGGGCAGCTCTATTCAGATTGAGCCAAAAGCATCATTAGCTCTCGAGCCAGCTCTTCATCTCTCAACGAGAAAGACAACTTTCAAGTCTTGATTTTAGGTTTTAAGTGGGGACCCAATTGCTTTGTGTTTTGTGCGCTAGAGCCAGCTGCCAATTTGTTATTGTTGTGATTGTCGTTTGACTCCTATGAACCACACTTTCTGGATCCAGGGCAAGGTTTTGGGAAGAAAAAGCTGATGGGTGCAAGAGTTAATAAAATCCTAGAGAACAAAGTGGCTGTCGCTGTCTGTACTGAAATAATACAGTAACTAGTAAATGTGGACATCAAGTTTGTGGCTTCCCTGGGTAGTGTGGGCAGGCTCGTTCTCATGAGTCTATTTCTTTTCCCCATTTCCTCATGCTGCTCTAATTCTGTCCCTTGCAGCATTACGTAGTGACTAGAAGTCCTTGCTCCCCGAGCTCCTCCTCCCATCCTCTAGCCTGTCTGCTTTCTCTGCTGGAGCCAGAAAAGGAAAAACAAATGCCAAACTCTTCCACTCCTCACTCTGTTTTAATTCAAAATCTTTTTAGATTAAAAACAAAAAAAGGCGTGTGGTCTTCTGGCTGAAACATGGGTTTGGTAGCCAAGAAACCTGTATTCTATTCCTGACTCTGCCACAGATTTCCTGTTACCTTGATGGTTGCTATTTGATTGCACAATCACCAGAAGGCCCCAACTGCATTGTACCAAGTATTATATAAACATGGCCCAGGGCACTTACAGTCAAAGACTAGCTCCCTGTCTGCCCCAGCCACTTTACTCTAACTGGGATTCTTTACTCTTTTCACACTCCCAAGACCCATCTCCTTTTCCTGGGCCCTCCCAGAAGAATTGGATCCTATTTCCTGAGACTCCCACTTTTCCCCATGCTTGTGCTATTCTCCCTGCAGCTTATCCAGGTACCTTCCGTCACTACTACATTGACCAGTATGACATCACTAAACTTACTGGGTTAATTTGGGTTATCTGATCAGCCTCTTTTGAATACCAAGGTGGGTATTTTGGTGGGGTAGATTATGATGGCTTTCAGGGATGGGGAATCTCGACTGACTAAGATCAAATCTGTGTTCTAGGAATTTCGGAAGCAATGTCCTTAATGTCAGTTTTGGCTGACTTCCTTTTTTTATCCTCCTCTCCATTCCTAGGAGAGGCGTGTCCAATGCAAAGACTCTCCCTCGATTTTTCCTGGAAACGTTGCTGTGGATAGCTTCTTGGAAAGTTTTTTTTTTTTGGTTTGTTTGTTTTTTTTTCCATTTCTGCAAAGAAACCACAGAAAACCATATACATGGTTTCCGAGAGAATGATGAATTATCTTTTTGCTGCATAGATAAAGATTCTCTGTTATACTAAAAATGGTTATATAACAATGCTTAGCATTTATATAGTTAATTTTATGTTCAGAATGCTTTTCAGACATTTATTTATAGGCCTTTCTATGGTGTTTATCACTGTGGTCTCCAAACACCTCACAAATATCAACAAATTAGTTTATCACCGTACCCTTGTGAGGTTGGTATTGTTCTGCAGAAGGGAAAACTGAGGCACAGAGAAGATAAGTGACTTGCCCAAGGTAACATGGTGAGACAGAGCCAGGCACAGAACTTGGAAGCCTTGGGCTCAGGGCTCTGTTTCAAATCACATAATTCAAAGGAACTGTCTCCTCAGGTGGTAGGAATCCACTGTTCCTTATAACCCTCTGTGTCCTGTAGAAACCACAATCCGCACCCAGAGAGTAGGGCTACCTAGTAAGAAATTTACAACTAAAAGTCTTTTTGCCCCTTGAGCCTTACTAATAGCCCAAAAACTAATCCTATGGAAATTTCCATCTGCTCTGAACAGAATTAGAGGTGGGCCAAACGTTAAAAATTCAGATCTGAATTTTGGACCTCTGAATCAAAGTTTGAGCGCATTTGGATCTGGGGTTTTAGTTCTGGCTCATGTGCAACGATAATGCATTTGTAAAGTGGCTTAACCACATTTTCAGACCTTGACAAAGTGCCTGTCTGCAAAACATTAGGCTTTTTCCTAAGTAAATTTGGTCAATTGTCTTTATTATGTGTGTGATAATCAGAGATGCCCAATGTTCATCACTTTTCATTCCATACCTAAAAGAGCTGCTGCTATTTTTTCATTTGTTTTCTCATAACTTCATTGATATACATTTGTGAAGCTGCCCTGCTTTTTACCCTACTGTAAATATCTTCTCTATCACTCCTTCCCACATAGTTACATACCTGTTGCTTTTATCCCATTCAAACTCTGTTGCTGTTGAATATTAACATAATTAAAAATATAGTTGAAGCCATATTTTACGAAAGACAGGCAGTTCAGTGTTGATAGTTGCTCCCTTCTTCAACAAAAGCTCAGCTCTATATATATTAAAAAAAATCATATGACGAGATCCTCAATTGGTGTCAATTGTTTTCACTCTACCGAGGCCAAATGGCCCAGTATGATGATCTGATCTGAAGAATCACTTGTCTCATCCAGTGTGGTTCAGTTACCGAGGAAGGTACTCTTTAAAGCTCTCGTTAAAGGAATACAATGCTCTGGGGGTACATTTTACAGAGGAGCTAGCGGAAAAGAAACTGGCCAGAGAATATTTCTAGGTTTTACACCAAGAGCAGCACATGTTGGGGAAAGGACTTTAGAACTGCTGTGTGACTACTCATATAGTGTATACGTGATTTACAAAATTCATCCTTTAATAGCTCTTTGCACAGTGCCTTGATTTAACTCCCAGTTTATCCAGATACGATGGCTTCATAAACAGTATTAAGGAAGTCTGATCACGCTGCCTAAGTGACCTGGAACTCTGTTGGCCATCAGTGCCTGCTCCTTGACATTACCTGTGAGAATCTGGTATGTCTCCTCTGCCTATAAGCCTAGTGGCTCCAAGTACGGTATAGTACTGAATAGCCCGGTACATCTTTGTTTTTATAGAAGGCAAATAGGAAATTTAGGGTTTTTCCTTCTCCCAGTAGAAATTATCAAGATGGTTGACATTTATAATCTTGATGTAGAAGAGGAAGAATGAGCCCCAAATTGAAGGTTTCACATATGATTCCAGGGGGCTTCAAATCCCTGAAAGGAGGGTGCTTGTTTCTTACCTATGTTCTCCATTTTTCTCTAACTGATTGATTTAGTAATGGGAGAGGTATATTTTACACCATTTGATCCCTCCCCTCCCCACCCTCTTGGGATTAACATTTAACGTGAAGCTTCATTCAGGCTTTCGGAATCTGAATCAGCAAAATGAATGTGCAAAGTGAATGGAGAGCGATCTTGGAAGTTATGAATTTGACTCCAAATTTATTCAGAGGAGGGAGGAGTAGAAATGGGGAAAACACAATCAGGAATGAAATATGAAGTCTTAGGAAGCAAAGGGGGGAGAGAACCTCTTTCAGGTATGTAACAGACTTTGTTCCCATGTGTGTCATCAGAAATGTGCAATCCGTAAAACAGTCATTTTAGTGATGACAGATCCTTGCTGTTTATAAAACATTTAATCACACTCTAGCCCTATAACAGGATGAGGCAAATATTGAATTCATAATTCTGTGCCCAATTCAGGAAGGACTCCCATGATCTTAATGAAGCAATTTGCATACAACTTGCTTTAAGGGATAGAAGTCCCTCTCCCATATGATGGGAACAAGATTTGTTGTTACGGCCTAGCTGGTGAGACAATGTGCAGTGGAACCTGTCTATCTGCATAGGGGATTATATGCAAAACTACAAGCAGGAGGAGAACAATGGGAAAAGGAAAGAATCAACTGAAATCAGCAAAGTATGCCAATCCGTCAGCCATAAACCTTTTGGAAAAATCAGGTGTGCAAGTTGCTGCAGCTCCGGCTGGTCGGACTCGTATGGCACTTACTGACTGGCACAGCTCCAGGGATTAACTCTTCTTGAAAAGTGTGTCAAATGTGCTATGAGAGGTACAAACAGGCTTTCTTTCCACATCAGGCATATGCTGCGTGTCATCTTGTTTTTCTCTGGCGCACATTTGCAGCTAGTGCAAGGCGATTCCCTTTGGCTCAAGGCGACAACACACACAAAATATTTAGGAATAAAAATAAGGAAGCAGTCATCTGTGCACGGGACCTTCGTGCTCTGGAGTCCTCATCTATTTCCAAAAATGCTGTCTAATTTTCTGTTGCAAAATGTGCATGTGCACCGGTTGCCCAGACAAAACACCCTTTAGCACGTGCAAATGGAGTGTTTGTGTGTGCAAATGGCTGCACATGCAGTCACGCGGCAGCTTCATATTCTACATGCATACTAAATGTTTGAAAATGTAGCCCTTAGTGTATAATCCTGAATCCCTTCCCACCTCCTTCTGGCAGGTCGAAAGGGTCATAGGATGAAAGAACATAGGGCTTGATTTTTTTCCCAGTGTTAAACACCCACCACATCTCTAACTGAAGGGATCTTGTTGGTTTGAAAAATCAGGCTCTTAGCCTATTTTGAACCTTTTGTGAGGCTCCAAGATGACCAAAAACACCAGTGGAAAAGTAGCTTTGTAAATGCATGGTAGCAATTTGCACTTATAGGGCTGTTGCACTAGAAGCAAGTGTAAATCCCTGCAGGGACTGAGAGGTAGGAGTGAAAGTCTGCAGGGAATCAAGTACATCTTTGACATGTTTTCCTGCAGAGAGGTGCTTGTAACAGTGGCAGATAAGTCACAGGGCCAACAAGGCCTATGTCCAGGGCCCTTGGCCAACTCGGCGGGGGGGCGACACTGGAAAAATGGGACCCGACCTGCTTCACCCACCCTGTGCTCCATCTTTCCACTTTCCCTGGTAAAAATACTTAACTCTAAGAGAGAATTCTAGCCAAGTGACCTTGAAAATATGACGTCTATCTTGGGCCCAATTCTGGTCTCCATTACACTGGTGTAAATCCAATGTCATGGCACTGAAAGCAGTGGAAATAAATCCAGATTTACACCAGTGTAATGGAGATCAGCATTTAAACGGAGGTCAGAATCTGGTCCTGAGTGTTCTTGCAGTTTCACACTGCCTAGTACAACAGGGCTATCTCCTTAAAACATTTCTGTCTTTTTTAGGGAGTGGTGTGGATAAGCATGTTATCTGGCAATAAGCATGATTTTTTTACACTTCTAGAGATGTTGGGAACAAGACCTTATCTACGCAGGGAAATTGACTGACTGGAATAGCTATTGAAGAATAAACTATTCCAGAATAGCTCCTCTAGTGTTCCCATGTGGATGCTAGTCCAGAAGAAAGTGTCCTCATGGGGCGCTATTACAGAATGGTTTGTTCCATACATTCCTAGGCGCTACCATAATACAAATAGTAACTAGCTCTGTTGGTCAAATTCCCTGTGTAGGCGAGGCCCTAAGGCTTTTCCTGAGTTGCTGGTGCCGGGATAGCGCTAGCTGTCCATATTCTTACTTATCCACAAGTACCTACAATGTAATGCCAATTGACATCATTTTGTTATGGCTGTATTGAGTTTTAGCACTAAACTGAGAGGCTCCTGTTAGGGATGTTAGGACATGAGGTGTATAGGAATGTGGTTATTTGTTCTACAAGTATTAGAAGAATCATACTAGTTGAATAGTTTCAGCCAACTTCAGCTGCATGAGGTGGGCTAACTATTAGTTCAGACATGCACATTTTGGTCAGGAATAGCAGCACTGAGCTTCCCCAAGTTGGTACCTTCCTCCTCTACCCAATTTACCTTTCTTCTGGTGAGTGACTCCATTTTTTTCAGATCTTATCATTTTGGAAGCAATGATCTAAAATTGTATCATGACTTCAGGGTCTGCTTCTGAGGCTGCAGTATCATTGCCTTGATTCTGGAATATGAACAACGGGATATTCTCCAGCAACAGGCAAGGTGGGCCTCCAGCTGTCTATTGGCCTCCTGCTCTCTCTGCTATCTGCCATTCAGCCCATCTCTAGAGCACCTTTTGGGGAACACTTAAGGAAAGTGGAGTGATAATTCTAACAAGAACAGTGATATTCTTCAGACTTTTAAAATAGCAATGCCAGAGGGTCTCTCATCTGAGAATGGAAGGATTCCTCTGATACAGTTCTTCCAAAATTCATTTTAAAACTATCCCTCTTCTTACTTTTTTCTAAAAGAGAGAAATCCAGATTGTTGGCAGTTGTACCTATTATGTAATCATATGTAGGAAATAGATTTTTTCCCCCTGAACTAACCATTTAAAATAAATTAGGAAAATGCTGTAATTCCCATGAGATAACACTTGTGGGTATCTCTCCTTTTCTACTAGCCCATTTAGAATGAGAACATCGGTACTGACATTTTCTTTCATGTACTATAACATCTAACCATTGCTCTGAAATGTTTCTAATCCTTTATCTTAAGGACTGAATGAAGTGAAACTATTACTGTAAACACTGAAAACATTCAGCAATGTTCCCAAGTACAGATTTTTTGGCAGTGGGAAGCCCTGCCTAGATAGCAGCTTGGGAATTTACAAATTGGTCACATATGAATCCATTTTGCGAACTTTTACTCAGATCTGCACCTGCTTCCCAGAAACAGAGAGAGGGAAAAGGAAAGATTATAGGTATATTATCCAACTCCTGTTGCCTCATTACAGCTGAAATGAAACAGCCACATGGTAACATTCTGATTACAGTCACGCTGGGTGGCAAAACATTTTCCTTGTCTATTGGAGGTTAAAGTGTTCAATGATTCAGAGTGGGTTTTCTGTAGGATTGGAATTAATTTAGTTTAAAATGAAGAACATCTCTTTGCAGATTTTTTTTGGGGGGGGAGATAAATGTTCAAATAATGGAGACTGAGTCACTGAGTGAGAACAATTCTTGGCCCTGTTCCTTTTCAGTTGAATCACGGGCTGATGTTGGCATTAAGAGAGCACTAGTAAGTCATGGCTGAAGAAGAGAAACTTGCAGTAGACAGCGCTAAGAGTGCGCAAGGCAATGTCAATGTAAGTGTAATATTATGCAGGAAACCTTGAAAGGATTGAATTAATGCTTATTTTGTGGGATGAAGTAACAATCTCTTTTGTGTCCTAAACATCAGCAGTGTTATGTTTTTATATGAAAATAGAATCTAACCGTTGATATTCAATTCAGTGATGTGGTCACTTCTTTATAAACAATAAATGTTTGTGGGTAAAACATTTTAATAGTTCTGCAGAAAACGTGCAGTAAGATTTTGGCCACCCACTCGTCTGGATACATCACTAACCTCAGCTCCAACCCCTGAAACCAGACCATCCTTAGAATTTTCAAAGCGAGTGTTAATGTTCTTAGCTCAGCCGCTCTGGAGATGGAAGGTGAAATGCTGGGAGTTTTCCCATTGACTTCATTGGGGATGGATTCATCTAGGGGCCTTTATTTTAGCTACAGGACAATTTCACTATAGGCAGTGCCAATGGAGAATTCTGTATACCGCTCTACTGGTGTGCATCAGTGTTGTGAAATAAAGGTGATTGGTCTCCAGGCTCTTCAAGTTAATTCCTTTGTAGTGCTTGTTTGTTATGAGCACCTGCCCACAGGAAACTGCAGTTAATCAGCGACTCATTTCATCGTCCAGTACCATTAAACAGCTGTTGTATGGGAATAACTTTTGGTAGCGACTAGCTACCAACCCGAGCTGCATTACAGCTGCAGATCCGTGGGCCCTGATTCCGCAGACATTTGAGCAGAGATAGTCCTGTTGGCTTCCATGGAATTAATCACCTTTATAAAGTTAAGCACAAGTGGACATGTCTGCAGGATCTGGGCAGTCGAGTTGAAAGGCACCATGGCTCAGTAGCAATCACTTGAAGCATCCAGTCCCTAAGGGGGTTTCTTTTTTTAAACCTTACACCCTAAAAGAAAAATGTTTCCACCTGTTGTTGTTTTTTATCTGAATTTTGGAACGCTCTTATTAAGATTGGAAACAAGATGATGATGGAATTTCTTCTTTTCTTTGTTACTTGATCTGATTGATAACCGATAGATAGTCTCTAGTGGTAATGGAGATGACTTCAATTCCTTCAAGTTCTCTCCCCCCTGCCCCCCCCTAAACACCTCCCCCCATAATTTACGTATAAAATTTCAAGGTTCACATGCTACTTTAAAAACACTTCATTTAACTGACTTATGGATGTTGTTTCTCAATAATTAATATACAGTCATGATTTTTCCCCCCAAATAATTGCATAACTGTATTGGCTGCTCTCCTGCTTTATGGGGTGAACGTTTGTATGAAAAATGTTGACTCGGGAAAATGCTTCAGAACAATGAGTAAGAGGGAATTTCCCTCTGCAATGTATTCTATCTGCATGGCAACCTACAACAATACCTTCTTTTTTTCCTGTCCATTCTTGCTCAATTCTCCTGATAAAAGCCTGCGCCTATCTGGGAAGGTATGAATAGCATCTCTTTCACACCTCAACTAAATACTAGTTTGCATGGCAGCTTTAAAAGCCTCTGGGTTTATCGGTGGAAAAAAATGCTTGGATAGAAGAGACTTGGTACTTAAATCAGTTTTATCAGCACATTTTTTTGGCTGGGACTTGTTCTCACAGAACTATGAGCTGCGTTATTTGTGTTAAACTTCCTGACTGAATTCCAAACAAGTCATCTTTCCCCACAACTCTGACCTTTAACAAAAGGCCAAAATAATTTAAATTTGTTTCAAGTTTCTCTTGTAAGCAAGAAAGAGAAGTCCTCCTCCTGCCATTATACACTCAAACCTGGTTAACTGGAATCAACTGGTAAGCTCTTATTTACTCAAATTCTAGAGAAATAAAAATAAGGTCAGTATTCTAAACTGATGTCCAAAGTGTGCACGTCTGAAGATTGTTAACCCTTTTGGGCACCTAAACTAAAGCCAGGGAAAATAATCACATGAAAACTATTAGCTCACATGACTTAACTAGCATGATTTTAAATTGGACTTTGCACCTGATGTAGGCTGGTCAAGTCATGTGTAAAATCATGTTGATTGGTTGTGGGCAACTGTAGGTGGGATCCTTGGAATCGGGGCCCAGTGATCTGAGGGGGGCTGAAATGACAGAGTTGGTGAGAAATCAAGAGCCTCACTCAGAAGAAAATATTGAGGATTCCATGAGAGGAAGGAAACAGTGAGGAAGAGTCCATTGGAAGGCGTGAGGAGAAGATCAAGTTGATGAGGTTGGAAGCCCCTAAAATATTGGTGTATGCTGTCACTATGTAATTTAGTCCTGCAGACATGGAGGAGCCAAGCATGGATCCTAGTTATTAAAATGTCTGGTGTATGTAGCTATGTAACTATGGTACCATTTTGTTTTCTGCATCTTGCGCATTTACATTTCTAAGAACTCTCCCTCTGTGAGGAGTTCATCAGCTGTTCTGTTCTCAGAATTGCTGTGGTCTGTAACAGAGGAGAGATGTACACTGTGCTTTGACGGAGATTTGGCTTTTGTTCTTTCTTGTCTGATGCTTTCCTTAATATAAAATCAGTCATTGTAGTGCCTTCTAGGGCTCTGAGGGACATAGAGTTGTGACACTGAAAAACTGATTTCCCAGATCCTGGCGGCTGCATAATGTACTGCAGCATCTCACTGGAAGAAGACAGAACAACCTGATTTTCAAGACATAAATGGCCAGCGTATGGGATACACTAGAAACGTGTGAAATGACCATGAATGGGAGACTCTGGTAACTTTACTCTTCCTCTTAGAACACTCAGATCCCAGTGATCACAAGCCAGAAAGTCTGAATGCCTCATTCAGTTAATGGTACTTAGGTCTGTGATACCCAGGGATGCCTTCCTCTCCATGCGCCTTTATAATGCTAGTGATTCACAAACAACAAAGAACAGCTTATTAGGGACCCATCCTTTAAGCCAAGGGTCTCTGGGGGCAGAGTTGGGGTGGGGATTTCAGGGAAGGGGTTGGAATGGGGGCAGGGAAGAGGTGGGGCAGGGGCGGGGCTTCATGGAAGGGGTGGAGTGGGGGCGGGGCCGAAGGCGGCAGGGGGGAGGTGTCAGTAATGCGGCCCTCAGGCCAATGTACTAGTCCTCATGTGGCCCTCGTGGTCATTTGAGTTTGAGACCCCTGCTTGAAGCTGATCCCCCAAGTACAGAGCCCAGATATGCAAAGGGTCCTGCCCATAGACAGCAGCACAAAGGATACTTGGCATCACTGCCTCTTAGCTTTTGTTGTAAATGTGGTTTGAATATGAATGTACAGTTGGGTTTAAAAATTTTTTTTTTTAAATTTGGATGGAAAGAAGTCTGAATATAGCGAATGTCTCTTTAAATTGTCACATGGATTTATGAGATACATCAAACCTATAACTTTAAAAAAAATATTAAACTGAAAGGACACTCTATGCTCGCTCTCTATGGAAAAACAAATGTCCCCTTTACTTTCCCAGCCTGTCTAGGCTTGTTTGTAAAAATGCTGGTGAGTTGAATGTGTCCTAATCTACGGTTCAGATCCTCCCATGTACTCTGTTTGGGCGGCACCAGTGTTCCCATTGTGTAACAGCTTACAGCTGGCGTAGGGTATCTACCCTACCCTAACTCTGATTCCCCAGTGTACAGGGTGTGGCTGAGAAGAGTGTCCCTGTGCTCTGACAATCTGTGGCTTCCAGAATGGCCCCTTCGGGATCTGCCCAGTGCTGGGGTGGTCTAGGATCAGAGGGGCTTAAAGTCCCTTTTGCACACGCATGTCTTCTGCAGTGGCACCAAGTGCTTCTCTGGTGTGGTCCAGGATCTGCACTTGAGCATAAATTCACAGCATTTCAATACATTATTACTAATAGTTTGTTTTCTGGATCTTCTAATGTTTGTGTGTTTGGTTTTAACTCTTCTAGAAGGCTGCCACTGGAGTCCTCGATACACCACGTGTGGCTCTCCTGTACCAATGCAGAACCAGTTGTAGGCTGCTAGCCGGGAAATTGGCTGAGTCCCTTCAGCTCCAGTGAGTGCAAAGTATAGATCCCTTCTCAAGCTGCTGGCTCACTGTGATGCTTCCTCAGGAAGTCTCTCCTCTCCAGCTGGTGGTTGGAATGTACCAAGTACCAGGCAATGAACTACATGGCCACAGATACAAAATTTAAAGAATCTTGAACAAAGTAATCTCCCCGTCCTCATGAAAACTCTCTGAGCCAAGCCACCGTGGCCTAATGAAGCTGTGGTTAAAATCTGCACAAGAGATATATGCATGTCAGCCCCTTTTAATGAAACTTCACCTTCCTAGTAACCTGTCGCATCTAAAACAAGACAAGGTGGGTTTCTTCCCCCTTTCTGTACCATCATTTCATTTCACCCTTTTGTCACCCCGAGCCAGGCTTTGTATATTCTACTGCCTTCAGGGCTCTCATTATCAGCCAAAAATAAAAGAAAATCTAGGTTTTAGCATAAAAGAGAATATAAAATCCTACTGTAAATGGATTGTAAGATTTGTATATGCATTAAGCCTGATGAGCCTGCACATCAGTGCTAGTCCATGCTGCCCTGCAGGCATTGCCAGTTAATTGCAAAGAAAGAGCCCCTCATAACCTCAGTCCTTTCTGGATTTGGGTTTCCCTGCTTGAATATTTTATAGTAACTTGCCCTACTGTAACTTTCCATGCTCTCTGTCCCGAAAAACTACCGTATATACTCGATCATAAGCTGGTTCATTTATAAGCCGACACCTCCCCCCAAGATGGATAGGTAAAAATGGAAAAATTTTATAAGCTGACCCTATAATTCAGGGGTCAGCAAACTTTGGCTCCCAGGCCATCAGGATAAGCTGCTGGTGGGCCGAGATGGTTTGTTTATCTCGAGTGTCTGCAGGCACGGAGGTAAACCTGAATAAACAAAGTGTCCTGGCGCGCCAGCTGCTTACCCTGACGGGCCAGGACAGCAACTCATGGGGAAATCTTTTTTGGGGGGGGAGAAGCTGGGAGTCAGGGGAGTAACCCCTGTGACCACCCCCCACGTGACCTCACCCTTAGCCCAGGACCCCTACACTCTCCCCATCCCTTCCCACCTTATCTGGGGAGGGCCAGGGGAGGATGTCTCTGGCCTGGCTGGAGCTGTTCCAGCGGGCTGGGCCGGGCGGTGTGGCCGCAGCCTGCTTTGGGGGGTGGGGCCAAGCGGCACGGCTGCAGCCTGCCAGCCTCAGTGCTGCAGCTGCTTTGGAGGCTGGGGCAGGGCCGCCCAGAGGATTCCGGGGGCCTGGGGTCTTCAGCGGCGGGGGGGCCCTTTCGTTCCGGGACCACTGCCGAAGTGCCCCGAAGACCCATGGCAGGGCCCCCGCCGCCGCCGAATTACCGCCGAAGTGGGACCCGCCGCCGAAGTGCAGCCCGGTCTTCGGCAGTAATTCGGCGGCGGGGGGCCCCCACTGCGGGTCTTCGGGGCATTTCGGCGGCGGGTCCCGGAACAGAAGGGGCCCCCGCCACTGAATTACCGCCGAAGACCGAGCTGAACTTCGGCGGCAGGTCCCGCTTCGGCGGTAACTCGCCAGTGGGGGGGTCCTTCCGCCCCAGAGCGGAAGGACCCCCCGCCGGCAAAGACCGGGAGCGTAAGAAGCTCCTGGGCCTGGCCCCGCAAGAGTTTTCCGGGCCCCCCGGAGCGAGTGAAGGACCCTGCTCTAGGGGCCCCGAAAAACTCTTGTGGGGGCCCCTGTGGGGCCCGGGGCCTGAGGCAAATTGCCCCTCTTGCCCCCCCATCTGGGCAGCCCTGGGCTGGGGGGAGAGCAGTGTGGCCAGAAGTGGAGAGACTCCGGCCCTGCCTCTTCCTTTCTGGCTCTGCTGGCTGTGCTGCCTTTCCTTGTTCCCTCTGTTGCGGGGAGGGGCTGTGTCCCATCTCTCCCTCTCTATACCCGTTCATAAGCTGACCCCCATCTCTGGTGCTTCCCTGTTTTACTAAAAAAAAAAAATTCGGCTTATGAACAAGTATTTACGGTAAATAAAATGCGTGTTGTCCCGTAGTTGATGGAGGTACAAAAGTGATGGCAACACTTGCACTTGTGGAGTGGATCTGGGTGAGGATTGGAGATCTGATGGTGATGGGAGCACTGATAATGTTAAAGGTGGGTTATCTGATAAATTAGCAGTGCTGGGTGTAATGTTAATTGTTTGTTTGTTTGTTTGTTTGAGATTGTGGTAGTGCTTGGGACCCTCAGTCCTGACCAGTGCCCCTTTGTTCTAGGCGTTGTACAAACTCAGCAAAAAGTTAGTCCATGCCCCAGGACATTTTCTATGGCTATTTGCTTGAATGTTTAAATGGTATGACTTTGACCATTCCCTCTTGTGCTTGCTTTCCATAAATATTCTTGCATGAACATCCCTGGTAAATGAATTTCAGTTGCATGCATGAGTATTTATGCCAGAGATGTTTGCCCATTTATCCAGTTGCGGAACAGAAATACTATTGTGACTCATCCGACCAGTTACAGCTCAGGAACATTTTTTTGGGCACAGAATGTTGAAGGGTGGGCACTCACAGAACTCTTAAAGAGCTTAATTATGGAGTTTAAAAAAAATCTTTGCAAAGAGTTATCAGTACTCTTGGATGGATGACTGAATAGATGTGAGAAAATGGCAAGGGCTGATGTACCATGAGCAGAAAAAAGATTAAATTAATTGGGTAAATTATTGTGAATTGTCTGTACAGCTCTGTTTAGTTAAAGTTTATTCAGTGCTTTTAGAAAGATGAAAGGCACATGATTGTTAAATGTTACTGTTACAGAATGCTAAGGATTCTTGTATAAATGCATTCTGGAGTTATGAAATCCGGGCCCCGCTGCAGTCCAGGGCAAAACTCCCGTTGAATTAAATGGGGCCAGGATTTCATGAGTTTTGAACATTGCACTTGGTACAGAGGCTCTTTGTTCTGTTCCACCTGTGCAAATGAGTGATGTGATGTTAATGTCTCAGCCTGGGACTTGGGAGAATAGGGTTCCATTTGCTCCTCCTCTAGACATCCTGTGTGATCTTGGTCAAGTCCCTCCCTTGGTTTCAGAGCCTGAGCTCCAGCCCAATTCTGAAAGTCTCCACAGCTGGTTTTAGTGCCGTAGCATAAGCTCTGTGAGGCCAAGTCTGTAGACCCAGGCTCTGAGACTTGCTGCCGTGGGTTTTAAAATGCAGTGTAGACGTACCCAAAGTGCACACATTTCTACAGTAAATAGGAATAACTTTCCCTACCTCCCAGGGGTGTTATATGGATGAATATGGGTGCTCAGATACTAAGTTACAGGGCGCATATAAATATATTAGATAGCTGAAGTGTGGCTTGCTAAGCAATACAGCATTTTCTAAAGACGTGGTAGGCATTAATTTAACAAAAAGTGATTTGCTAGATTTTGGGTTTGGAAAACAAGTCAGTTTGCTTTGAACTTCTAATATTATTATGAAAGCAAATTCTCTCATGTGCCCTCTCAAGTCAGCAGCAGAATCTAATGGTTCTCTAGGGGCACAGCAGAGCTGACCGGAAGCGCCCTGCCAGTATTGCTCTGGGATTTGTTTTCTTTTGATTATGGGAAAAATAATCCAAGATGTTTCTGTGCATGCAGAACATTCTTAACTGAAAAATCTGCTGTTGAACGGGGGCCAGCGGGGAAGCGACATCTCTAAAGGCAGCACAAATGTGTTTGGATTAGGTTAAGAACCCAAACAATTTAATTTTTAGTGACTTCCAGCAGTTTCCACTATAGAAATATTGAGACCGTTACACAGTTTAAAACTGGCGTGACTCCACTAAAATAAATGGTGGTGGTGTGGATTTACAGCAGGATAAACGAGAGCAGGATTTCACCCACTGCCTTTAAGCTATTACTTGCTGATCTCTTTCAACACTCATTAGGGTGGAAATGTGGCGCAGGTATTGTCAGGCCTTTTGCAACTTAAAGACGGCTCTTCCATCGCGAGCAGGATGTCAGCGGCTACTTGGATAGCCTCTGCCTTCAACCAAGCATTGTTTTGTTTTTAAAAAAAGGGGAAAGAAAGTGGGCTTATTTATTTTGGACCAGGTTGCACTACACTTGCACTGAGCACCTTTTGTTGCAAGCAGCCCCCTGAAATTAATGGGGCCATTCACTCAGTATGAGTAAAGAGGGTAGAGGCCTGTAGGAATAAGGAAACCCCTGCTTTGATATTTCCATTTCATAGTTTTTTCTGTTTCATCATTCTGACCTTTGTTAGTGCATGAGTGCTCTCCACAGCACCTTATACTTTGCATGAAGGTGATTGAGAGCCCACTCTTTATGCACCCGAGACTCCCAGTGAATCAAGTGCTCCAGGAGTGAGTCAGAATTGACCCTTTGATCCTTCAAGCTTGGCCCACTGCTAGCTGCAAATTCCGTTCCTACTCAGTTCATAGAGGAAGATGAAATTAAGATTTTATGCTCCAACTGCACCTATTTGGCCGAGTCCTTGTAACGATGTGCCGTGCTACAGTCCCACTGGAAAACATCTTTCACCAAAAGTGGGCAGTTTGGCTAGATCTAACTATTTTGTGCATCAACTACACCACAGTTTGCTATATGACAGTCTACAGAGTAGGAGACAGGGTCCTGTGTTGGATACAATGAGCCCGTCCGTACTCCTAGGTTCTAGTCCAGGGGTTGGCAACCTTTCAGAAGTGGTGTGCCGAGTCTTCATTTATTCACTCTAATTTAAGGTTTCATGTGCCAGTAATACACTTTAACATTTTTAGAAGGTCTCTTTCTATAAGTCTATAATATATAACTAAACTATTGTTGTATGTAAAGTAAATAAGGTTTTAAAAATGTTTAAGAAGCTTCATTTAAAATTAAATTAAAATGCAGAGCTCCCCGGACCAGTGGCCAGGACCTGGGCAGTGTGAGTGCCACTGAAAATCAGCTCATGTGCTGCCTTCGGCACACGTGCTATAGGTTGCCTACCCCTGTTCTAGTCTTAGCTCTGCTGCTGTCTTGATGTGTGCCCTCAGGTGAGTCACTTAAATCAAGGCACAGAGTAACATAACCCACGGGTAACATAAGTTTATTAATGAACCTTCACTTGGGGGTTATGAATGAAGTGAGCGTAATGTTGTTAGTATGGCTTCAGATGAAAGGTGTTAGAAGTACAAGGTCTTGTTGTTTGTTTGCAAAGAGTAATGTTGGGATACACATAAAATGTTACCCAGTGTTATCCAGCTCTCTGTCAGAGCATCACATGGGGCTGACTGGTTTGTCTGAACCTGGAACTTGCTTGCGCCACTCGGCATCAGCCCTTCAGCTCCTTTAGTCCTCTAGGTATTTGTGGAGTAGATGTATGTGTATTTTCAGTGTGAACATCAGGGTCCAGATTACCTCATTTGGCTGAACTGTGCTTGCTGCAGGCGAGAGAGCAAAGGTGCCTTAATCATTGTGCTCCACTGATCCTGGGGGCTAGTCTGGCCCCTGGTGTATGTTAGAGTAGCCTCCGGGCTCCTCTAGCATATGCTGGCTGCTCTGGATCCCCACAGGCCATTCTGCTCATCCAGGGCTGTTGAGCACAGGTTGCTGAAGCCACACCCACTCCACTAGAAAAGGGTGGTGGAGAGCTGGCTATGTGAGCTCTGTACCAGTGGGGGACTGTACCCAGAGCCAAGGCTCTGTCCCTAGATCTCTCATTCAATTCAAATGACACCCGCTCCAGGGAAGCGCGCTCCTAAGAGCAATGCGCCCTTCTGAGAAGGGAGCATTTTAAACAAAAGCCCGGTGGGTGTAAAGAGCTGCATAGAAGCAGCAATTTGCAGCTCAGAGCAACACGTATTGGTCCGACCAAACCCAGGAACAACGCTGTATGCTGTAGAGCACCGTCTATGGGAGCTGTCTGTTAACTCACTATTTACATATCATCGGACATCTCTCTCTGACAGATCTCTCCTGGAACAGATGGAGGAGCCTCAGTACCAGCTGGGTCCCTTCCAATGCCATTTGAAATGTAGTACAAGACAATTATAACCCGCCCCGTGCCTGCATAGCAGAACTGTGACTGTGTTGCTTGCTTTGGGACAGGATCTAACCCAGAATAAATGACAAAAGACAAGTTGACTCCGTGCTAAATGTGCTGGTGAACTCACTCTTCTGAAAAAACTTAAAGCTTGTGTGTAAATGTGGCTATTAATAGTCTGGGAAAGATCTGATGGCAATTGTTCATCATAGTGCATTAGAAGCCTGGTTTCAGACTATTGTCTCATCAGCCTGTGAAAATGGACCCCAGCTTTGGAGACATGATGATTAATGCACAGAAACGATGTTCAAGATTATATTATGTCATGAATACAAGTATGTTTAATCAAAATAATATCTGGTCACTGCCAGAGCCATAGGTTTAGCAGGATTCTCTGCCTTACGTTATAAAATAAAATGGGAATATTTATTTGATTTTCATTTAAAACTTAAAATATGACTATTTGGAAATACTGAGTGGAATTTTCTCTTCCTCTTTTGTCAGACCCTTCAGCACCATGTGTATCAGGGCTTTCTGGGCCCTGGGCTTCAATAAACCACTGGTCTGTCTCTGGAGCACATACAGTCTCTGCCATACAGACATTCATATTTTGCAGTCCTCCCTACTGGAATCACTGAACCCAGCCAGCAATGCATTATCCACCTGGAAATATGTCCTTTTAAAGCATGTTTTTCTAGCTTGGCTCTTAGAATATATTTTAGACTAAGAGCCAAGCTAGAAAAACATGTAAAGGGTTCCAAATTCTACTTACGGGGAAAGCATAGTTTCTATATTGCTAAGCCAAAAGGCAGCTCTGACTGGAGCTGCACTAGTGCCTGTATCAGTCTCCTCTACTCTTACTCCAGGATGTAGTTTTTAAAACACAATTTTGTCTACCTGAGTGATAAAAGAACAGCAAGCCCCAAAATCCTATTTTGAAAATGAAATAACATAAGGAGCTGGCTTTGGAACCCAGTGGCAAGAAACAAGCTCCAAATACTAAACAAGATATTGCTAAAATCATATGCCTAGAGTTACTGTGATGCACAGAGTTCTCATGCACGTGAGACCTATTCTGACCAGTGATACATGGGATGAAAGGCTGGATAAATGATTGACAGCTAGTCTATTTGTAGTCATGTATCCTCCACTCCACACTCCGGTGTCCTTGAGTAGCAGAATATTTCCTGTTCTTGGTTGCTCCTAGACGGCAATGCCATGCTAAGGAATGAAGATGTGAATCATGCAGAAAGCCATGGTTTATGCATCTCTCTTCTACATGTTGTAAGAAGGGCCCCAGAAGATGTTGCAAATGGAGAACTCTAGAGTAGGGTTAGCCCTGGGTTTTATGTGAAGGAGTGGGAAATGGAAGAGGAGGACTGCTGTAATTCTCGTGCTCCAAGAAGTGAACAGGAGGTTCCAGGTCCAGCTTATTGGCCATTTCTTCAGCAAACAGTGTCAGACAAACTTTGTGGAAATATACTGCAGGATCCAACCAGGGCACTTTCTACCTGGGGAGCTGGAGTAAAATGTACAACTCTTTTCTAGGAGAGTTACAAACCAAGGACATTTCTTGTCTCTGTTTTTTGAGCTGCACACTTCCATTCCTCACGGTTCCTTTTTCTCCCCTACTTCGACCCTGCAGTCCATCCTTTGATGTGGTGCCTTCAGTGACCTCCAGGAAAGGGGCTGAAGTGAGACTGGAACCATACACTTGACCTTTGCATATATGAGTTTACTGTAGCTCTTGAAATGTTCCTGCAGTTCCTCTTTGCCTCTAGCTGGTGAAATTGTCCTTGGTTCAACCATTAAGCCCCCTTTGCAGCAATTCTGAATTATAAGGAGCACCATTCAATTGATATCCCCCCTGCATCTGCTAGTGGAATCCCCTGAGCTGGTTTGGCTTGTTTAAGTAAGACACAGAGCCTGCTCCTCAACTGATGTAACTCAGAGTAGCTCCATTGCCTTCAATGATGCTATGTTAACCGACACTGGCTAAGGATTGGGCATGTTATTTTCAGAATGTGCCAAGAGGAATAGTTTGATTTGTCTCACTGTGGCAGCCAAGGCTGGATCTTCACAATACACAACTGAGCAGTTTTCTTTAACTTTGTTAAAAACCATAATTTTTAAGTGCCAAATTTTTAAAGGGCCTTTTTTTTTTTAATTTTTTTGTACATTTGCATCTTTGGTGCATTTGAAGGGCCTTAGCCAATGCGGTAATTGCACTTCTAGGTGATTACAGGTCTGGACACCTATTGGCATGTACAAATTTGGGGTTCTGTGGATTTTTTCATCCATTGCACAGATTTCTGAGAATTTTATCTGAAATGTGTTGCTGCGCAGCTTATGAATTGACTGTTCTTTGCCACTGACAGCCTTGCCTTCTTCCACTTCATTAGCTTTCATGCATTTCTCAAAGTTTGCAAAGATCATTCTATGCTGTTTGTTTTCTATTGCATAAGAAACATACAATCCCCCATATTTACCTCTGATGTGACTGAAGCTGGCAGCATGCGAGCGTGCACAAGAAAAGTGCAGCAATGACAGACTGACAGTTTATTTGGCACTTTAAGTACTTTACAATCAAAACAATGCAATAAGACTAAAGGGAGGAAGGAATCAGTTCACTTACAATTAGAATGAGCCCCTAGTTCTGCCTAAGTCTTAAACTGACACAAAACACTGGTCTTTTCTGGAGTCTTGGAAAAGCTTGGTAAACTCTCTAGCTTTTCTGAAGTTTAAGTGCAGCTCTGCACTGCCTTGCTTCTGATGAGTCAGGAAGTGTTCCTTGAAGGGTGGCCAATGGTTTCCCCAAGACACTAGTGTCTTGCATTTGGCAGGGCGACTGTGTCGTTTCCAACTCAGCCTAATGTGTCATGCTTAATAAACAAGATAGTTGGCCAACTCTTTCTCCTAGGCTCCAATTTAGCTAATAGCATCCTCCCTCCACTGTTGGATATATCTAAAGCTTCTAATATCAAAAATCTAACTGGCCCTAGAATAAGTAGTTTTGTGCTGTCTAGAGAGAGTGAAGCTGAGTGTAATGGATAGCGACCCCCCCCCAGCTTTTATACAGGTTGCACCAGGCGCCTCCTAGTTCTGCAAAGGTGTAGATTGACTTGCACTGAACACTGGCAAAATGTTATTTTGTGTGGTGCAAACCCGCCTTCTGAATTTACAAACTTTGGCTAAATTGTCACTGGGAATAAAAAACATTAGCACTGAGCAAAAAGGAGGAACCATTATAGGGTACCGTAGGGCCAAACTGATAGGAGGAAAAATTATGATTTCATTAGATAAGCTTAACAATGGGAATTCTCCTATTTCCTGCAAAACCTGCAGCCAGGGACAGGAACAGAATTTACTGTGTTTGAAATAGTTTCAAGAGGGTTTCTACGTAAGTCTATTTCTTTTTCATTTTTCTTTTAAATGGGATGCTTTCCTTATAACTCATTTGAATTCTGGGTTTGTTTATGGGTGCTATGGTGAAGCTCAATAAGTAAACAGCAGAGCAGATTAGGGCGCGTCTTGTCTCAAACCTTTTTTTTTTTTTAAATAATCCCAAGCCCTATGCCACGCAAAATAACTGTGCTGCCAATATTTTGTGGAAGTTTGGGATTTTTTTTTTAAAAGTAAGACTTTGGACAAGCTCTGAAAAGTACCTTTAGACCCAAATACAGCATCGCACCCGTACTCGTTAAGGGTAGGCAAGGCACCCCTGGCTACTGCTCTTTTAATCTCTAAACAGCATTAGTTGACCACTGTGCTTAAAACACCAGCAGCCACCAGAGGCTTCACTTAACGTGTTTACTGCTGTTGGAGCCGAACCAGTGGTAGCAATGTCGGATAGTTTAGCACAAACAGACACAGCCTTAGCAGCAGGGGCTCTACTACAAAGTAGGCCCCCCCAGCGCGGCGGCCGCGCGCCCCCCCCCCCCCCGCGGCCCGTCCCTCTTCCCCTTCTCCGGCATCCTGGGGCGGGATTTTGCTCGTGGTGGAGCCGCCGCGCGCGGCGCGGGGGGGGGCGGAGCGCGCCAGAGCCGGAAGACCGCGCGCCAGGCATGACGGTGGGTCCCCGCTCGTCCCCCGCCCGGTGACCTGGCCGCAGGCATGCCGGGTGTGGAGCTCCACCGAGCCAAATGACGCCCCCCCATGCCGCCCCTGGCGCGCTGGGCCCCCTTGCTTAGCAGACATTGATGTCAGCACGATGTGCAATCTGCAGAGCTCATACTTGAACACTAGGGCTGGGACTAAAGCTCGGGAGACACCTATTTCCTCCTTTTTTTGGTTTTACTTTAGTCTCGACCTTTCTGCTTTAAAATGGGAAATTGCTTCATGGTGCTCGTTTCTGGTATAAAGGGAAGGGCTCATCCTGTCTCATAAAACATCTAGAATGTGGGCTGAATTGTTCCTTGAGCTCAGGGAAACCTGCATCTCCAAAAGACACGATGGAGGTTGGCAATTGCTTTATTAGTGCCTAGCAGTCGCCCTCCTATCCTGGACGGAATCTGAACTACCCCTAGAGAGACGTCCTAGCTTCCAGGCTGGCCTAGCCAAAGGAGGCCTCAATGCAGTTATAGTAATGATAGGTGCTGGAAGCTAAACGATAGCCACCCACCCATGGTGCAGACACTGACAAGTATTTAATATAGTCCAGCTGCAGAAATCCAAGTTCTCATCAGGCAAGCGGGGCATGTTGACCCCACAGTCGGGAGGGGAATGGCAGCACGTGTAGACACACCGCAGCTAGCTTGAGTAACCATAGCAGTGAAGCTGCACCAATGCAGGGGGCAGCTGCTTGAGTAGGTACCCATGGTCCAAGGTGGGCAGGGTTAGCCCGTGCAGCTGCCAGTGTTGCCACAGCTTCCCTGCCCTTGTTACTCTCGCTAGCGTTGATCTACCTTGGGTAGAAATCATACCTCCCTCCTGCTGTGTAGGCGCACTCTGTGCAGTGCTGAAGCCAAAAGGCTGGGGAGGTGGCAAGCAGGACAGAGAGTAACTTGGCAACAACTGTCCCTTCCTGAACAATTAAGATCCTAGAAGTACATTAGTGAAATGAAAAAAGGCTTCTGCAATTATAAAGTGACCCGATGCGTGAATCTCCCCACGAGACACATGAAATATCAGTGTGGTTCTGTTAATTAAGACTGTAACCTCCTACTCAGAGTTGGGCAGAAGCCACAATTAATTTATATTAATTTTCCAGCATATGTTTCCTGTAAGATGGCCACAAGGGTAGGTTGTTATTATCAGTACTATTATCAGCAACGAGGCTGCATACACGTAGGCAAAAATAGTGGCTGTAAGAGGAGTCTGGCTTAGTTTGATTGTCTGAGTTTGTGAGATGTAGCCCCAATGATGCAAAGAGTTCTAACAGAAAAGCAAGACAGTTAGTGTGTATGAAGAATTTAACTAACAAACTAACACATTTACACCAAGCTTAACAGCAAGCAGCATGAGGTTATTGATGAATTCATGATCTCCCCCCCCCCTCAAAATGGTGAGAACATGGCTTGGGAGGTGCCTTTGGGACAGCTACACTGCTGTTCTAAGCAATCTCTGCTCTTTCCTAAAGAAACAATGTTTTGTAAAGCTTGCCATGGCCACCTGTGCAACTGAAGCAATACCAGTGAAATCTGCCAGAATTAGCAGCAGCTTAAAACCATCAGTAAGGGAGTCATATTGTGTATCAGTACTTAATATCAGAGGGGTAGCCGTGTTAGTCTGGATCTGTAAAAAGCAGCAAAGAGTCCTGTGGCACCTTATAGACTAACAGACATATTGGAGCATGAGCTTTCGTGGGTGAATGCATCCGACGAAGTGGGTATTCACCCACAAAAGCTCAGGCTCCAATACGTCTGTTAGTCTATAAGGTGCCACAGGACTCTTTGCTGCTAGTACTTAATATATATGCCATATATGGAGGCTAGATGACACTGTGTATGTCCCATGCTCAAGGCTGGAAGAGCTCAATATCCTGCCACTAGTGGCTCGTACCATTACGTCAACAGCAGCACTAGCTTTTGAAAAAGCTTCCTCGATGGGAAAGATAAATAAGGACAATAACAGTCTAGAGAGGAGGAGACTCAGGAATTAAAAATGATGGTCTGAAGATCACCAGGGGTGGAATATCCAAAGTGTGGGTGTATGTGTGGAGGGGGGATGACCTTTATCTGCCACAAGTAGATGTGACTAAAACAGAGTCATGCTCACTTGCCTGCAGGAGAGGGAGAGTATAGAAAGATTAGCAAAAAAGTTAAATAAACTGATAAAACTCCCTTCTCTTCATGTGTCAGTATCTAATGCCTGCGTCTGTAATTTTCACTCCATGCATCTGAAGAAGTGGGGTTTTACCCACACAAGCTTATGCCCAAATAAATGTGTTAGTCTTTAAGGTGCTACCGGACTCCTCCTTGTTTTTGATACAACACAATCTGTCAATGGGAGCAGCTAGCATTAAAACTCATTGACATGCCTACAAAGCAAAGTAAGTGGGTAAGGAAATACAGAAACCTATCCAAACTAGAGCCCTGATCCTGCTGAGCCTTTGCAGAATTCTTGCCCAAGCCAGTGCCTCTCTGAAGGAAAGTGTGAGCATTATGAAACAATAGGTGCCCTGAGAAGGATGTGTTTATCTAAGCCGAGTGCTAGAAATATGAAATAGCCAGACTGGTTAAGGTTTAATTACAAATTGCCAAAATTCTTTTCTAAGTGGAGCTGAAAAATGTTAGCTATGGGCGTATTTTAGACCTTAATTATTTACACTTGCACTAAAGAACCAAACACTTTCATGACTACAGCTGTAATCAGTTAATATCAGTTGGCATTTCTGTAATGTTTTTACTGGCAAATGAATCAAAATAAACTCTTTACTCACAGGCAACAAATTACAAAATCAAAGTTAACTACAAAATGTCTTTATTGAAAAAAGCAGATTATAACATCTAAGGTTAAATGAAACTTCTGACTTTTAATATTAAATAATTTAGGATGATAGCAAGTAGCTTCTTCTTTAGATAAATAAATCTACATTTCCCAATCTTTTTTCTTCAACAATCAAGGGAATCAAACACTGAAACATAAAAACCACAAGTCAGTCTAGGGACTAAAAGACAAAGAAGCACATTTAGAAGTTTTACAAGGATATATACAAAAATAGTTAAACTAATGTATATTTGCAGCATGTAAACTAGTTACATGATATACAAACCGGGCATTTATATATTTCCTACAAAATAAAAATCAACGTTGGTCCAAGTTCTTGGAAGAAACTATATTCTTTTAAAGAAAATGAAAATATTTCTCAACTTAATTTAAAACTTAATTTAAGTCAAATTATATATTCTAGTTATGGCATTAGTTGCAGAATGAATCAAACTTTGAAACTTTTCTTGAAACACAAGAAAGCAGCTTTTGTGTGCCTCCTTTAGAGCTTTGGTTTACTCAACTGTTCTGGAATTTCTTGTCCTAAAGAACTCCTCCATCCAGACGTTACTTTTGAAGCCCCACTTTACAAAATATACAAAACCCCATTTTTGAAAGCTCAAATATCTGAGATTTCCTCCCCCCCCAAAAAATTATCATTTTGGTCATTTCTTTGGAACGTGTCTTCCAGTGCACGAGGGACTCTGTGAATCTCCTAATATGGTGACATCCTTTTGGGACACTGTAGAAATCTTCCACAAAAATGAAATATGAAAGGTTTATTCCTGAGTTCTCATGATACAAATGAGAACAAGTTGTAAAATGCTGAAACTTTATGGAACTATTCTGAAAGTACAGCACACAGAGAAGGTTTCCAATAAATAATCATGTTATAAAATGAATACTAGGAAGTGTACATCTGTGTTGAACTGACTGACATAAGAATACTCCTTAAGCAAAGCATTAGATGCTTTCATTTATACAACTCCCCAGACAGGAGGTAAAATGCACAGGAACTGTCATTAATACTAGATTGTACAGCGTGTCACTTTAGATTTGCTTATAGTTTCCCCTTATTCTTCCTTAATAATAATAATAATAGGCGAATTATACCAACCATGCTCCAGCTCTCATATTAATGGTGTAAACGCCAGCTGACCTGAAGAAGAGTTTTGTGTAGCTTGAAAGCTTGTCTCTTTCACCACCAAAAGTTGGTTCAATCAACAATATTACCACCTCCCTCACCTCATCTCTCTCAAAGCCAGTTGTAATTTATGGTGTTTTAATAGAATGCCCCTGTCTAGAGAAAATACTGGAACAACAACTGCTGCTTTCTGGTTTTAAACAAACTGCTCCTTCTATACTGAAACATAATTTTTCAAACATTTTACCATGAAGATACTTAACACATATTGGAACTGAGTAGAACTACTAGAAAGAACTGAAAAAGTAACATGTGAAATTCAGTATTATTCTGTTCTAAAGGTTGATAGTTTTCGAAGAAGAATTGTATGTACAGGTTAGATAGTGCTGTCCACTGAAAAGCAACGCAGGAGTGAAAACTTACAAACTTAAATCGATCTAACACTAGTTAATACACTGGCAGAAGGATGGTCTAAATGACCTTGTTTGGTCTCTCATCTCTTTTCTATGGTTCTATGAAGTTCTAGCTCCCAGTCACCTGGAGCAAATGCACTTTTCAGTAGAAAGCACTGTTCTGGGTGAACAGAGCCAAATCTTCTGTATGTTTTAATATTTGTTTCTTAATGTGGGGGGTTTATACATATATTTTTAACAATAACGCATGCTAATACAATGCCTTGAAGCCCAAAGCTGTTTTGGAAAAGTATTATGCTGTGACTAATACAAAATATTTACCTTTAAGCTTTGACACCCTCAATTTGATACTTTCATTACTAGGCAAATTCCTTGAGTTACTTGGATAAAGTCAGATTTGTGAGGTGGTTAATTTTTACTGCTTAGGTTTTAGGAATGAGAGGCCCAAGCATGTATTTGCAGGTCATCTTTGTGTGTGCACTCATAGTAACTGTGCACACAAAGCTGTACATGGGCCTCTGTTCTCATTTTCCTAAAAATCAGAACCATTGTATCAACCACTGTAAGAAGAGGTTATTTGTAGCATTGGCAGTGCTCCAAAACATGGCTTTCACATTAACTAAGCCAGCTATTAATTATAAAATGACTGGTTAAAGGCACATTGGACTTACTGAGGAGCATCCAGTAGGGCAGATTAATCTCTGCCAACCAGACAATTCAGTAGCAGTTTCTGAACTGTTGCATTCATCTCTTCCCATCATCAATGAATGTATTTTTTTTACCATAACGATATTTTGGAATATCAAAGCTCTATAAAAGGAGTGAGAATCTTATGAGTTAATTATTCTATTCCGGAATCAGAGCCCATTGGTTGCTCCTTGTGCTTTCCAACCATATCCTGAATTACCTTATTGCATCAATGGAGTCTCTATGTACTACACTTCAATGGTGTTGCCAAATAGCTATTTCCTTAAGTAGTTTGATGAAACTTAACATATGACAATCTTAAAACTGATGGGCCAGATTCTTAGGTGGTGTAAATCTGTACAACTTCGTTGAAGTCACTGCGGTTCTTTTAATTTACACATGTTGAGAATCTTGCCTGATATTTCCACCTAATTCACAGTCAAATAATTTTGTCTTTTAAATATATCTGAGGAAGGGTGCGATGGCCATATTTCAAACTATAAAATAATTTCAGGAAGGGTAGGTCAATTCTCATGAGAATACATGGAATTGTTATTTAAACATACAGACATGTGATTGCATGTAAATCATCAACGCACAGTAGAAACAAACATTAAAAAAGATTAATCTAACTTCCTATATGGAAGATATATATTACCCCAGAGTTCTGAGGTTATTGTAAAAGCTTATGCAAAAGATGAAAGTGTGTACATTCTATGTACATCTAATACTTGTTATAAAATACCAATTTCTGTTTCAATTGTCTGAAACTCTAAATTATTATTTCTGCTAAATCATGCTTGGTTTTTAAATGAAGATGATCACTGTAATCATTGAAAATTACATCTGGAAAAGAACACATCAAACTGAAAAGATGACAAAACTGCTGCCAATTTTTAAAATGTAACGACAAAAAATTGCAAAGCAGTTTGTAACAAATGAAGTCTTGTATAAAACAAGTAGGATTGAGACATAAAGTGTCTCCTTGCAGAGCCAAAAGGGCTGCTAAACCTAGTGACAAAAACAGGTTTAAAAAATGGATTGCTTAGTAAGTGCCAAATCGCCAGAAGAACATGACAAATGCTTTTAAAGCTGTGGTTGGTCTCGTGCCACTACAAGCTATAAAAAACCAAGCATGTAAGTGGCAAGTTATTATGGAGAGCCAGAATTTTCTTCATATGCAATAACCCTTTATGACAGAATCTTAACTTTGCGAATGGACACATTCTTCTGTAATGTGCTTCCTATAGAAGACACCTGCCATGTTTCTGCAGCAGGCTAAATACTCTGTTGGATCACTGTGATAGCAAATAGAATGGAAAAGACACTGGCCTGACGCCTTTCCTAGGTGTGAATACCACCAATTTAACCCATGTTTGAAGATTTTTGTTACTAAAAATATATTTACTTTGCTTCCTATGAACTACTGCTGGGAATCTAAGTATTCCAGAAATGTGAGAATGTTTATTCTCTAAGACTAGGATGCAATGGGACTAGCTAAAATGCTAGTATTTAGCTTATCACGCTTGTTGTGATATGTAGGTTGCTAACTTGGGGGGATTAATTCTACACTTCTTGCTCAGGCAAAACACCCACTAGAATGAAGCAAACAAGGAGTATAGAACAGAGCCTTTCGTACCACTGTACTGGGAAATGCTGCTGCTTACAGTTAGTTCAGTGGTGCATTTTTTTTTTCAAGTAAGTGGTGTGTCAGTGAAAATGCTGAAGGTAAATGGAAACATGGACATGATCACAGAGGCCCTCTGACATACGATTTAAAAAAAATAAATAACTTAGCTGGTTTAGAGGGTTATTAGAGGAATTTCATCTTTAAAAACTGGAAAGTCATTTTTAGTTTTCATCTTCTCTCTAACGATTCATTGCTATAGAAAGTGTCTTTCAGAGTTCTGTAACATGCATTGGGTAGCTTGGAGGTGGATGTGGTGGCACTTTGATATTGAGGCGCCTAATATGACAGCCATGACAGAGTAGGTGGCCCTCTAAAGGATAGCAACGATGGCCTTCTTCATCGTTGAGCTGGAGACCGCAGTCCTAAGAGAAACAAACACACATCCACAAGTTAGCTAGTGACTGATTACGTCATTTCAATAAAACATCAGTCAGACTTTGAAGCCTCTAAGGAGTCTCTTGGTCTCTCTTTCATGTTAACTGCAGCAATCTCAGAACTATTTGGTAGATGGACATTGACTATAATGTATTAAATTAAGAGCGAGTCACTGAAATTTAAGGGAACGTGAAATTTATGCAATTTTGTGGCATATCTTCTCTGGTTGATACCTGCATTTATTTTCTTCAGTCCACCTCACTGGTCTAGCCATGGCAAAGATCAGACTAATCACATGGTAATGTAGCACACGCTGATCTCTTAAATGTGGAGCCGGTCAGACAAGCTGAATGATGTTGGACTTGGAGTGAGGAAGAGCAGAGATAGTTGGAGAACCAGAGAAGAGCTGAGTAAAGAGAGACCATCATTTGGACAAGAGAAGCGCCATTTGAATTTTGGATTGTGATGCAGAAGGGACTTCCTAAGATTGGTGTTCTGGTTGGGGTACATCTTACAGATAATGAGGCAAGCTGAAAAGTTCAATGGGCGTCAGGCCTCATGTTCCAGTTCAGGCCTCTCACTAAATAGGTCTCTTCTCTTTCTACAGTACATTTCTCAGATTAAATTTAGATTAGATGAAGTAAAACTGAAATTTTTTAAAAGCAGTTTTTAAGAAGTGGGCAACTTTTCCTCCCTGAAATTCTAACTGACTCGCACAAAATCTGGGGGGCGGGAGTCTGGGTTTCATTTACGTAATACCTCCATGGAATGGCAAATAATTTCAGCCAGCAGTGGCTGAGTTCAGACAAGAGCAGAGTGACAGAGGTAAAAAGAAAATAACCCAAGCAAAATAGGAATCCTCCTTGGTGACAACTATGTGTGCTGCAGCAGGGAAGTGCTTGGGCTCAGAGCAGCCTCTTGGTTACTTATCCATGCCAGTTGAGGCAAATCATGGTATTACATTTGGATTCCAGGATTTGGAAACAGGGTAGGGAGTACATAGAAATTCTGGCTTCTAGGTAATCCTGATGAAGAAGTTGAGCAGTATGTGCAACTAGATAATTTTTAGTGCTCCTCACGTTATATTTTTAATATCAAAGATGAGGCAAAGTTTAATTAATCATATTTGAAATGTGATCTGTTAACTTCCATAGCTTATGTTAAAATGCTCAAATCTTGTCATATTTCTACAGTGAAAGTATAAAAAAGAATAAGGTATTAATGTGCTTTCAGGCCATGCAGGAGCATTTTATAAAAGTTTAGGGACCTTTTATTATTCAGATAATTCAATAATATAGATTTTCCTTAATAACTTTATATCCCTTAAAAGATTTCAGGAATATAAGAGAACACTTCGGTAAAGGTAAAAGATCATCTTGTTGGTTTTGGGTTTTTTTTTTAGCCAGACATTGATAAATTAAGTGACGAAATACAAAGGAAGGAACTTGAGATTTTATGACTTCTTAGCTTCCATCACAGTTTATAAATGAATCTCTCAAATTCTTTCCCATTTAATTAGGTAGGAAATTTTCAAACAGTTCCACCACAGAGCCCTTTTTAAAATGTATTACGCTTCCCTGTAAAGAAATCACAGTAGCTGGAATATGGCAGGTCTTTCGTCTTCCTGTAGACTCCACTATATTGACAAATGTTCCCCACAGTGTAGGTAAACAATGCAAACTCCCAATTATTTTTAGACCGTCATCCTCAGAGCTTCAATTAGAATCATGACAGACTAGATAGCAGGCTCATAAAAGTGGACAGGATGGCAGATTTGATGGGGGTCTGAGAATGAAATAAACCCTGAGTGAGACATAAGAGTCTGGGCTCAGGCCTGTTAATTGCAAGCCAAGCACTGTATCGGATTGCAGTCATGCCAGCAGGCCTGCTACCAATCGGCAATGCTCTGTTAGTTCAGTCCCTTGTTCAGAGCTTTAATGACTTGGGATTCACTAAAGAAATGCCAAATGCTAATAACATGCTTAGCCCCCCACCTCTTCTTTTTCCTCCCATCTTGCTGCACAAACATACAATGTTGCCCTAAAAAAGGCTGTCCTCTTAATGAGTTTCAGTTTTAAATGGGCCCTACTGATTTACAAACTGCTGTTTGGTTTGCAACACAGACACGATGAACATTCCTTTTACACGTCACTTCTCTTGAATGAACATTTAATTCCTGCTGAGTTAGGTGGCTTTCCAAAGGGACTAGTGAGTTTGAGTGCCCAAGGTGTGATCTCGGAAAGGGTTTTCAGGTACAGGTGCTCAGCACTTCTGGAAGCCAAGCACCACACCCAGAAGGTGTGTGGGTTACATATGCCCACGTCAGGCAGATGTCTAACTACTCTATCTATGCACATAATGCAGTTAGACATCCTGGGTGGAAGCAGGGAGGCTGATTTGCTTTAGACTGGAGAGAGAATGGTGAACTGAATAATGAAACCGAACTGAAAATAAATCCTCAGTGGGGCATTCTAATATAAAGTCGGGGTGGGGCGGGGAGGGGGCAAAGAGAGAGAGCTGCCATCTTATTGCAGGTGAATCCACACAACGCCTTAGATGGGAAAAGAGCTGACATTTCTTAGATATTGAGATTTCCCATGATTGATTAAAAAAATGTATTTTCTTAAAACATTAACAGAAATGGATGGCTTGGCCATCTGAAAGAGACAGCTGGGGCGGACTGACTCATTGACTTTCAGGATCCCCAGCTTAGCTTTCCTCTCCCCCACCGCCCTCCCTCACTTGAAAAACTGTCCCTAACAAACTCCTCTGAAGAGCTCTTATCTTCCTCCCACTTCTGCCTCTTTGCTCTTAGTGCCAAGACAGACAGACCATGCCAGCAGACTGGAACTACTCACTATGGACCACATCACCTGCTAAAGCCCAGCCACTGATTCACTGCTACTCTCAAGCATCTTCTGCTCCTAAAGGCCAGATCTTGCCTTGATGCAACTCAGTGGCAGAGATGCTGCAGGCTTACCTCGCAGTGATAACATTCCACATGGTAATCTCTGTCCATTGACACCACTCGAATGGTCTCCTCGGAGCCCTGGTTTGGAAAAGAGAGAGAAAAATCAGACCAGGTGGCAATGTAGGTGGCATTTTGTCAATTTTCTACCTGTTGCTTACTGTTTGTACCACACTATTATTCTGGCACAGTGGGTATCCTGGATCTCTAAGAGCCTCCTGTTTAGGCCCCAGCTGCACATGCGCAGTTCCCTTTGAAGTCATTGGCAGCTCTCCATGTCTATTGAAAGATCAGAATTTGGCCCATGGTTCACAAGGTCCTAGGACTCCCTTTGAAAATGGCTCATTTTCAAGGAGAACCCAGGATTTGGAATAAATTACCAACCAGAAACGACAATTTATTAAGCTGTTTGTTCTTTGCAGCCACTTTGGGCTTGACTTTCCACCAAAAGTTCACACACACACACACACACACAATCATATGTGCACCGCCAGCTTGAAATTTGCATAGTCAGATAGCACAGCTGTTAGCTATGTCTGTGGCAATATCCTGGCCAGTGGGTACGCATGCATTAGTGCACGTATGAAGATATGTGCCAACCCAGGCCCTGTAAAGCAGCACATACGTCACAGGTAACTTCACTGACTCCTTTTCTGAGCCACTGAAAATTAAGCTTCTTTAAAATTTTGCCTTGAATTGTTTCTAGTTCCAGGTGTGCTTAGAGCTTGCGTCACATCTATCTGAGAGGAGCGGCAGGCAAGTCATTACCTGACCTGCCAGACTTGAAGTAACACATACACCCTCCTTGGGAAACAGCGTATCGTGGGCTTGGAGGAGGTTTGCTACAAGTCTTGCTAACTGCCAGCTAAGTCAGAGGATGAGGTAGAATGGGCCAAGCTTTTAGGGAAAGGGTTACTCTGTAATATGCAAAATTCAGGGAAGTAGATGAGAATAAAGAGAACACGTAATCAGGGCATGCTATCACAGGCTCCTCTTTAGAAGCATTTCAAGTATGAGAGATGCAGGCACCTCACTGAAGCAGTATGGGCAAGACTGTGGCTTATATGCCTGATGTGCATTGGAGGAGGAGCAGAAATGTGGCATGTCACATTCCCCTTTGTGCATGGCAGACACTGGCTCAGTGGCTTATGGGGTGCACATGATGTGGCCTACACAATGCGTACTATTAGTCTGGAAACATGGAATGTGCACCAGGAAGTGTGTGCGTATAGAGGGGAGAATTGTCAGGCCCTGGACTATAACCTTGATCTGATCAGTCACTGCCTCTTGGATGATATGACTGCTGCTGGTTCTATGCCATTTTCATGTTACTACCAGCGGAGTATGCATTAGTGTCACATGCAGCCAGGAGAATAAGAAAGTATGTGGGTGAACAGATCCTCTCTTCATGTACAAATGTTGTTCTGTGCCAAAGTGCCACTTTATATGTTATAAAACATATAAGTAGGGATCAAATTCCAAAGTATTCAACCATTTGGTCAAAGACAATTTAAATAAATCTGAACTTTGGCTTTGCTCAGTTCAGTCCTGCTGTAATTGGCTTGATTCTGCCACCTCTTTTCATGTTGCATAGTACCTTCTTGCAATCAATTCGCAGAGTAAGACGCTACTCAATATGGGTAAGGGTGGTCGAATAAGGCCCTATACAATTCATACACAAGATGCTTGCAAGGAGCTACAGTTGCAATGCGCTGAGTGCCCCCAATTTTCATTGATTTCCAAGGAGTTGGGGGAACCCAGCACTTCCTGGGAGGGAGCTTGCAGGACTGGGCCCCAAGATACATGCCAGATAGTTCTGGTATCATTACTGTAATTACTAGCAGAGAGACCTATAACAGATTACTTGAGCTGTGTATGTGTAATTTTGGAAAAGTAAGCCCTTAGTAAGTAAACAGCACATGCTCGTGGGTTTACTGAAAATAAAAAGTCAAATCCCATAACTCCTCACTTCGCATGGTTTGAGAAGACATCTTTCCTAGAGTTATTTTGCATCCTCACTGCTCTGTGCAGCAGTTTGAAACTAACACAGGGTCTGTGATATCCATCACCATGAACAGTGATGATAATCTGTCCTGAAAATCAGTTTAATATTCAGGCCCTATTAGTGCTGCTTGTACAAGCTCCAAAGCCCTGTCTTCCTCGAAAGGTTGAGTAGGTTTGGTTCTGGAGTTTGGGTTTCAATTCACCAGACAGAGATAGGCCCAAAGCTTGGTGGGGTTTGGAACCAGCGTTTTGCTTCAGATCCATCTCGAATACACAGTTCCCCAGCTCTGCCTCAAACATTGTAGCCAACTTTCTGCAGCACTTTCATCCATGGCACTGTGACGTGGCTGAGGCCATCTGCTCTTTGAACAGGGCAAATGTTACCATCATCCCCTGTTTGGAGCCTGGGTATTTTAACAGCTAACATCAGATTTAGCAATCAAAGTGTACTTCTTGAATGAATGGGAAGTTGAGAGATTCTAAAAATAAACGTTCTGTTCTCAGTTCTCTAGCCAGGACTTTGAATTAAATCAGATGTACAGCAACATTAATTAATACCCCTGAAGCACCTTAAAGATACAAAGTGCTTTGGTGCATAATTGCTAAGTACTGTGATTATTACGACTCTTGGAGTTGTATAAGAATCATATTATTGCTGAGCTGTGTTTAATTTTGTATTAGATATGCAGTTCATTCTGGAGCTGGGGGAAGGGTCTTGAATAGCCAAGGTGTCTATTTCTTACGGTGTTTGAGCAGACTTTAGAAAAATGTCCATATGCAAACAACCACATTATCTAACAAATTACAACACACACACACACCCCTTCATACCTGTGCTGGTAGAATTGGCTGGTTACAGGAAGCGCATTTTGGTGCAAAAACACTAAGATTCAAGAAGAGAAAATGTTTACATTAGAGTTAAAAAAATTTTGAACCCCGAGAGCATTTCAACCATAGCTTCTCTTTAGAGATGGGCTTTAACTGCAAAATATGGATCCACATCAGGAATTCAAACTCTGTGCAAGTTTGGATCCGAGGAAGGGGCTGATTCAAGCCTCTCTCTACCTCTTGCTGCTCTTTCTATGTCAGATCTCCCAAACATCCACCTTTTCCCCTCCTCCATTGATTACTGTATCCAACACTCTTATTAATAAATGCCATACACATTTCCTCAATGAACCTGTATATAGAGAGAAGTGTTTCTTGACTTGGGGGTTGTGACCCAACAGGTATCAGGGTAGCATGACCATCCTGTCCTCCTCATACTGCTAAATGGGAGAGGGGTGGGTCCCAGGTAACTGGAGGGGGAGTTCCAGAGGCTCTCAGTATGGAAAAGGTTGGGAACCAAAGATCATTCTAGGACTTTGTCCATCATAGGGCTTGAACAGCTTTCCTATGTGGTTACAGCTCTAACAACTGTATTCAAAAGCAGCGGTAGGGACTTCAAGAAAAGGTGTTGGCTACAAGTGGTTGTTGGGGGTGAAGGTGGAAAATCAGCTCATGCTGAACTGGTCAAGCAGTCTCCCCTACAACTGTGCTATAGAGCAGTTGTGCTGATATTCACTCCACTCCTGTGCTGGGATGGATTGGAGTGGATCTGGAATCCTGTTGACGTCAGTGTGATTCCTCTTGGGCACGGTGGCCTGCATTAGCAGATCCCATGGCAGGACTGGGCATAGCATGGTTTGTGATATAGCGGTGACAGCACCTGAGAGCCTTCACATTCTCTTTGACAGAAGGGCGTCCCAGAGTGGTTACTGGGCCTCACCACAATTCAAAGAGTTGTTGTCAGGATGACACACACACAATTCTAACCTTAACTGGAATATTATGGGCCATTATATTCCATTACTACCCATGATTAATAGAGCTAAGCTCTGACAGGAACAGAGGATTTACCGGTGTGCACATAAACACATACGCCTATGAGTCCATGAGAAACCTCAGCAGCCCCTCAGGAGAGAATTTGTGCGTAAGGCCTGATTCTTCTTTACCGCTCTGGCAGTATAAAGTAGCCGTTAAGCGGATGTAAATGTAAGTGACTCTTTATGCTGTCAGAGTGGTGTAAAGGGGCCTTGGGGCAAAATTCCAGGCCAGAGTTTTAAAAGTATTTAGGCCCCTAACTGCCATTGAAATCAGTGTCTATTGCAAAGATGATTCACTATGAACAACTTTTCAAGAGCAGTCAATGCATCTGTGTTCTTACGTGTGATAGTCTTTGACACAGTAAATATTGTTCTCCACGTCTACAGTGAAGGGGACTCCATCCAAACATTCATTGCAGACCACGCAGCGGAAACAGCCAGGATGGTATGACTTTCCAAGAGCCTGTAAGATCTTAAGAAGAGCCAGACGACAAAATGAGACGGTGTTTGTTTTCCAGACAACATTCCCCGTGCATCATCATTTCTAGATTTTAATCACAGCATGCGTCTCAGGAAGAAATATTGACTTTGTGGCTTCACCAGCAAAGGGCCTGACAACCCCAGATTTTCATTAATTTCAATGGGCTTCGCACCAGGCCCTTGGTGATGTTAAGGGACTGTGAAAATTGGGAGTCCAATGGGAAAGTAGCTTTAGCATTCACTATGGAGGGATGATCGTGCAAATGGATGTGCATTAAACCAAAACTCTTCATGCACAACCAAAAGTAAAAATGTCTTCAGATGGAGACTGGATGCCTTTCTGGGAGACATGTTTTAGCCAAACAAAAGTTACTGGTCTCAATACAGGGTGAAATTAAATGGCATGTGACATATAGGAAGTCGTTCTAGATGGTCTCTTGTGGCCTTAAAATCCATGAATCTATGAAAAACGGTAAATTACAAATACGAAATTTAAATAATCAAATCCTTATTAGTTGTCCTATGCCACCACAAATACAGCCTGGCTATCACCTACTTCGCTGTCACAGTGATGGCTCTCTCTTTTACAGACTGATCAGGTCTATTTGAGTTTTCAGTTAATATAAACTGATATTAAAAATGTCACAGTCTTTTGAGACTCTGCCAATCAGTGTTTCAGCAACTGGCTTCCAGCACAGCCACCTCTATATCCCCTCCAAAAAAAATCCTTTTGCTGCTGGTGACCTTGCAAATAAAACCTTTCCATTGCAGCGGTGGTATTTCAAGGAGGCTGTGCCAGGCATATGGGGCAACACTGGGAATTTATTTTGCCTCCCCTACATGGTACAGTTATGCAGCTCACAACAGGATTCATCAGACATTGCACATTTTTTGTGGGTGACTGTCACCTTCTGAAAGCAATTTCAAATAATATCTGCCAGTACATTTTCCCAAGCTCAGTCTGGAGAAGCTAACAAGTTAAAGATCCTTTCCCCACTAAGGGGCTAAAGCCCTGTGGATATTTTTATGAGTAAAGTTCAAATCAATAAAACACAGTGCCTAGGAAAAAGTATGAACTACAGTCCAATTGTGTTTTTTAAAGAATACCCCAGGGTTATCTAGCCAGTGACTGGGTATCAAGTTTAATTCGATCTGTATGTCTGTTATTACTCAGAAACTACTCATTCTCTCTCTCTCTCTCTGTTTATCTGTTTTACCACATGCATTGCCTTGGTATCTGGCTGTACAGATAATAGACCAATTATTACATTGATCTGACTCTGCAGACACTGAGGGCACAGAACTACTGCTGAGTCAACTGCAATTCCAACTACTGAGCAGCTTCGGGCCCAAGTCTGTGGAGGTGTCATAGGTCTGGTTTTGTTTTTTGTTCTTTTTAAAACCCTGTACAATGATAAGCAGGATTCCCACTACTGCACAGACATGTTTGTTTTCCTACTCATTACTGAGGGAGGAATTGAAGGAATTAGCCAAATAAGACTGCTTAATTTCTGGAGCTCACAGCAATATTTCCTTTTGTTGTAGCATGCTTGCTAATGGGAGAAGGCAGATGACCACCTGCCAAGCTTCCAACTACAGAGCTCCACCAGCTAGATACACCTCTACCCCGATATAACATGGGTTTGCATACAGCGCGGCAACCCCGGGGCTCGGGTGGTGCTTTAAAGGGCCCGGGGCTCTGGCCACTCTGGGGAGCCCTGGGCCCTTTAAATCACCGTCAGAGCCCTGCTGCTGCTACCCCGGGGCTCCGGCAGTGGGGCTCGGGTGGCGATTTAAAGGGCCCGGAGGTCCCCATGGCCAGAGCCCAGAGCTCTTTAAATCACCGCTGGAGCCCTGCCGCCGCTACCCCAATATAATGGGGTTTCACCTATAACACGGTCCTTTTTTGACTCCCAAGAACTACATTATATTGGGGTAGAGGTGTATTATGGATTCCTGAAATGACCCTTCCCCTCCTTCCCAGCTCTAGAAATTTGTTCTCCGGCTAAAATGAACAATATCCAACCAGGGACACCCAGACAGGAGCAAGAATCCTCATTAGCTAAGTCATCCCAGCCAACTCTCATTTCCAGACCCACCCGAACATCAATGCTTGCAATTTAGTCGCTATTTAACAACTGCGTGCTACCATTTTAATACATTTTAAGCCAAGAGGAAAACACTAGTGTACTAGAACCTTATTAACATTCAGCTACAGTCTACAGAGTTCTTTAACATGCATTTAATCCATTTCATTTTGTTTGGGCCAAATTCAACCCTGGTCTCACTCTAAAGGATGCATTTGGCCCAATATACTCCCTTTCCTTTCACTTTAAAATAAATCAGTTCTGGATGCTATCTCCCTTCAAGCCACAGCTGTAAGCTCCCTTCCTCATTAATAAAGACATCAAACCAGCAAGTAGCTTTGTGGGCCGTACTGCTGCTGTCTGCTGTGGTCTGTTCTCCCATCAATGTACAGAAGGGGGATTTATGGGTAGCACTTGTTTATTTTAATGGGTGTAAATTGTGCAAATCAATGGGAGAGCAAGTGCTGCTGATGGGCCAGCAGGGGGGACTGCTGCTGTTACAGGACAGCATCTAGCCCCAGAAAATAAGTCCAGCTTCTTTGTCCCCTGTCAGTGGTATAACTCCTCTGGGTTTAGTACTAATTCATAGAGCTATAAATGGTGATTTTTTTCCCCCTCCTTTCAGTTTTATTCCCCTGGATTGGTAGTAATAGCAATAACAGAATACTTTGAGATCCTCCAGTGGAAATGTAAAGTCCTTTACCAACAATAATCAATGCAACCTTATGTCGCTGCTGTGCCCCCGGTAAGTATTCTTTGAGTGATGGTCCCTATTTGGATTCCAAACCTGGCGCACGTGTGTCATGTGCCAGAGCCGTAACAGTTCTGTAGCAGTGTCTGCTGACCCTTATATGTGTCAACCTTGTGCAGGTGAGGCTAGAAGAGGCCACGTGGAATGCCGCCACTCCAGTTCCATCTTACATGACCAGAGCCGGAACCCCATTGCTCCTGGTTCTTAGCCTCGTTAAGAGAGTTGGCTGTCCATTCTTTCTTGTGTATATAGCGGTGGATACTAATTTTTTCTTGTTTTTGTAGCGTGCTAGTGTTAGGTTTCCTTTTGGACCTCTTCCCACAATGGGAAGATCTCCCCGCCTGGGGATTATGCCTTGACAACTCAACTTCAAAAACTGCTGTGTGTCATGCTTCTTCTCCGCAAGTGACGAGCACCAGTGGTGCCTTTACTGCCTTGGCAAAGCCCATGTTGTCATCTGTTCCATGATTTGCTTTTCTTTCCTGTCCCGAATGCAGAAAGCCAGGGAACTTAGCCTCTTCCATCAGGAACTTACAGAGACAACGTGCCCACGTGCACAATCAGATCTGGAACCACCGGAGCAGTGCCCGGCACAGTCTATGAGCGCCCCTCCGACTTCTTCCTGGGTGCTGGCTTGGCTGGTACTGCTGCAATCTGACAAGCCCCACCGTGAGCACAAGCACAGACGTAAGCCTAAGGCTGGATCCTAGTCTGGGACAGCCTCTAAATGCAGTGTTGACTCCCCGAGCCAGGCCAGGTCAGGCGAGTTGCACGCCGACTCAGCTGCTCCACCTCCCAAGAAGCCCCAGATGGAGCCCATGATAGCTGACCCCCCCCACACTGTCTTCCATAAGGCAAGGTCCCTTTATGCCTGCACCCCAAATTCATCGCGAAGGTGGTGTCCGCGTTCTACCTCAACCATCTGCCAGTCTTCTATCCCCAACCCCACAACTCCCAACAGAGCCAGGTCACCGCACTCTCTCGACATCCGCCAGGCACTGGCCCTCAACCTCCGACGCATGCGGACATGCCTCACCCAGACTCTTTGTTGCTGAACGCTGCGAGGGCCAAGCTCGCTCCTCGCAGTGCATCTCCAAATGGATCTCCCGTTGCATGTACGAATGCTACACTCTTTCCAACATAACTCCACCTCCCGGAGTCACGGCTCACTGCACATGAGCACAAGCCGCCATGTTGACCTGCCTCGCGGATGTGCCATGGCAGGATATTTGCCAAGCAGCCATGTGGAACTCCATCCACACCTTCGCCTCTCACTACACAATTGCTCTGGCATCAGGGGCTGATGCGGCCATTGGTCATGCTGTTTTGGGATCTGTGACTTCTCGCGAGTCCTTGTTCCCACCTCCATGCTGATCACTGCTTGCTACTAAACCACGTTTGGAATCCATATAGGGACCATCATGCCAAGAAGAGGAGGAGGTTACTTACCTGTAACTGGAGGGTCTTTGAGATGTGTGGCCCCTATTTGGATTCCAGTCCCTTCCCTCCATCCCCTCTGCTGCAGACTACATGCTTAGCGGTAAGAGGGCCTGAAAGCGGCATCAACCCGCACAGCCTCTTATACCCTTGGCTGGGCACATGAGGATGACGGACGTGCGGGTCAACGGACACTGGTACAGAGCTGTTCCAGCTCCAGCACATGGTGCACATGCGCACTTATGCTTGGAATCCAAACAGGGACTACACATCTCAAAGAACCTCCAGATACAGGTAAGTAACCTCCTCTTATTCCCATTTTACAGAAGGGGATACTGAGGCACAGAAAGGTTAAGTGAGGTGCACAAGATCACAATGCAAGAGAAGGGAAAAGAGCACAGAACTTTTGATGACTAGTTCCCCCAACTCTGACCAATGGACCATGCTCCCTCTCATATGATAGGGTTCCTGTTGTTTCACCTGGCTATACAAGAAACAGCATTCCTTTGTTTTATCACTTTCCCCCAGAAAAGAGTCTATATTTTATGGCGTGATATCAAAATGTACCAAAGTTTTTTCACTGCTAGCTGACTATATCCCCTCCTCCCTGCTTGGTGGAACTCTCAGTAACGTCAATCAGAGTTCCACACGTTCAGATGAGGAGAAGGGCCACTCTATGCATTAAGTGTTAATGGCAACACCGTGTGAATTTATTTTCATTTTAATAGTGATACTTCCTTGATTTAAAATGTCCTTGGCAGTAGTGGGGACGTGGCTATGATCTGACGAGGTAAAAAGCAAACAGCATCTTACAATATACTCCCTGAAATGCAAACAGAAATGTATTCCACAATTAAAGAATTAACTCTCTTACCATTTCCATTATGAGGTGTCCACAAACAAAACACTTGTCTGCTGTTTGTTGAAAGCCTGAATACTGTTCAAATGACAGAAGAGAAAGGATTGTTAGTAATTGCTAATCTCTCTTCCTTTCTTTCTGAAACTTATACCTGTTGCATGAATGCTGTGTTGTTTTTTCCATCTGACCTGGGATGAAACAAACCACGCTGCGCTGCGTCGGCTCGAATACTTTTTTGATGGCCTACTTTGAACTGCTCTTAGAAGACACTGATTCAAAGGCCTTCACACTGTACTTTGAACATTTTCAGGTACTAGTCTTAAATAGCTTGAGTTAGTTTTGTCCTCTGATCCAGGCATGTAGTTCCCATTGAGGATAATGGGGATTGTGGGCACGGTTACACGCTTTACATCTTGAGTATAACTCCATTCTGGTTTTGGAAAGATGAAAATTTATTTACAAAAAGATAAAAATTGGGTAAGGATGTATGAGTGAAATCCTGACTTCATTCAACTCAATGGCAAAACTCCTATTAAGTTCCATGGGACCAGGATTTCATCTGGTCTTGTTTAGAGACTGAGAGAAGGGGGAACTAAAATGCATAATTGTAAACCAACTTATCAAGGCTATTGAGCCTGACAACTGACCTAACTGACTGATACCCTATAGAACAGAGTTTGCCTGAAGGACTCCAGACATGTAATTTTTAAACTGATATTTGCAGTAGCTGAACTTTATCCTCACCCTCCTCCGTCCAATATAAACAAACGGCTCCATGTGCATTCTTTCCTATCACAGGGAATGGTTGCCCAGTTGTTTACATTTGGTTGCACAGTAAGTTGGATATTTGATTATTTGAACATTTTGGGGTTATAGCAAAGTTCATCTAAAACATGCTGTGGTCTTGGAGCTAGACTTGGAACATGAGGCCAAGGGTAAGATGTCAAAATGTAGATCATGTGCCACAGCCCAGCTGTGTTGGCCTGGAGAGCATAGTGCGTCCTTACAGCCATGGATCTAAAAGAGGCTAAGGCCATGTCTACACTTACTGGGGATTAAGGTTGCTGCCATCGATGCAGCGGGGGTGGATTTAGCAGGTCTAGTGAAGACCTGCTAAATCAACCACAGAGTGCTCTCCGGTCGACTCCAGTACTCCACCGGAACGAGACGATTAAGAAAAGTTGACGGGACATAGCATGGTGCAGACACTGCAGTAAGTTGATCTAAGCTACGTTATTCAAGTAGCTGGAGTAGTGTAACTTAGGTCAACTTAGGCCTTGTCTACACTACTGCGGTAAGAGCTTGATCCAATTGCCAGTGAAGTTAATGGGAGCTGTTTCTTTGATTTCAGTGGTCACTGGTTTAGACCCTAAACTAGCAAGACGTCCTCTTTGTTTTATTTTTCCAGATAAGCGGCAAATTGGGGCCACGGTTATAAACAATTATAAACTGAAGTCACTTTCAGATGCCACAATGGACAAATAAGCTATTTATTAAATAATATGCTATTTCAATTCTCACAGCCTTCTCTTTGTCTGCTTTAATATTTCCTATGTATTGGACAATACAGCACATGTAATGATAAAAAACAAAAACAAAAAAAACCCTTAGATTAAGTAAAGCTTTTAAACAGTAAAAAATGACCATATCAGATTGTTTAGTATATACCAGTGTCCATAGACTGTTACTCACATATTTCTGCAAGTCATTTTGCTGCATTGTGTAATGGAATTAGTGTGAAATTGTCTAGACCTAGAGAAATGGTTGGGATCCACTCCTCACCCTACTGTCAGCAGCTTTAAGACCAAAATATTTGCTTTCTTATTCTTCTTCCAGCAGACAAAGACACTGCTACTACCCGGGAATCTATCTGGTTCCACTGTATCTGAATGACCATCTGGCTAGACTGTTTCCTAAGGTTGCGACCTCAGGGGTTGCTGGAAACAGGTGGGGAGGTCCTAGCAGAGCAGACAGCAGAAGATTAACAATGGTATAAACCTAGCTAATTCCAAAATCCTGTCAGAATGAATTTAACAGTACCATCTGGCTGTCATTTGATAAGGAATGCAAAGGAGCATTTACCTAGTTATTGATTAACAGGGACCTTATTCCCAAAGAACTGAATGGCTTGTGGTCAGGCTAATGTCATTTATTGCTGTCTGGATTGCTATAAATTACATTATTTGTCAGAAGGCAGGGTTTTGTTGACACACAATCTCTCTTTATATCACTAAACCTATTAAATTAAAACCATAATTCGTTTCTAATGGGGGGAATTGTATTTGTAAAAACGCAACAAGAGAATGATTACCCAATTTAAGAAAATGCGACAAAATGGCACCAAGTCCAATCACATTGACAAACTATCTTATGAGCTCAGTGAAATGACCCTCTTTACTACTATATTGTGCTCTTTTCTGATCATAGTATTGATCTGGAAAAGCCTGAAACCTTTTGGTTCAATGAGAGTTAGGATCTGGATTAGTCTCCCCTGGTGCGTTAAATCTATAGAGGATGGAGTAGAATGATAGCCTCTCATCTCAGCAGCATTTTTTTCTACAGTAAAGCAGCATGGTGGATACTGCTATCATTAAATCTGTATTATCCTTTTGACAATAAATGGCTTTTGCCAGGTATTCATAATTCAACTCCTCAGTACATATTTTTATTCTAAACATGGAGGGCTCAAATATCAGTTTTAGGTTTTAAATTCTAGGAACACAGAGCACAAAGTAAACAATACTCTGAAACAGTAAAATACTTGGCGCTGTGCACCTCTTCAAAGTGATTTACTAATACAAAACTGCACAACCTTCCTGTCAAGTAATATTTATCCTCATAGTGCAGGTGGGGAAACTGAGGCAGAAAAGTGTGACTTGTTCAAGACTAAAGAAGGGCAAAAATAGTCTTGCACTTAAGGCATAATTCTAGGGCTCAAAAGAACTAGGTTCAGTTCCTGCAACAAAGCCCAGCATGCTTTTTGATAAGTCTCTCATTCCCACTGGGTGGGATTTTCAAAAGAGCTCTTGGTTGGTCTAACTTGGCTCCTAAGGAAGTCAATAACTTCCATAGGAACCATTAGGTAACCTCAAGTGCTTTTGAAAATTTCATCCTATGTTTTAGTTCCTCCATCTGCAAAACGGAGATAACATTTCCTTTCCTCATGTGAGTGTTGGGTGGATAAATGTCTGTAAATCACTCAGACTGCAGTGCTGGTGGAGCTACAAGAGAGTCACAGGTGGGATTAGAACTCAAGTGTTCCTGGCTCCTACTCCTGGGCTCGGGCTCAGGCTACTCCCCTGTGCCTTTGTTACAGACACCACTGGTTTCAATGCTTTCATTAACATGCAGCCCTGTTTTATTTTACATTTTATGTACCAAGAGTTTATAATTCTAACACTGCACATATTTGGCCATCTTTTAAAAATCACTGAGCTGATTTTGTTTAGATTTTCTAAACATGCCAGTAACTTTTTCTGTTACTGGTTCTTAAGCAGAGAAATATAATTACATATTCATCTAGAACTAGAAATGTACTTGCATGGGCCCATGTACAGTATGTACCCAAGATAAATGGGACACATTTTTGAACATTCACAAACACTGAGGTGGATTTTTTTTTTTTTTGTTACTAATACCATGAATAACACTGAACAATGTTAAAGTTGTTACACAAGCAGAGGAAAGCTCTGAAATTCAATGGTCAGCGTAGGGCATCCTCCTTCACCCCCACTCTTGTGACTTTAAAGTACAATACTCCTTACCAAAATACAAAGAAAACAAATGGATCCTGGAGATCTAACAATTTACTGTTCTGGGATCTAATTTTGTCCTAACTTTCCTCCCACATTTAACTCTTTATTCACACCCATCTCTCCAGATGTTGCCGTTATCTGATTTTCTGTGCAAGACTCAATACCTTGTTTCAGGATCTTGATAATCTATGCATTATTTATCTCTAGCTTGTCAGGTAGGGTTTTTGGTTTTTTTTAATATAGAGAGAGCTTAAGAATTATATTGGAGTTCAAGAGTAAAAGGAAAAGCCTTGGCTAGATGAACTTTCTTTTGTTTGCTGTCTCCCAGCCTTTGATTACCAAACAGGCAGAAATCACTAACGATTTTGCCCAAAAGCCTTTGTTATGGGAGAGGAAAAAGAGGTCACCTTCTGCCCAGATTACTTAGGTCTGTTTTGTGCCCCTCTTCTCCCCCCGTGATCATCTCAAATTTTAAAGGACTTCTCTGTCCAACGTGCAACATATTCTAAAGAAATTAACAATGCTTTTGGAGCATTTAATGGATAATTATGCATAGAGGGTAATCCCACCAAGTACTGAGAGAAATTTCTCCTTTCTGCAATCAGTTCTTGAACCAGCCTCAGCTACTGGATCTTTTAAACCCTGATGCTCGCATCAGGAGTTTCAAGAGCGAACACACTGAGAAATAATACATCTGGAAAAGGCTTCAGGACCTTCTTTCTACCTTAAATTAGAGACATGTTATTATGTCGCCTTAGCATGCCTAACCATGCCCAGGAAGTGGATGCTGCTGTTTCTCCCCCTCCCCCCGACCCCATGTACTTGCGACAAAAATTGCTTTCCCTGTGACAGATGCTTCAGTCCCCTTTGCTTTCTCAATGGAGATTTAAAAAAACTAGTAAAAGTTAGTGGGAAAAGATCAACTAGCTTAGATTTTGGCAGATGCTGTGGGTGACCTGGCTGTAATGTTACGTAATGTTACGTAATGTAATGTTACGAAATTATCAAAAATCATTGATACGGCACTGCAAAAGTTGCTGAATTTGATCCACTCAGCCTAGATTTGAGATTCCTTCTCTTTTACGCTTAAAAGGCCTTTGAGAGAGTAGACCAGGAGTTTTTGCCAAGATGCTTCAGGCATTTAATTCTGAAAACTCATTTCTGAATTGGGTGCTATGCTAATAATGTATTCCAACCCCAGGCCGTCTGTAATCCCTCACAGACTCTCTGCTCCTTGGTTTCCCATTAGCAGAGCATCTGTCTTCTCTCTCCTTTATTGTTTGCTCTCTGCGTGGGACCCTTAGTACATGGAATACAACAATGCAAGAAATTCATGGGATCATGTTCGGAGAGGGAAAGAATATAAAATTTTGCTTTATGCAAATGGTCTTTTTTATTTAGGCCGTTAAACTGCACTGAACAAAATGGGAACTTCTCAGGCTTTAAGATTTTTGGAGTCTCATGGCAGGTGGCAGGGGTTAAACTGAGGCAGAATGGTCTGGAACCGTGTTCTGCATTTTCCCTGACATACTTTATGTCCTGCTGCCTTGCTGACAGTTTGGCTCATGTTGCTCCCACACTACGGCATCAGTCCCTCTTCCTGCTTTTTGGCTTCTGCTTTACTCCCTGCTCTACCCAAAGTGCATGGGCAGGAGAAGGAAGGGAACTGAGCACTAATCAGAGGAATACTGGTTCAAACTGTGCACAGACAGACCTCTGCTGAAAAGCAGGACTCTCCTTGGGAGCAGAATTTTGCCTTAGTGGTTAGGCATCTGGTGACCTCTGAAGATGGCATAACCTGTGCTACATTGGAGGCTTGAGGACCTCCATGTCCCAACACCCACTGAGGCTGTTTTTTGTCTTATACGGTGGAGACAAATTATTACTTCTTTCTTAGTTCTATGTGAAGAACATTCCATTGGTGTCAATGGGAGTTTTGCCTGAATAAGGAATGAGAAAAATTCAATGAAGGCCTAAGAATTTGATGCTTCAGTACTGGCTAAGGGACGGATTGTGAAGTTCTTACTCATGCTAGGTAGCACCTCACTCCAGATGTAGTACCATTTACTTCAGCTACCCATCATCTCATGATACGTAATTTGTGTAAGAAGTTGTGTACGTCAGAACTCATCTTCCTAAAACATGAGTGGGCACACTACGGCCCGTGGGCTGGATCCGGCGCCTCAAGGCTTTGGATCCGGCCTGCGGGATTTCCCCCTGTGGTGCCGCGGGCCCCGCGCCACTCTGAGAAGCGGCTGGCACCACATCCCTGCAGCCCCTGGGCGGGGGCAGAGGGCCCATGAGTTGCCCTTGCCTCCAGGCACCACCCCCCTGCAGCTCCCATTGGCAGGGAATGGGGAACCGCGGCCAATGGGCGCTTCGGGGGAGGTACCTGGAGGCGTGGTAAGGGCAGCACATGCGGAGCCCTCCACCTCCCTCCCCCAGGGGCTGCAGCACTTCCTGGAGTGGCACGGGGCCAGGGACAGGGCACGCATGCAGGGAGTCTGCCCTGGCCCCGGTACGTGCTGCTGCCACCCCAGAGCTGCTTTAGGTAAGCGGCGTCGGGCTGGAGTCTGAACCCGGCACCCTGCCCCCAACTCCCTTCCCTGAGCTCCCTCCCGCAATCCGCACCGCTCCTCTGCCCCGGCCCTGCATACAATCTTCCCACCCAGATGTGGCCCTCGGCCCAAAAAGTTTGCCCACCCCGTCCTAAAACATTAATGCAATTTTATTCAAAACAGGTGTCAAGAAAGAATTCAATTCAAAAGACGCACCAGCTAATACAAACAATTATTTCAGAAGTGGGCAAGCACCACTTTCTCACTAGCATTTTTTCCTGACTCTCAAAGAGAAAAAATTAGCATGCTCTACTGACCAGTGTTTGGCATGAGTTATACACAACCACGAGAGCTTTATTTCCCTTTTAAGTGCACTTCAGTTACACAAATGTACTTTTGAGTGTAGTATTAGGAACAGGAAAAGATAACCTGGCCTTTTTATCAGCATCTTATCAAGGAAAAGGGCAGTGAAATGATGACTGGCATGCGATCAACTTGATTTTGCAACACATTCTTTGGGACACAGTGCTAGCCAAGGAAGAGCACAGGACAGTTAAAAGAACCTTTCCATAATGATGGCACAAAAACAGAATTTCATCTGTCCTCTTTTGTGTCTCTTCTGCAGATTCCCAGAATATGATTCTTGGGATCCATCATTCCTAACTGGATGACATACTTAAAAAAAAAATTGTCTAATGCTGAGTCACTCCGAAAATGGGGAGTTCCTTTTTTCCTTCATCCACACATTTCCCTGGCTTATTTACAGCACCGGGGTCAATATGTGCAGTTACCATTCTTTTCTGGACTTTGGAGATTTTGTTGGACTCTAGCTGTTCTCAAATGTCAAGACTCAGATTTCTTCAGGCCTGCAGCTTGGCAATATTTCACCAATGGCAGCATTCATCGTTACCTTTCCCAGTCTACATGCCTACGTTTTTATATGAACTCCTGTTTAGGGGTTTTCATCTTCAAAAATTTGTCCTCCAGGATTAACTCCTTGGGTAAAATCCTGGCCCCACAGAAGTCAGTGGGAGGTTTGCCACTGACGTCCACTGAGCCAAGAATTCACCCTTTTGTCACATGTGTAAACGTCTCGCATTGAGATGAACCCAAACAGCAGCCAGCTCCACAATGTCCAGAATTTTGCATTAAGATCCAAATCCAAAATTCACAGGACAAATCAAACTTCCAGATCCAAACACCTCAGAACACTAAGGAATTGTGCAGTTTGGGCCATCTCTAGTTCTGATGCAACAATCTAATGCAAGAGATCCTGATGACTCATTTCACCACTGTCAAATCTACTTACAATATAAAACTGGGATCCCACTAGCATCTTGCAAGCTGTTGAGAAAAACTAAAGAAAACTGGGACAATCATTGGATTATTATTATTATTTTTTACCAAAAAACCGATGAAGTGGGTAGTCACCCACGAAAGCTCATGCTCCAATATGTCTGTTAGTCTATAAGGTGCCACAGGACTCTTTGCTATTTTATCTTGTTTCCTCTCAAATGGATTATGCTAATACATAATATATCAGTTGTCTTTGTTTTCAGTGGTATCATCAGGGGTCCTAATGATACTTTAACACAAGTGGTTTCTTTTCTTTTTGTTTCTAATATATAATTGTTTGTGTAGAATACAACTAATAGACCAGATCCTATAAGCACAGGGCTTGAAAGCACTTGAAGAACTGAGTCCCGTTATATAACATTAATAGATTAGCCGATCCCCTTCCAACCTTTATTTCCATTGTTTTCTTAAAGATGTTAATAAACACCGTTATCTGCGTTATGATTAGAAGGTGTATTTTAATAGTTTTTTTTTAGGCAGACTGCATTTAAAAGTAAATATTACATTCACATACTTATCTAAACCTTCATTTACTACACTATTCCCATTAGCTGGGAGACTAACTAACAAGCTACAGCTTTCACCATTTACCTTTTCAACACGAGTCTATTTTCTGATTGAGAATCTCAGTTAACAGAGATGGTGCTCTTTGACTAATGCACTGCTTCCAAAGCTCACCTCTCAAGGGAGACCTACAACTATTTATACTCACTGAGATGGAAAATCAAACCTCTGACTCCAGCTGACACCAGCCTCCATTACACTAAATAAAAACTATCTTCCTAGGGCCCCAGCTACCAGGATGGGGCTTCTCTATCTTCCACACTGCCAGGCTTAGCAATAGCATATGCAAAAACTACAAAGAACTATCTTATTATTAGATAGTTACTATTGCAAGAGTGCTTAGAGACCCAAATTAGTGTCCGAGCCCCATTATACTAAGTGCTTTAGGGATGTACGATAACATACTCCCTGTCCAGGCTTTGTTTGGTAGGAGGGAGTTACTGAACAGTTTCACATACCTCTGTTTATAAGTATAAGACTCTTGTTAACCAATCCTACAGATGAGAGTTCTACTCTATTCTGTTCCATATTACATTAAAAACAAAAACCCCTATGGTAAAACAGTGCTAACGTTGCAAAGTCATGCACTCAAGGGTTAGGAAGTGCCAGACGTTCCCTGCACAACTTTAATTTGGCCCCCCTGTTCATAGGCAGTATGATATACTCTTTAATTATAGACCCTTCTCCCCTCCCCATCTCCTGCTTCTTACCCCACCCCCCTTTCCCACCTCCCTCCCGGCTCCTGCTCCAGTCCTCTTGGCTCCTACCTGTTTCCCCTGCTCTAATCCTTTCCTGCGGTCTCCTGCCCCTATTCTTCCTATGACCGAGTTCCTGCCTCCCCAACACTCTACGCCTACCCCTATTCCTACCTTCTCAGGTCCTGCTCTAATCCCTTCATCCCCACAGGCTCCTGCCCCCGTCCCTCCCTCCCCAACCCTTCATTCAAGTCAGGCGCCTGCCTTCTCCTCTTCCATGCTGCCTCAGTACCAGTAGGGGGTGTACTAAGAAAGCGCTCAGTTCCTGTGCCTGGCACACAGCGGGTCCCTGGCAGAGGGGAGGCGCACACGGAAGGACATCTCTGCTTAGCCCCCTGCATCGTGGGCTGGTGCATTCTCAGTAATTTTATGGAGCTGGTGCATTGCAATCTGGACAGCATTAGGACCTGTGAGGGCCTGGAGCATGCTCCATGCAGATGGAATCTTTGGAACATTTAGCTGCCAAACTCTACTGAGCATCTGCAAACTGACTGGTTGGTCAAATCTGGTGATTTTATTTTCAAACGGGGATGGCAAAAGGCACTGCATTTTCCCTAATTTTTTTTCCACAGAAATGGCTGAACTGTGTGAGCTGCAACTTATTTTTTTATTATTAGCCTGAGGCAGACACCTGGTATGGAAAATTTCAGTGTAAATGGCTAAAGTTTGGCAAAGTTACAAGTAACTGAAAAAAGACCCTTATAATGGAAAGTGTCAGGTAACCTTAACTATCGGCAGTATTACTTGTGCTGCCTACACAAGTTCTTGTACAGCCCTCATTGCCATAGTATCGAGCACTTTCTACTAGTGTACTAAGTGACGTGACTAACATCTGTCATGTGTGGGTCATTTTCTCTCTCATCCCCTCTCTAGGAGGAAATTCTCTTGTCTCAGTCTCCACAAGATCCCCCCGCTTCTCCTCAATACTACTACCTCAGTAGAGAGAAGGGAAAAAACCCTATCTAAAAGAATGACAAAGATGATAATAGATCTCAGACTTTGGTGACATTTTCTAAATCTTTTTGCCAAGAACAACAACAATTTATTTAAAATTACTTTATGGGATATTTAAACATTGAAGGGGAAAGACAAATTGGCCATGATTAAAAATTACTGAACTATTTTTCTTCCCCCCCCCCCCTTCCCCCATCCCAATTATACAGCAATTTATCAATAAAATGGAACAAGTAATGCCTGACTGGGATTATTTATTATAGCGGAAGGCATTTATTTTTACTCACTCCTCCAAGAACAGCGTCCCTGTTATGGCTAGTTAGCCATGTGTGTTCTACGAGCTTTCAGGGGAGGATTAAACTGTCATTTGTTTTATCTCCTTTCATGAAGTAACTATCATAACAGGAGTGAGGCAAGAACTACATGCTGCTAGACTTGCTACCTTAAAGAGAGGGTAGGGAGCACTGGCATCTCCCCTGAAACCAAAGGAAATCTATAAAAAAAAATGTTTTATGTTCAATAGTGCCCTGCATTAAGTGCTCCCACTGGAAATTAATAGAGATTAGTTATCTCAAGAATATACTTCTACAGAAGTAGAATATCTGTATTTTTTATCTGATTCACTCACTGCATTTAAGCAACACAATCCAGGTTTAAACTTTTATAGCGATGGTATAGTTCAGGATCTGCAGCGGAGAGCTGGAACCGGGATGTCAAATTAAAAAATGGAGTGAGCCATGCACCTATTGTGTGGCCCTGGCTTGACAGCCCTAGTCTTTAACATATTCATCCATAACACTGGGTACAAGCAGGGCCGTTACTTGCTATAGCATCACTACTGCCACAGCATCAGTCATTCTAGTATAGGGCTTCTTCACTTGTGAGGTGCAAACCAAAACTGGGTCACCAGAATGTTTCATGCTGATGCCGGGCTGACCAGGCCCAATTTGAGTGAGTAGTGCTGCTCCCACCCCCAGCGCCACTCACACAAATTTGGCCCAAGGGGTCCCCTGTCAGGAGAGCAGGGCCAAATCCGAGCAGCGCTGCAATTTTGGAGATTGCCCTGATAGCCCCCCAGGACTGGAGCTGCAGGAGCCACTGCTGTGGGGTAGTGCAGGGTGGACTCTGAAACCCCCTCTAGGTCTCTCCTCTACCCACTGGAGGCAGGACCTGACTTCCCCCAGGATCCCCTACTCCGGGGCGGCACCTTCTTATGTAGTGGGGTGTGAAAGGCACTCATCGTTCCTGAGCCCAAAAAGGTTGGGAGCCACTGCTCTAGTACCCCTTTGTCCCACTCCACCCCCTCTGCCTTATCCGCAACTCCACCAATAGCACTAAACACTTGCAGTGCTCTCTCCCCACAGGTGAAGTCAGAGAGGATCCATGCCGTCAATAAGAGAAAAAAGGTGGAGAACTGAGAAGAATGTACCTACTCATAGTTTTGCTGGGTGTATCTATGTCCAGTGAGGTGGCAAAGTTTGCAGATGATACTCAACTGCTCGAGATAGTTAAAACCAAAGCAGACTGTGAAGAACTTCAAAAAGATCTAACAAAACGATGCAACAAAATGGCAAATGAAATTTAATGTGGATAAATGTAAAGTAATGCACATTGGACAAAATAACCCCAACTATACATACAATATGATGGGGGCTAATTTAGCTACAGCTAATCAGGAAAGCGATCTTGGAGTCATTGGGGTAGTTCTCTGAAGACGTCCACGGAGTGTGCAGCGGCAGTCAGAAAAGCAAACAGGATGTTAGGTATCATTAAAAAAGGGGATAGAGAATAAGACAGAGAATATCTTATTGCCCTTATATAAATCCATGGTACGCCCACACCTTAAATATTGCGTACAGATGTGGTCTCCTCATCTCAAAAAAGATATACTGGCATTAGAAAAGATTCAGAGAAGGGCAACTAAAATGATTAGGGGTTTGGAATGGGTCCCATATTAGGAGAGATTAAAGAGACTAGGAGTTTTCAACTTGGAAAAGAGGAGACTAAGATATAATGGCGGTATGTAAAATCATGAGTGGTGTGGAGAAAGTGAATAAGGAAAAGTTAGTTACTTGTTCCCATAATATAAGAACTAGGGGCTACCAAATGAAATTAATGGGCAACAGGTTTAAAACAAATAAAGTTCTTCTTCACACAGTGCACAGTCAACCTGTGGAACTCCTTGCCTGAGGAGGTTGTGAAGCCTAAGACTATAACAGGGTTTAAAAGAGAACTAGATACATTCATGGAGGTTAAGTCCATTAATGGCTATTGGCCAGGATGGGTAAGGAATGGTGTCCTTAGCCTCTGTTTGTCAGAGGGTGGAGATGGATGGCAGGAGAGAGATCACTTGATCATTACCTGTTAGGTTCACTCCCTCTGGGACACCTGGCATTGGCCACTGTCGGTAGACAGGATACTGGGCTGGATGGATGGACGTTTGGTCTGACCCAGTATGGCCATTCTTATGTCCTGCCTTCAGGTTTGGTGGTGCAGTGGAACTTGCTCATAGTGAATAATAATGATGATAACATCTACATTTCCTCCATAAAGATCTCTAAGTGCTTTACAAACAATGGGACACATTTTCAAAAAATGCTCAGCACCTAGCAACTCCCATTGTGACACTTATGGACAGACTTCTAGAGAGTTCAGCATCTGATATGCAGCCAGTATGCTGAGCTCTTTTGAAAATCTGGACACCTATGTTGTTACTTAAATGGGAGCTGAAATCTTCTGAAAATCTGGTCCAGGAATCGCATCATCACTGAAATGCAGATGCCTCTGGAGCAGAGAGAGCAAACGTACATCCTGCTGCATGACTGCATCAGGAGGGGATGAAGTGGCCAAGGTTGCCAGGGGAAACCTACACTCTTATGAGAAGTGCCATATGTTCTCCCAGATCAGACAGAATATCAGTTTTTTTAGGGTCTCACTTTAAGATCCACAAACAGAAAGCTGAACTGAACTCAAAAGCTGTTCTGTTAAAAATAGCACCACTCTGGTTCATGATCGGACTGCGAGGGGTTCTTCGCCAGGTGACAAGGAGACATCACTGCTCTGCTGACCCTCATTGTCTCTCTTGCTGGGAGGAAGACGAGAGGCAGCGACAATTGCTATTTCTAAGGGTTTGTGGGCAATGAAACATTGACGACCATGCAGCTGCCTCTGGGAATCAATGGAAATGCTACATTGCTGTCTATGCCACAAGCCTGTGTCAGAACAGGGCTTTCCGGCTGAGGAGTTGTTATTTAGATTCCACCTGTGGCCACAGGGTGCTAGGCACTTTCTAAATGCAGAGGGAGACACAGTCCCTGCCCTGAAAAATGCAGTTAGGAGACTCTGTGCTCAACAGCTCATTTTGTTTGTCGCCTGTACAGGATCACACAGTTACAGAACTGCTGCGCTGTAGCTCAATGAAGCTGCCCTAGGATTTCCTAACATGATTTATAACCATATTATCCTGTTCACACTGCAGACAAAAGCCACGTGAGAACATAGGTGCCTGAGTTAGACTACTGCTTGTTGGCATGGCTAGAATGATAATATAGGCAGCCTGAAAGCAGCTCTTCAGTCATCGCCTTTTATGGTTGTAATAGAGGGGTGGGGCCAGAAATTGGCCTAGATCAGTGGATTTTTTTGCTCTAGCTCTGGCCATAAAGGGGCTGCAGCGAGCTAAAGGAGAATTTCCCTGGTGCAGGAATATCGTAAGTGTGGCAGATGTTGTCCTGCTGCTGTCCCCGCATCCAGCCTGGGGGTTGTTGGGGGCATGCTGTCGTGGGAGGAGGCGTGGCCAGAGCACTGAGGGCTGTGCAGGTTCTGGGCTGGGGGGCAGCCTGCAGGCAGTTGTTGGAGGCTGCTGGATGTTAGATTAGCACCCTCTTCCTGAGCGGGGGTCATCTGTGTTGTGCCTGGCAAGGGGCGTAGCAGAGAATCTAGCCTAACACATTTTAAGCTAAACACCTTAAATGTGACCATTTTTCCAAACGCATCCCCATAGGATTATTTCAGACTAACATCTGCTATTGGCATGGTGGATAGAAGCTCCGTCCCTTGGCATGGTTAAAACTAGACTGGACAAAACACTAGAAAACAGACCGTAGGAAACAATCCCACATTGGCAGGGAGGTGGATTGGGTGACCTCATACTTCAGTAGTGTTCCTGTCTCTAACATCTCAACTTCTGTGTTACGGTGACATCCGGAGGGAATCCAGAGTTGAAGCTGCATGGAGATTCGTACCTACAGTGGAGATCAAGCGCTGCATATTGGCTACAGACTTATAGCACTTACTCCTTAAGGGAATGACCAGATTTTCAAAGCAGCTAGGAGTAACTCTGTTCAATAGTTTAGGGGTCAGAAGCAGTTAAAATGGCTCCTTCTCTAAATAAAGGCTCACAGCCTCACCTTTCTTTTAGCTGCCTCTAGCTAATTAATGGCTGAGCTGTAGCATTTTAAACTTTAGGTCCCATGTTATGCAAGTCTAGACTAAAGAACTAAGTTAGAATTTTTTATATATATATAAAATAAAACCATTCCCAGCATTCTTGCTGTGATTTGTATCACAGGAAGCTGCTGGAGGATGTGTTCTTTCTAAAGCAATCGGTTTACAGCACAGGCAATGAAGGGTTCAGAGCTTCACTGTGTCCGCTGGCTCCCCAGCAGCCTCCCAAGGTCTGTTCCTGAGGCAGCACACAGCAAGCCAAGACCTGAAGACCTTTCAGAGCTCACCAGTAAATGCTTCAGCTTCACAAACCTAGTACCCAGGGATGCCTTGAGTGGACCAGAGTTCACCTTAGGATCCCTACAACCTCTGCTTCGTAGGGAGTGTTTGCTGCCAGCCTACCCACTCCAGGACCCCTGTAGCTGGAACAGAGGGTGGGGGTGAGTGCAGGAAGAGCAGCTGCTCAAAAAATGGGGGAAAGAGGGGGGTTTCAGCAGAAATTTTCAACTTTTATCTAAAACGTTAATAAAACATTTTCTGCTGAAAACTGAAAAGTTTTGACCAAAAAGGTTTTTGACCAACAGTTCTGGGATTTTAGCTGAAAGGTTCTCAGTTTTTCAACAAATTACTGAAATGTTCTGAGGAAAGCAGGCACCGTCCATGCACAATTAGTTTAGTCAAAATCCCTATTTTCTATTGAATAACAGTCTCAATGGAAAATTTTCAACCAGTCCTAAGCATAAAGTAGGGTAGGGTTGCCAACAGTCCCTTATTAAAAGGGATGTCCCTTATTTTTTTGTCACTGTACAACAAGATCAGGAGTTGCTGAGTGCTGCAATAAGCAGCAAGAAATACCCCTGGAAAATATAGGTGAGTACTGCTTATTATTATTAATATAATATAGATTAGAATATCATTAATATAATATTGTGAGGAGGGGTAGGGTGGGGGTGCTAAGAAAACAGTTCATTGTATTTCAAAAACAAGGTTGGCAGATTGGAAGATGAAGGTATCGCAAAGAGTAATATAAAACTGTAGGCTGTTTAAAGGAGAAATTACCAGGTCAGAATATAGGGCATGTCTTTGCATTTGAATAAGCAGGTGTTTGGCTTGCAGGAGAAGTAGGTTTTATTGGAAGGGAATAGCATTTTCCAACTAAAACAAGAATTACTTGAAATATGGTGTTTTGCAAAACTTTTCAGTGTAATTACAAGTATTTTGATTTCTCCAGAATTTCCTGTTTTTGACCAAAAAATCAAACAAAGAAATTCTGTATATATTTTAAAAAAATATTGACATGTTTTGTTTGGTGGTAAAATCCCACTCACTCACTTTTTTTACTTTCTTCCCCTTTCTTCCCCTGGAAAATGGAGAGGGTAAGGAGTAAAAACAATGATAGCACATGGGATTTTCCCTACCAAAATTTCAAATGAAATGAAAAAAGATTAATTTCTTTTGAATTTTTTTTGCAAAATATAGTTACCTTTTTTCAACCGGTTCTAGTTGTGGTGACACGTAGGATGGGACTGGGGATGTGTACAGGTAGGTATAAAGGTAGATATGATTCCTATACCAGAGATTTCCTTGATTTTTATGGGTTGCACTGATGAGAAATGCACTTGAGAAGCCCCGGAACTGTCAGTTAAAGTTTTTGGTGTGGGACAAGCATTGTTTGAGGTTGTGTTAAGATATTAATACCCTCATGACATATGGATGTGGGGTAACCTCAGACACTGAGCCTCCAAAAGGATGTTGCTGTTTCAATAAATAGGGAGCCAGATGCTGTAAATTCAACATATTGATTCTTTCATTTGTTATCCTGTAAGCAAACATTTGACACTCCTCTCTGATTTCAGTTCTCAAACATCATCTCATCTTAATCTCGATGACGTATAGAGTAACTGTCATTCAATCAAATCATTTTCTGTCCGTTGAATTACTTGTAGAATCCTCCCCTTAACTGAACAAACACTGTATTTTTGGAACACAGCACAGCAGCTCCATTTTTCTTTTCATGAATCAGCCCCTAATAGCATACAGCACTTGCAAAGTCACTGGGTCTATTGAGAGAAAATTAGTTGTTCCTCCGTGGTTGACAGTTTTCAGCAAACCACACTGCAGCTCCACACAGTTACAGAATAGTGATTAAAACTATGCCTTTAATAAAGCAACACTGTACACAGTGATGACACACTGCAGTCTAAGAAGTCTCCCTTCTTGTTATGATTGGTATTCCCCAGATGTTTGAGTTTGAGCTTAGGCTTGGCAAGCTTTGTTGCTGCAAATCAACCCTAAAGTTTGAACAGCCCGTGTTTACTCTTATAATTTATACTGTGGGATGATTTACAGACAGTTATGCACTTGGTTTGATGGCTACTACTTCAGACTAAGGGCCCGATCCTGCTGCCACTGAAGTCAATGGCAAAACTCCCATTGACTCCAGTAGGTGCAGGGACAGGCTCAAAAGCTAACTGGTCCCACACTACATATCAGCCAACCCAAAAACAAACAACAACAACAACGTTCACTTTTAAAAACAAACAGAAGAAAGGCCTGAAATCTTACTTACTAGGAAGTCTTCTTCACAGTACACTTTACCATTGACATTGTAGAAGGCTTTTCCTCGCAGTCTTCTCCCTGTTAGTAAAATATTTTACTGTCAGAGTCCTGTACTCCATTTCCATAGCAAGAGTCTCCAATACGAAGGTGTTTTTTTTAAACAGATGATGCACTGAACACCATCAAGAATGATATGTTCAACATTTGACCTCAGGGGCACTCCCTCCCCATTATTTCACTTTTCTAATTTGCATTATTACCTAATATTTATATTACGATAGTGCTCTGTACTCAGTGGAGATTGGGGTCCCATTGTGCTAGGCATTCTACAAACCCAGAAAAGAGACAATCCTTGCCTGTAAGGGTCACACTGCTTGAATGCTCCTTTTATTAAAGAACAGTTATTGTCCGAAAAGTATGAAATAAATGTCATGTTTTTACATAACATCTCCAGACACAATTGCATCTGCTAATACTGCTGACAAAAACAGCTTCTGTAAAACTCACAGGTGAGTGTATGTTATGGGTCCCTTGCTGTGCCACTCCATAGAGGTTATGAGTTGCTACAGACACCTACTAGAGACTTGTGGCTTTTTAGCTCAAGCTGTAGTAGCTCTTAGTTTTAGTTTTGAAGTTCTGGGTTCAATCCCTGGTGTGTCAGCCAAGATGGTGGCCATCGCATTTGCTCCTGTTATCATGTCAGTGCCAATGCAGCTAACTGAGAGTGGTCTGGATTGTTCATCATCAACAAAACTGACAGCTAACTTCTAACTGCAGGATCTTTATTACTGGCCATGGCCAAACTTTATTACCCAGCTTGACTTTCAGATCCCAGTATAAGAAATTAGAAACAAAAGCATCTTAGCTAACTTGAAAAACCGAGAACATTTTATTAACACCCGCAAGCACCTTAAACTGGCAATATGCACAGGTGATAGAGGGGGGAAACAGATCTCAATTTCAACCTTTGAGGGCTTACTATATTATGAGTAGCAGTTTAATTGTATTTATAACATGTGTTCATCAATATGAACTCTGGACCTCTTTACAGTTTAAAAACATAGGACAGGCTTCAGATTAATCTCAACAAACACTGTGATATACAGGAACTCAAAACACCCACAACCAACCAGTCATTTAGACACAAAGGGTCTGAGTCTCCTCTCTCTCTCTCTCTCTTTCACACACTGGCATAAATCAGGAGTTATCTCAGTGTCAAAACCTGTGTGCATAAGAGAAGAATCAGGCCAAAGGAGCCAAACTCTTCCTGTTGTAACTCATCTCCTCGCCACTGAACTTTGTTCATCACCAGGGATTTATCTGGCCCAAGCTACCACCCATTCTAGTGTGCCCATCAAACCATTAAGAGGCAGTAGCTTAGGTAAAGAGATGGCAATATGCCCTGTTAAGGGCCACACACAAGAAGCCATTTGCAGTGCACAAAAATGTGATTGAACCCACCGACCTATGAACAATGCAAGGTACCCTATGCTTACAGGCCAATGATGACGCTCTTCAAATACACTAACTATATATACTGAAACCACTTTTATTGTGTAAAACATGCACAATTCCTCCCCACCCACCACCCCAAAGGAACAAACTTGGATACTCACAGACCCAGAAAAAGAGTAAGTTCCAGAGGTGAGGCGCTCCACCATAAACACGGGCTACCAGCCACCAGGAGTTTAAATCTGAGGGCTGTTCACTGGAGAGTCAGTTAGCAGAATGCAATTGAGGGGGAGGGGAGAAATCTTTACAGTTTCTCTAAACAACATTGAGGAAAATGCGATTAATTTTAAATGTTTAAAAGTGTCTTTTAGAAACTGCTGCTGTGCTCTGACCATGGGAAACTGTGTATGGCACAGAGACATTTGGACCTGAGCTGACACTTTTGGGAAATCACATGCTGTATGTGGTTGTCTGGGGGTTTACTGGCATAGCCAAGGGAAATGTTTCCTTTCAATACAGATTCCTGAAGTGTAGCTCTCACAAGCTGCTGTCTCTTGGTGCCAGTAGGTAAGTGGACACTCGTGTTTAAAGTCCCTTCTGTAAAATGGGTCCATTCATGGAAACAAAGTCATTGCACTATCTGACTGACTTATAAACCTTCAGCCAGATTACTGTTCAGTAGATAGACCCTGTGACGTTATTGATATAAACTGGGACCATATAGAACATGGTTTGCAACCAAGGTCCTGTAGTGGCATCAAATCTTATGTAAATGGGGTCATATAAGGTGTCTAAGACCAGGTTATGGGTTGCTGGTTATGATTATGCTGTCTATATGTATGTAGCATTTTGTAGTTGAAGTTATAAGTATTGGCTCTATACTGTCTGTATTTTGTATTTGTGCTCTGCTTCTGGGTGACACCCCAGACAAGTTGGTGTCAGCTCTGCCTAGCCTGCTTGATGGCCCATTAAGGACCATCAGCTACACAACTGACCCATGGAGAGAAGGCAGATATGCCTTGTAACTCAGCAAAGTATGCAGGGACTTGCCCATGTGACTCCAGACTCCATTTTGCTGTAATTTTCCACTGTAAGAACAAAGAGGTTCTTACACCTGGAAAAGCCTATATAAGGCTGATGCCTCATCTCCATCTTGTCTTCAATCCTGCTTCTTACCTCTGGAGGGACTTTGCTACAAGCTGAAGCTCTACACAAGGGACTGATGACCCATTCCAGCTGGGGATGTACTCCAGAGACTTGATTTGAACCTGCAGTTTATTCCATCACTGCTACAAGCCTGAAAGAACTTTGCCATTACTCTATGTAATTGATTCCATTTAACCAATTCTAGCTCTCATCTCTATCTTTTTCCTTTTATGAATAAACCTTTAGATTTTAGATTCTAAAGGATTGGCAACAGCGTGATTTGTGGGTAAGATCTGATTTGTATATTGACCTGAGTCTGGGGCTTGATTCTTTGGAATCGAGAGAACCGTTTTCTTTTAGTGGGGTGTTGGTTTTCATAACCATTCATCCCCAGGACGAGTGGGACTGGTGGTGATACTGGGAGACTGGAGTGTCTAAGGAAATTGCTTGTGTGACTTGTGGTTAGCCAGTGGGGTGAAACGGAAGTCCTTTTTGTCTGGCTGGTTTAGTTTGCCTTAGAGGTGGAAAAACCCCAGCCTTGGGCTGTGACTGCCCTGTTTGAGCAATTGGTCCTGAATTGGCACTCTCAGTTGGGTCCCGCTAGAACCACATCGTCACAGACCCTCAAGAGGACCATTTACAGGAGTATTAAGGGACAATTTTTCAAAGGCATACGTGTGTTAAACTGTGCGCACTGTCACGCACCTGATTCTGCCTGTGTGCACAAAACGAGGCTCTTGACTGAGTGCAGTTACTCCATCTGCATGTGTGTGTGAATTCAAATGACCTTTGACAATTCGGTTCTCAATGTGAACTGACTCCAATAGATCCTCACTCAAAATGCAACCTGCAGCAGATGTACTGTGGTGTTAGGGAACAGGCAGGCAGCAATTTGGAAGATTACCACTGTGAGGACACAGACCATTAGCCTGAGTGACAGCGAGAGGCTCTTTAGAGCAGTCGTACCTATTGGCTAGCTCTCCTTGTGATCATCTGAAATTTAACCCTTTAATGACTGTGTGCCATGTAAGCGGTGAACATGCTGCCTCTTGGGGTGTGGGCCAGGTGTAAGAACTGTCCTTCTCTCCCTATGTCACCTACCACAACTCTCCACTCTCAGTGATCCTCGTCTTCTCCCCGGTCATCCTGGCTTGGCTGTTGTAACCCTCCAACCTGCCTCTCTGCTCTGCTTGCAGAGGTGGCTCCCAGATACCTCTTCCTGGCATGTTCTCCCCACCGCCCAGAGCCTCGCCATTCCCTGAAACCTGCTTCCTATCCTTGCCCTGAGAAGCCAGGGCACAGCTGTCACTGCTCTCCCTCCTCCCCTATTCCACGCCTCCTCCAGCAGCCAGATCCAGGCCTGAACCCTCCTTCCACCCTACCTGACCCCTCAAGATGAGGGATTTGGCTCCTGGAGCCCTAGTGCCTGCTCCTCATCTCATCAGTTGCTGCCCCCTTCTTCCTTCACAACAGCATCACCAATCCAGTTGGTCATCCCATAGCCCACTCACAAAATTCAGTGATCCAAGTGCATTCACCCTCCAGGGACAAAAAACCCGAATCACTGCAACCACTCAGGCTCCAGTCACCTGTAACCTGCCTTAGAAACTTTTTCAGGCCAATGTGCTTGCTTTGTGTAAAAGAGACAGTACCCTACATGTGTCACCATCTGCCAAGGCAAGGATCTCAGCCAATCACAGACCGGCCACAGCTCACCGTATCCCCTTGTAAATGGCACACAAATCTGTGCTGACAGGACACAGCGCTACATGAGCAGCTGTCTTGTTCCTTTCCAGGCAACTCTTTCTCTCACATCCTTACCACCCACCCTGACAATTACTCACCTGAGTCCTGAGCTCAGCCTGAGGTCAGGGAACAAGGAGGCACTGGTTACATCCCATCCCCCTCCCCGGCTTTCAAAACCACACAAAGCATGACAAAAATGATTTTTGTGGTAACATGAAACTCTCTATTTTGCTTGCATCTTTAATCACCCAGTAAAGCTCTTTACTGCCTCATACACTGTACTCCTCCACCATCCGTATTATCCCTTAATCACACAAGCCACTGGGATCAAGGCAACATCAAAGCCTGGTTTCCATGGGTCTCCTGAAGTGTCACTCTGCCTCATTCTAAAAGTGTTTTTGCCAATCCTCTGCCTTGCCCCTAAACACATGTGGCTTGTGCCAGCTTGTGGAGGAGTTACACCCACTGTGGGCCCAGGAGCAGGAAGCATGCGTTCATCCCTAGTCACTGGGAAGATGGGGGTGGGAGCGACCGGCAAGGAGTTACAAAGGCTCTCTAAGGACAGAAAAAAACTCAAACGCTGTTGTCTACCCAGATGTGTTACCCAGTTCAGAGCCAAGTGGCAGTCACAGATCTAATACCAAAAAAAGAGCTGCTGGGTGGTTCTTGACAGGGTGACATGGTTGTGCACACCCTCTGACTCAGAGCTGGTGGGCATAAGTACCGCCACTTCCTTGCTTTCAGATGGTAGGAATAAAGTGGCCTCACTACAGCCAGGGGCTTCTGCTTGTCCACTAAGTAACATTCCCATGTTACACACAAGGATGCCCAACCTGTGAGCCGGCGCAGAAAACTCACATTACTATTTTAAATGGTCAGTCTCTCTTTCTCGCCCCCCTACACCCACAGTCACTGTCACCAGCAGCCCAGGCAGTGAAGTGCCTCAGCCTGATGTGATCTCTGCAGGGAAAGGAATCCTCCCCCCAGGCCATGGCAGCCTCCTGGTGCAGAGTTCAAACGGGTGTCAGGGAGAATGGCTGTAAACCCATGTTAGTACTGATCCACCAGCCCTGCTCTGTACTCCAAAGTGCCTTTCATCCTGGGATACAGAAAGCCCTGCAGAGCACAGCTCCATGGAAAGTCCCCAAACCCAACCCCAATTTTTTTCCTGTAGCAAAGCACAACTGAAGCAGTTCCACTGCATCAGGACTCTCCAGGACTGCAGAGGAGGGAGCATGATGTGGCCCAGAGCAAACTGAACCAAAAAAACCCCAAATGCGCTTCTCTTACTGAGCACTTGACTGGCTGCTAGTCGCCCTGTGAAATAATATAGCTTCAGCAAACCAGAGCACAGGAAAACTCGATCATTAGTGGCTCACCACTGTGTGGCAAGTTTTCACCAACTGTACAGCATGCAACCCCTTGCAGCCTGATTAGACACTACTCTCAGAAGTTACCGTTCCATATGCCCACAAAGATGGCAACCTCAACCTCCCCTTTCATACAGCTGATGTAATACAAAATATCAAATTCTAAACATGATTTTAACTCAGACTTTTATATAGCACCTTGTATCGCTAGATCTCACAGTGCTCCCATTTTACAGATGGGAAAACTGAGGCACAGAGATGACGTGACTTGCTTAAGCTCACATAACATATGAATAGCATAATGCTTCCTCACCTGGTAAGGAGTATTCTTAATAATAATTAATAAGCCTAACAAGACTTTTACTTTGGAGGAGTTTATTTGGTCAAGGATAATACAATAGTTAACTCATAAACAATAAGTTATTATCCAAACACCACAAACTGCTACAGAACTTTGGTCTCTACATGTGTGTTTCAGAAAAATAAGCAATGATGTGCATTCCATTCACTGTCCTGAATAACTGAATTCAGTACAATTAAGCTTCAAAAAGTCAACAACTATTAGTCCAAAAAATACCTGCTCAGTTTCCCCTTCCAATGACTATATCGGTGTGTCCCACTGCAGGCTACTGTCCTCTTTTGCAGTGTATCGTAACCACTTTCTAAAAGTCAGAGACTGACAAAACCAGAAGCAACCTGCAGATCGATCACTAAATCAGCTATAATAACTGGCCTGGCCTAGAGTCCATAGCTGCTTGTGGGACTTTTTGTACCACCACTACAGTTGTGTTTCATAAACACAGGGCTTCCTTCCTCCTTCTGTGGTTTTAGCTGGATAGAGACCCTGGCACGTCTACCTTGTCTGACCAGTTTTCAACAGCACAGAGGAAGCGACTCTCAGTTTCACACCTGCCCAGTACCAGAAAAACAACAGGTCAGCCTGGGACGCAACCTGTTTGTTGTGCAGGTAGGCATACCTGTGGTCGCTTTAATCTCGCTAGCCTGGGTAAGAACAGCAGCATAGATGTGGTGGCACGGACTTTATCGCAGGCTATCTACCAGAGTACAAGCTGCCAGGGTGCCTGGATATGCAGTCTGATTGCTAGCAGGTGCTGAAGCCTGAGCCACCATATCTACACTACCATTGTTACCTGTGCTAGTTTGATTAAAGTTAGTGTGGCTATGCCTACCCATGCTACAAACACACGTTCACTTGCAGTGCAGACTTACCCAAAGAGACTGCCTAGTCAGATGCCCTCAGGCCAAGCAGTGGGGCTGGACACAGGGGCCGTTGGCCTACAAAGAGTGCAGAGTTCCTACAACACATGCTCAAAAATGCTGAGAGTTATGCTGAACTCAAGGGTCTTGATGTGGATTCTCTGGTCATTGAGCACATCCAGGTCAACAAGGCCCCCAAAACGCCCGGGCAGAGCTCACGGTCGTATCGACCCCTACATGAGCTCCCACTGCCGTATTGAGATGATCCTCACTGAGAAGGAGCAGGTTGTTCCAAAGAGGAAGTTGCTCAGATGAAAAAGGACTTTCAAAAGAAGCTGCAGAAGCGAAAACTTATGGCTCTGGATTAAATCTGACATAACAGATGTACATAAATAAAAAAGAAAACTGATAAAAAATTTAAAAAAAAGATTATCTACTGTTGACACCGTCAGCCCCTGCTCCCTCCTGCCTTCCCCACACCTCAGCTGGTGTTGACAACAGTCAAACTGTTAGCAGAGATGGGACAAAACTGGCTTTAATACTGTTACAGAAAGCATGATCTAGACCTAATGAAACAAAATGTGATTGAGACCTAGTTGCAGTAGGTCTCAATGAAGCTTTTTGTAACTCTGCTGAAAATTGTCCAGTCCCCTCTATGCTAGTAGATAAAGCATTTTCAGTGCCATTTAGGAAGGGAAAACCTGTTATCAGCAATGCGCTAGTTGTTCAGTGTAGATGTTAAGCTGCCTTTATTAAGTCACAAACTCTTAGGCCACATCTACATTAGCACTTATGTCGGCAAAACTTTTGCTGCTCAGGGATGTGAAAAAAAACCCACACCTCCGAGTGACATATGTTTTGCCGTCACAAGCACTCATGTGCACAGCACTATGTCAGCAGGAGACGCTGTCCTACCGACACAGCTATCACTGCTCATTGAAATCTCTCTTCCATCGGCAAAACGCGGCTACATGAGCGCTCTTACAGTGGCACAGCTGTATTCATACAGCTGTGCTGCTGTAAGCTTGTAAGTGTAGACATGGTCTTAGTTGGGCAGGTTCTGATCTTAGTTACACGGGTATGGGTGTAACTGAAATCAGAATTTGGCCCAGCGACTCAACCTCTCCTGTGAAATGGGGGTAGTAATAGCTCCCTGGGTCACAGGGCTGTTATTAGGCTTAATTACTACTTGTAGAGTGCTTTGAAATTTAGAAGTGCTAACTATTATTATAATGTGTGTAAAATTCTTTCATGAGTAAAAACATGCACGTTTTGGGAATTATAATAATTGACTACTGTTGTAGTATGAGTGAGATCATATGAAAAGCCCGAATTGTTTGCCTGACTAATGTTGGTTAAGAAGACACCACTCTTTCCAAATAATGGGAATGTCATGCATCTAAACTTCAGCCCCCTGGACAACACATGACACACCTCCAACACTATCTGTCCATTTGGAAGAAAACACATGGCCACACTCCTCACAATCTAAAGTTACTGTTGTGTGGAACAAGAAGCCTATATTTTGCTCAGAAAATCTAATTAGTACATCCTGGTGTGATGAACAGTCAGAAGTCAGATGTGGGTGCATAATTTCCTGAGGTGAGAACAGCTCCCTAATTAAAGCAAATCTGATTATAAATGTCAATTGTTAAAAAGTTACCAACCTGGACTATTAAGCAGAAAGTGAAATCCTCACCTCTGGTTCCTGTTGTCGGAAGTTACAGTATAAGGAATACTCTTGTGTGGGTCTGTGCACAAAGCTGGTGGCGAACTCCCTGAACCTAAAGTTCTAATACCATTTCTCCAGAAGAGGGCATCATGCATTCCCCTAGTCACCCAGAGAGCTTCTGCACTGTCAGCAATACACACACACACAAAAAAAAAGAACCGACAGACAGAAGTGCTAGGGAGAGCTGTGGCTTCTCTATCGGAACAGCTGCAATGCCCCTGTTGCAACTAATGACCAGAAATATAGAATGGGATTTCTCAAAGCATCAACACTGGCCCAACTCTGCTTCCACTGAAGTCAATGGCTGAATGGAAGCAGAGGAATGACTATACTGAGCACTTTGGAAATTGCACCTATAAACTACCGGAGTCCCTGCTAGAAGAGCATGACTTTAACCATGGTGTCCTATTATAACTGACTCCTCTGGAGAACATGAGATACTGATGCAAGATGTAATGATGCATTTTTAGTAGGCATCTTTCCACTATTAATTTTATTTTATAATTTCCACTTCACTAGACATGGAATTACCACACCTCTCTGAGGGATACAACCACTAAGAGTTCTGATTCATGACTCACAAAGCTTCCCAGGCACACAGTAATTCCTGGTTTCTCATGCCTGACTGATAAATGAATTGTGCATATTTGTTTTATTGAGCAATGTAAAACATGGATCCAATTGCTGGTTAGCAGCTTAAGATGTCATCTTTGTAATGAATGATGTTAGGGCAGTATCATTATGGGTCTCCTACTAGCATTTGCATTTGGTGACATCTGAAGGTGTGCATGCTAACCGGACATGTAAACATACACACACAGCCAATTTGTAGCAGTAGATAACGGACTACGTTGCATCTGACTCAAAAGAGAGAAGCAAAGCTCTGGAGTGCTGCACACTGACTCTGGACTAGACTAATAGCAGCACATATGTGGAGTCCAATCTAAAGTTCTATTAGCATTTCCATTGTAATCTTGGGGCCAGACTCTTTGCTGCCTGTCCTGGGAGACTCAGCCCAGAAGGTGCAGCCCAGGAAGAAGTGCCAACCTTTGTGTCAAAATGACCCCTGGCATTAGTGTAGGGCTGCTCTAACTTAGAACAGCCTTACCTCTGCAGTGCAGGATCCCTCAGTGGTTTGAACATTGGCCTGCTAAACCCAGGGTTGTGAGTTCAATCCCTGAGGGGGCCATTTAGGGATATGGGGCAAAAATCGGTCTGGGGATTGGTCCTGCTTTGAGCAGGGGGGTGGGCTAGATGACCTCCAGACGTCCCTTCCAACCCAGATATTCTATGATCTTTCTGCCCACCATGCTAGACCAACACAGCAGAACAGTAAATTGGCCCTGGGCCAGGGGAATTCTTCCCCAGTCCACTGTGTCTCCTTTAGACTCCTACAGAATGTCTGACCAGCATATGGACACCAGGTTCGGTGCCTTAAATTGTGAGCTCTTTGACACAGGTGTAGGAGCAAGAGGGTCATTCCCACTACCTCTCGCAGGGTCAAAAGGGGGATATGTAGGAGCAGGATTTTATAGTTGTACTATGAGAATTAATGTATAATTTGATTTCATCCTGCCAGCCACCCTTTTTGAATGGCAGAAAGGAATGACCCTCTGGGACTATATCTTTACTTGCTATGTAAGGCATCATGCATTCCTATGGTACCAGTCCTGCCAACCTCAAGTATTCAAAAATCATGAGGTAGACCTCAAATATGAGACTTTTACAAATAATAAAAATAATAAGTGTTGGGTATTTTTTATTTGCCTTCAGGTTTAGGGTCACATTTTCAATCTTTTTTCTGTATCCAGGCGGCTAGAAAGAAAGGAATGAAAGCTGAGATTCTCAGGTAATCGCAAGAGCTGGGGCTTTATGTAAAACTCCAAATACCACAAGCATTCAATAAAAACAAGATAGTTGGCAACACTATTTATTAAATAATAACAAACTCATCAATATCAAGGGATCTGTTCCTCATCTCTAAATTTACCCTAGGATAAAACTTAGTAGATGGGTCTCATCCAGGAGGCCCGCTTTCTTTTACTGTCTTAAGAAAAGAACAATTCGCCCTGTGTGTAAAATTACAGAAGTGCCAAGAGGAAACAAAAAGACTCAAAATCTTTTTGAGTTTCTACTAAATTCGCCTGTGGGTTTGTGGCCTACACATCCACATTCCTCCCTCTGGGCTTAGCTGTGGAGATCTGCCATGGAGATTTTCGGGGGGGGGGACGACTCTCCACTGCTTTACCCCATGCCACTGATAGGAAGCTATAAACCTGCTTTGGGCCCTTTTGCACTCATGTGACTTCTTAACCTTGGAAGGCACATTCAGTCCCCTGCAGAGGACATGCACAAGACCCAGTAGCAATGTGAATGCTGCTTTACAGAGGTGGCGGCAAAGCAGGGAGAATTACAAGGATCCAGTGAGTGAAAAAAACCAACAAACCAACCCCATATTGGGTCGTGGAAGGGCATCAGCAAGGGTTAGCCTAGCTCATAGCCTGCACTGCAATCACAGTGCCCCTATAGGTCTCCCTTCCTCTCCCCCCCTCCTCCCTCCATCACCAAGCTTGAACGCTCAGGCTTTGTGCAGGGAAGGGTGAATTTCTAGGGCTTTCGCTTATTTCAGGAAGGGAAAAAAAATCAGTGCCAAATTCCTTTGAAAAGAAGATATTGCATGTTGTCAGAAGCCAGTTTTCACAGGCTTCAGCCCTTTGAAATTTGAAACACTGAAAAGTGGCTACTGTGGATGTGCTGTGTTCTTCTCAAATAAATCTGGCACAGAATTTTACTCCCCTGTTTTAGGACACAACCTGCATTCCTTTCACACCCAGACTCCCACTGATTTCAAGGAATGCAGGATCGGATCCTAAATGTGTGCTTCATGTATACAATAGTCCCTCATAGTTACGATCTATGGAGCAACACACTTTAAAAACCATTTGGAATTGCAGGCTCATCTGACAGGCCCGAATGGCTGTAAAGCTCTTTCATTATTTCAGGAAAAATGCCTGGTGTGTGTATACACACATTTTTCTGGTTCCAGACTGAAGGAATGCCACCCGCCCCAAGCATCAAGATGCAGCAAAATATTTCAGAGCTCTGCCCTGATGGCTAATAAAGAAAGAACTAAATGTAACTTTGCTCTTTAAAAAACAAAACCCAACATATGAGCAGCATAGTTTTACAGAGAACTTTTGTAAATCTCTTTTTAAAAATATTTGAGTTGATTAAAACAAAACAAAGTCTTACATTGCTATTTTTGAGGATGCTGTATATTAAGTTACTAGGCTATTACCATGCAAATCTCAAATGTACAAGCTCCTTACTTGGCCATAAACACAAAACAGTATACATTGTCTTTTCAGAAGAAAAGGTTTGCTGCTAAAATAGCAGAAGCCCTACGTAAATAAGCAACATTCTTTCTGACTGAGGTCACTGACTTGCCCTATTCAATTTCAGCCTAGTCTGGGATTTGACAATCTAAGCAGGGGAGAGGCCCTTTCCTTTTTTTCAAAAGAATGCTGGGATTTTATTTGAAATTTAAACTCTTGCAAACAAAAGGTGGCATCGAACGCTAGAGGCCTGTGAAGGTGGAGTACAGGATGTGTATTGTTTTCTCCCTTTACATAGATTCTTTCAGGAAAGAGCATTCAGAACTTGTGAACAAATTCTAATAAAATATCATCAGGTAGATAGAAAGAGTGGGATTTTTTTTAAAAAAATATTCATGCAGGGCAATCATAGCAAACATTTTCAAGTTAGAATATTAAATCATGTTTTTTAAAATTCTGAATTTAATGTACTCAAATATTCAGACTGCCACCTATAATTAACATTATTTTAATGTGTCTATGTCAGAATTGCAGATTAATTTTGATTTTATGGTTGTACAGCTATTACAAAATCAAGATTCATTTTGTATCTTTACATCAAGCCAGTCTACCTTAGCGAGTCAAAAGTTTATCTGGGCTCTCTGTCTCTCTGTCCATTAGTGGTTTGTCCACACCATGATCTCTGGGTGTAAACAAAAGTATAAAATTATTTAGAGCAAAATTCAATGTATGGCCTGTTGGCCTAACTGTCCATTGCCCTGCACTGCCTGTGGTAATTTCCATCTGTGCAAAGTGATTGAAAACTCCTACCACAAGAAAATGATGGTGTTCCACACCCACTTTGCAGGGTATACCTGAGTCTACATCGGGGCCGATCTGCAGCCAGTATAAACGATCATAGCTCTGCTAACACATCAATGGAGACCAAGGCAAATCTGGTCTTCAGTAGGAAAAAAGCTGTGTTCTTACCATGTGTTAGCTGGCGCATGGTACAATCCAAGTGAAGACAAGGGGGCTGTAGTATTAACACATTACCAGTCAACCGGATGCTCCCCCCAGGATTTACCTTGATGCGCTAACATTTTAAAACAACAAACTGTCTTGTCTTCACTAGGATTTTACCTCATGCCAGTGACCACAATGTAAGCAGGCCAAGTCAAACCCTGGTGGGCGGTATAGTGTTCACTTCGCCTAGCTACATCCTGGTAAAAACTGCCTGCGTGTTGTCTCCACTAGGCTCATACAGCGAGACAGCTCTCACACGGCGGTTATCTTCCTGCAAAAGCCCACCATTTTTGGCAGCGCAGACATAGCTGTAGTACATTGTTTGCTTTCGTGTGGAATTCTCTCTCCCTCTCCTACGCTCCAGTCACGTTATTAAACCAAACTAATGCAATGCTATTGGGACAAGAAGGAACTCTGTGGCCCTTAGGTGGGGGGAGAACGTCGTTATAGGTACATTATGAACCAAAGAGACATTTTCAATCTTTCATGCAATGTGAGAAGCTGAAAATTTGGCAGATGTTTCCTTTCTCTCCTTCTTATGTATTTATCCAGTCTACTCTACCCTTTGTTTCCAGTGGAGGACATAAATTATTTCCATGGATCTTAAACGGAAGAACTTATATTGAAAAAGAATTTATAAAATTTAAGTCAAGCATGTGTTTTAAAACTGAGAAGTAACAGCTTGAGTTGATTTAATAGCTATTTATTTTATCCATACACCCCGCTGTACGCTAGTAGGGGGATACACTGGCTGAGAAAGGAAAAAAGAAAAAAAAAAGCCTCAAACTATAGTTCAGTTCAGGTCCCTTTCCACGGGGCCAGCTTTATCAATAACACAGAAGACATTAATTAATATTAACACCACAGAAGACACATTAAGACAAAGGCAAAGCAAGTCAGAACACTTGGTAACAACCACCAGAGCCTTTTCCAGCATTCTGCAATCCGGGAGAGGATACTCCTTCCCCCCTAGGAAGCTCCCACTACCGCAGCTTTCCTTTTACTTTCATAGCCCTGCC